>NC_085141.1:194277545-194630305 GCF_024139115.2 Armigeres subalbatus
ATCATATTTATAGACTTTACGATGGTTTCAGTTGATGCGTCGTTCTTTGAATATCCTGTTAAATGCAACTTACCTTAATGTTTTTCTTGAAAAACTATTGAAAACAATGATTTTTTTTAACAAAATTGACTCCCTTGACTCCCTATAGTGGTGCAACTGTACCAATAGTGGCGAGTCTCATAAGAAATCAATGGATAGCACCACTATAGGAACCAAAATTAATTTTTACCGCCACTAAAGGAACAGTGTACTCATAGTGGTGCAAGCAATATTTGGTAATTGTTGATGTTAAATGACATCTATCTCATTTTTGTTAGCAAATTTATTAGTTTATCTATTGACTAAGATAATAAAGCAGTAAATTTCCCATAATTATCAATTTTTAAAAAATATTTTCTTTTGTGGATCTACTAATACCTCCACTATTGGTACCGTTACCCTAAGCACTTTCACAGTTACGTGGCCATTTTTCTAACAACCCTAATGTTCTATTTAAATTTTAACACGGTGGTTTTTATTAACTAATATTGCCCATGGTCACGTCTTACATGGTCACGTATGCACAAAGGAGTCAAAGGACAAAGCGTATTGATCAAATAATGTCGTTTTCATTAGTTTTTGAACCTGTGTTGAACATGCAACTACTTTACTGAATGTCTACCCTTATTGATTAAACGCCTAATTAACGTCGAACCAAGCGTCGAACAGGTGTCGCCCATAACCGTATTACTAACTACTCAACTGAAGACTTGGGTGAGAGCAAAACGACGAAATGATGCTGATAGGTGATTATCGTCATTAGGGAACGTCCACAAATTACGTAACGCTTAGAGGGGGGAGGGGGGGTTGAGTGAAGTGTGACGATCCATACAAAATTTTCAGAAGCTTCATACAAAAAGTGTGACATAGGGGGGAGGGGGGGTTGAAAAAGCCCAATTTTTGCGTTACGTAATTAATGGATCTTCCCTTAGCTGTGTACAGATGTGGTCTAATATGCATTCTTTGCGCCAATGTGTAAAAAATGAGCCAACGCATGAGCCATACATGTCCAAAATTGTCATTTGGAAAGCCAAAAACTTTTATACAGTTACAAGTATGCTAAGGGCGAATTAGCTATACGGTCTGCAGCTCCTGAGCATACCATAAAACGAAAAAAAAAAATAAAAATATAAAAAGTCAACACGAAAATGAGAAGATTTTTTAAGGAAGGATGCTACATTAAAAAAGGTTATTTTGAGCGAAACCAAGACCATTTAGGTATTATTATTATTGCAGATTGAGAATCATTGTAGTTAAGATGAAATTTATTAAGTGAAACTTTACCAGATCCGAAATAAAGAACTATGATAATAATGCTATGATTCAGTCAGTAAGAATCACATTACTTATATTGAATTTATTTGAGGTTTATAGGTTTTGATAATATTGTTAGATGGGAATATGATAGGGGAACAGACGGCTTTGGCAGGTTTTGTTCTATTATTGGCAGGGGGGTTTTTGTCGACCGAATTTTATGTAATTTGGCCACAATATTCTTTGATATGCAAAGAATGTTTAGGCCAAATTTGAGCAAAATCAGTCATAAAAAACCAGGGGGCAGGGGGCCAATAATAGAACAAAACCTGCCAAAGCCGTCATTCCCCCTATCTAAAATTATGATTTTAGCGATCATATGCGTTTCATACTATATTCCTCTGAGAGTACACGGTGGATTCCATAACAACACTTCAAGTAAAGGGGATAAACCGGTAGACTATTAACACGGTGATCGGCGTGTAAACAAAGGGAAGCAGCAAATATGAGGAGATACTTTCGGCTTTCAATAGCATGCATGACTGACCACGGTTTATAACCTTGACATTGGGTTTAGATCGAATTAATTCGCGATTTTCATCGGATTTCCTCTATGAAGGAGAGGTATAAAATAATACTTTGGCTTCAATATTTGTTATGTTGTTAAAAAAATGAAGGTTTGCCATATTACTGTGAAATCTGACATGACCTTTGACTCAAATATAAGTGATATAACCAATAATGTATTAGTAGAAACACATTTTGTAAATCTATATTTCCATGATTTTTTTCGTAACGGAACCTAGTTCATTGTCTGTCGCATTTCCCGAATCAAACTTAAAAGTAATAGTTCGAAAATTAAAAAAAAAAATCCAGTTAAAAGCATATCTGGTGCTATCCAGCAATACCAATACGACATCTATAAAAAAATAATTCGATATCTGTCAAAAGTAATCTTGTTCTACTATACGATAAATAATTGAGCTGTCACATTTAAGTTTAATTTGGGTTTAATTACAGAAAAGGGACAGACCCTTAGTTATTCATACAGCTTAAAATGTGTGTAAAAAATGTTGACTGACAAGTCTAAAAGCTGTTTAATTTGATTTCACTGTCCTTACATTTTCTTGAAAGGATTCAAAATTTCCGCTTATGTATTGTTCTATGATAATTCAATCCATGCTAGAATAATTTTCGTCCGATAGGTTTATCTATCAACTTTTTAAATTTGTTTCTTCAACAGTCAATTTTGATTTCCACCATAAACATATAAATGTAAAAAGCGACAGTATTTTCTCTACTGATTGATTGACGGATTCCATCGGAAGCTAATAAAAAAGTGATTTTGTGACCGACCTATTGAAGGATTTGTTTGCCGGAGCGAACAATCTCAGACACGACGCATAGCCTTGCATTAGATTTCGGCAGCGCTGAGTTAATTACACGCTGCTTGTTGGGCTGAGTTTTTTCTTCAACGATAGCTATGAAAGGCGTTTTGAAAATTGTATTACGACACCGTACACACTAGCTTAGTGCAAGCCATGGCTATTTAGTAGCTACTAGTCGCGCAGAAAGTTGTTTTTCGTGGTCACCAAATATTTTCGGAGGGTCTTGGCTGCAGCGGCCTTCGTGTGTTCGCATGTCACATTGTACAAACCGGTGGATCGGATATAATGATAAAAAGATGTTGCTTTAGAAAAGGTTGTTTGCTTTGCTTTTTTGACTAGTATGTCAATGGAACGCCGCTATGTGTTATAGCCGTATGATAAATTAGGCGTTGGAAACTATCATTCAACGTAGATTGTACTTTGAATAACTAGGTTTCACCTTTAGATGTTATGTTAGTCAATATATCCTAATTACTTTTCACGAACAATATAAATGCTCTTATGTTAGCCAAATAATTCTACTCAATTAAGGCCTAAGATAAAAAATGCATTACGCTATATTTCAACTGAATCTTGCTCTACTTTTCAATTTAGATTTCTATTTGAGCCAATTAATCACACTGGATACTAGGGTGGTTCAAAAAATCGATTTTGCTCCACAGTGCTCATCTGATTCTTTACAATGTTCTGAGTGTCCTCTGAAAATTTGAGCTCATTTGGATCAAAACTGATTTAGCACAAGCCGTTTCAAGTTTGCATGCAAATTAGTATGGGGAAATTTATTTTTTCATTATACTTTTAATGACGCTTCCCCATCAAGCGCAGGTTAAAAGAAAACCTACACAGCTAAAAGGAATACTCAACAGCTTTCACCCAACGAAAATCGCATGTTGATTATTCGCCCCAATAATTAGTAATCGATTTTATTCTATACCGTAGTTTTCTGGAGCTAATTGCATAACTCATCAACAGTATGTGTCAACAGGCAACATTGCTGCTCGTGGCGCGAAAGATAGCACACACAAATTCAGGCTACTATGTTGCACTGCACATTTCAGTGATGCCCTCAAAGAAGTTTAACGATCATGACTAAAGATTCGCAACCTGTCTTAAAATCGATTACTAATTCTTGGGGTGATTAATCAACATGCGATTTCCGTTGGGTGAAAGCTGTTGAGTATTCCTTTTAGCTATGTAGGTTTTCTTTTAACCTGCGCTTAATGGGGGAACGTCATTAACAGTATAATGAAAAAATAAATTTCCCCATACTAATTTGCATGCAAACTTGAAACGGCTTGCGCTAAATCAGTTTTAATCCAAATGAGCTCAAATTTTCAGAGGACACTCAAAACATGGTAAAGAATCAGATGAGCACTGTGGAGCAAAATCGATTTTTTGAACCACCCTACTGGATACCGTGTCAGGAAATCATAGGAATTAATAGTGATGCTTTGGTTTCTTCTAGCCAATTATCATAATTTATTCACGGTTGTCTTAGCCATCTCATCTAGTTTTACTGTATTACTGTATTATGTTTCTAGAGGTTCTCAGTTTTCTGATAAAGAGGCGTGATAGGGCGTCTATTCCAAATCCTGGAAACAATTCCCTGAGTTTTCCATTTTCTACTGGTTAAAAAAAATCTATAATATACAAATTCAGCCTTTGGGGCAAGCCTGTATTTAATAACATATAAGTGTAAGATCTGGTCCTTCATTAGCCGTGCGGTAAGGTGCGCGGCTACAAAGCAAGACCATGGGTTCGATTTCCGGTCCGGATTAGACAATTTTCGGGTTGGAAATTTTCTAATAAAAGTATCTTCGTGTTAGCCTCATGATATACGAATGCAAAAATGGTAACTTGGCTCAGAAACCTCGCGGTTAATAACTGTGGAAGTGCTGAATGAACACTGAGCGTCGCCCACATTAAAGAAAATGCCGTTTTTATCTATGAAAACCACCAGTTCAGCCTGTCTTCACCAGCGCAAACTGAAGAACAGCTTATCTGCTACTGACTACCGATGATATTTATCTTATTCAGCATTTTATTGTACAGAAATTTGCTCTTTAAATAGCAACCTCAAAAAAAAATATTTTGAAACCATGCTGGGTGAGATGCGCCAGCGGATAAGTTAAAACGCGCATGTGCTCATCGTATTGATTTTCATTTTAATTGCCTACATTAAGGCAGTAAATCGAATGTTTCAGCTGTTTCAGTCATACGAAATGAGCATGGGCGTACTGCCCCAAACCGACCTCAGAAGTTTGAGGGCCCATAAAATCGTATCAAGACCAATTTTGACAACAATTTCGCGTGGAACATAAAGAATACGAGTAAGCAGCATGGCTCATGGCTTAATATTTAATTCATCAATGTATAACAGTGATAGAAAGACCAAATGCCACCGAGCCAAAATTGCATCAAAACATGCAAAAATCGTTTTTTTAAGTTTTTCATGTATAATTAGAGTAAAATCATGAAATGTATGTGTCCAATGGCAATATTTTCCATTGCTTTATCGTATAGACCATTGAAAATAATCACAGTGAGGATATTTAGCCTTATTGCGTTTTGACCCCTATGGGCATGCTACCCGCACTTCCCCTATACCACAAAAACATTTTCTCATTCCTCATCAAGGATGTTATCGATCATTTAGTAATCTGCCTTCGATCATTTAGTAGTTTGTCAATAACTTATTGCAGAGGCCTAATTTCAAAATGTATTGTATGGTGGACTTTTAGTTCGAAGGTTTTTCTACAACTCTCCGTTACAGGTCGATGTTCGAATTCCACTATTAAAGGAGTTACGGTGCTAGTTACTTTACTTATACTAAATGATAACGAAATATGCAATCATGTAGTCTAAGTTACTGCTATTAGCGCTATAGCTCCGTTATTAGTGAAATTCAAACAACCAACTGTTAGGCAGAGTTATAGATAAATCTTTGCACTAGAAGTCCCCCATACAACTCATTTTGAAATTCAGCCTCTGGAATGAGTTAATGACAAACTACTAAATGATCGAAACTACTAAATGATCCAGTGAAAACACTCCAGTGTATTTTCAGTGCGCGCGCTCCTGTGGCTCTGGAGTGCATTTTTTTGACCGTTTGCCATGACATTTAGAAAATTCAAATATCCTTCTATTAGTTGAACTTACTTAGTTGAGACTATAAAATCGTTTAGATGGAGTAAAATCAAAGAGCAGATTTTTTTGCCTTGAGTGTAGGACAACACTGTTGGCCCCCATAATTATATGCTCCTAAATCCAGCAAAAGATAGTTCAAACGATAATTCTCTTGTAAACCTTTCCAAAATAGAAATTAGAGATTAGAATCAATTGGATATTATTCAAGTATGCCGCAACACAGTTGATCAAATTCTTATAAAGGTTTTTAGTAGAATTTCCTTACAAGTCCAGATGTTTAAATTTCACTGCTCAACAAAGCTCGGCCTCTTGTTACTTAACAGATATGTTACTATGTCTGAAACTCGATTATGCATATGCACAACATGTGATAGATTTAGTTCGGAAAAGGTATTGGAGGGTAACCGCCCCTTTGGTGCTCTTCGCAGCTTAGCGGGTACTGATGAAACTAAATTTCCAGCACCGGGCCACCAGCCGAACTCTCGCAATACATTTTCAGAACTAACTCTCTCATATGTATTTTTGTACGCATGCCAACCAAGTAGGATGAGTATTTAGTATTGTCCGGTTCCTACACACTTGCTTCATCAGCAACGGCGCTCAATGAGGTAGGGTTGTGTGAGGTTGTGCCAGTTGGTCGTCAGATCCCGACGCGACCACATAAGCGAAGAGATCTCGAAGAGCACCCTAAAAAACACTCAAAATGAAGAACTATGGAGCGGACCACGTTGGACCACGTCCTATAGATGGGCAACATCGAGCCCGAAACCGGTCGACAAAAAGGTAAATTTTAAAAATCCTTTTTCGTTTGTAAGAACCATAAGTGTTACGTCCAGTCTCGCGTCGCGTTTTGTGTGTGTAAGTACATTACACTCATTTTATCAAATTTTTAAAATTGTTAGTTTTACTAACAACTTGGCTTATAGCCTGAAATTAGACAATAAACTGATGATTTCCCTTGATAATCACCTGGGTGTCGATAACCGAAATAAGTAATTCATTTGAAATGAAAATAATAGTTCAATGTGGTTAAATTATGACCCATTGAACGGTGGTATTCAATATTAAATCACAAAATAGAGTAAATTTGCTTTGTAAATACGTAATGCGCTCACCATTTCGATCGTTTTACTACGGCACGAAGCAAATGACCAAAAAAACTTTGGAGTGGGTTTTCACTTGACAAAAAAGTGTTTTGTCTGTAAAACGAAACAAAAGCTTCTATATGCTTCGGGGCACAACAAGATCGTGCTTACATAGCACACGTATGGCAAATGTCAAAATGACCACATCTGTTTTCTGTCAAAAGTTACGACGGGGTGCTGACAACCGACCAGTGCTGGCAACCGACCACCTTCCCCATACAAAAATTTCGAATTATTTTGGGATATTTAAAAGTACAGCAGAATTGCTAAATTTGAAGCTTTTATTGAATTGATCTAACGATGAAATGTGGGACACATTCCGATTCAAGTTGGAGTATTTTGGATAGGAAAGGCCTGGAAAGCCGACTGCTGAATATCAATTGATAAATTGATATAATGTATGTCTGTATGTATGTATGTATGTATACACTGTGTATTGATGTGCGTAGTTTTGTTCGCATGTGCCTGTGTGTATGTACAAATGAGCATAAAAATTGCCTCAATCGATTCGCTCACAAAAGAAGATGTATTCAGCGGAGGATCTTCTTTCAGTGTTTCTCTTAAAAAAATGAGCCTAATAGGTCAACGCGTTCAAATTTTTTTTTAAAAACACTATAATTTCATATAGTGTATAGGATAAACACATTTTTGGCACTTATAGTCATCCGATTTTCTCGCAATAAGTTTTATACGATGGAGATTTTAGCATTGAATGCAAATAAACGTGAATGGTGGGCCATCTATCTGTGCTCTTTTTGACTTTTCTTATAAGAAATTACCTTGAATTAGACATTTTTTCAAACAGCTCTACGTGGAAATGTGCAAATATGTGCAAACTTTCTCGACGGTCCCTGAAAGGTCTGATGGTACTCTGAAACGTGGTATGTGTTAAGTAGCGGCGACAAAAGATTTTTTTCATTGTCAAAATCGTCGAATTTTTAGAAATATTCTATCAAATGGCTGAAAAGCATTTTTTATGAATGTAAAATGTGCTATTGGAAGGTTTTAGTATGACTATAAATATATTTAATAAAATAGAACATATCATACGGCTTTTATATTTGTTCTTTACGCATTTTTGGAATTCAACTTTTTCCACATTTTTCATTAGAGCCACTTTGACGCCTCTAACAACAATGAAAACCATTTTCAAATTACTTTTGAATTAGTGCGCAGGAAAATATGGTTTATTTACTTTTTAATGAGATCAAAAAAGAATACAATCTGCGAAATCATGTTTTGATAGTTTTGGCCGTCCCTTTGTATGGAGCCCAACCATTGTGAAGTGGAGAAAACTAACATGGGTCTCTTGTTATAAGACGAGTTAGTATTATCTTATTTTATAATTAATGCCCTACTAACAATTTTAATAAAGCAAACATTTAGTTACCAAAATCGAGTTTTAAATTATCACTGCACGCACATCCAATATTCAAATGTTTCGTTATTGCGCTCGGAGCCGTTGAAAATTTGGCCAACCAGTTCGAAAATATTGAACTATATATCAATGAATTAGATAGTAAAATGTTCTCATTGCTGTAAGACATTACGGCTCCGGGAGTAATAGGTGTCAAAATAGAACTACTCTGACCAACACAATGTGAGTCTTCATGCTTTTATAACTTTTTGAACTTGATACTTTCAGATTTTGGTCTCTTTCTCGGTGTATTCGGTTCTGGAAGTCCTCAAAAAACCGCAAAAGCGGTCAAAACTAAAACCAAGCCATTTGACATGTTGATATGGAAATTTAGAAATTTTCCTGTGAACTTTGTAGTCAATTTGTAATTTATCAACTCCCTAATTAAAAACCCTGATTAATCCACCTAGCAGTGTTGGTGCCTTTCTCGTGCAAAAAAAAACTAAAAAATATGAGTGAGTGTTTTTTAGCGTGTTTTGCGCAT
Source organism: Armigeres subalbatus (assembly GCF_024139115.2). Taxonomy (NCBI): domain Eukaryota; kingdom Metazoa; phylum Arthropoda; class Insecta; order Diptera; family Culicidae; genus Armigeres; species Armigeres subalbatus. The sequence goes on from NC_085141.1 coordinate 194,286,420, forward strand.
AGAAAATAGTATTTTGGCCATAACTTCTGATCCCATAGTCCAATTGCAATTTTCAATAGCAAACAATGGGACAGGATTCTACGTCGAATGGAACTTGTTGCGAGTAATGCTAAGTTCCAAAAAGTGTGTCTACAAAATTTTGTACACATACACACATACACACAAACAGACATCACCTCAATTAGTCGAGCTGAGTCAATTGGTATATAACACTATGGGTCTCCGAGCCTTCTATTAAAAGTTTGATTTTGGAGTGATCATATAGCCTTTACGTATACCTAGTATGCGAGAAAGGCAAAAACATGTTCTATTTCTCATTTCGTAATTCTTGATTTCGGATCCCCATATCGGTTTGTTTGTACATCGACCATGTCTCGTCACGGCAGTGTTATTTTATGTGTCGCATGGTATGATTCCCAAAAATTTTGATTTAGCCTTTATATCAACCCTTAGCCGCATATGTGTTATTAATATTATCATATCAAAAAATCCGGAAAAATGTGATCATTTGACCGACTAATTATCGTTGTTCATTCAAATTTCATTCAAAACATTTATGAATTAAGCTTTTAAAACAAAGCAAAAAATCTTATCATGTGTGCTTGTGAGACAAACAACAAGGATTCGATTACATTTTCCCATGATCATAATCACGACAATTACCAGTATTGTAAAGGAAACCGGCATTTCTGAAAATTTAGAAATTAGTTATATAACTGACTATATAGAGCAGCAAAATCTATTTTTGCATTTACCCGGAAATCAAAATGAATAAAATTTATGCGGATATTCAAAATGATATCGTCAGTTAGGTTGAAATAGAATGAGAAAATAAAATCACTTCTTTCCAAAGTTGATTCAAAGTCGACGTGATTAAACTAGCTGATTCAGGATGAAAATAAAAAATGCTTGTCTTCTAGACGCGGTGCACTAAAGCCGCTTTTGAGCTATGCATATTAAATCAGGCAGAGTATAAGCGAAAACGATACCAAACTTCCTGCACAGAACATGTTTGTACAGTTATATAGAACGAATGGCAGAAAACCAGGGTGCGTATCGTTGAATGGATTCAACTTGCAGTCAGTGGAGTGGAAGTGATTCCAAAGGTAACATTTCTTGATCTTGGTTTTGAAAGACCCTTTGTGTCAGGATTTAGGAATATATATATAAAAAAAACCAGAATAATCCACCTAGCGGTGATGGTGCCTTTCTCGTGTATTATAAAATAAGAAAACACATAAGAGTAACAAGAAAAGCACAAAAGAGAGGGTGAAATTGCACTTTAGGGAGATAGATTCAGCTATTTCCATCAATTCATATTTATATGCGTTCATTTGAATGTGTTAGTTTTAGAAAAGAAATATTTTCTTTCGATTTTGATTTTTTTCCAGGGACTCTTGAGAAAAATGGGGAAAAAACAATGTTTTTTAATAACTCCGGAATGCAATGGCCCGTGGGCCAATTTTTAATAGCGAAAAATAGGGAAGGATTCCCCGTCGAATGCAACCTGTTGCAAGCAAATCGGGTAAGGCTATGTAAAAAACACACATACAGACATCACCTCAATTCGTCGAGCTGAGTTGATTGGTATATAACACTATGGTTCTTCGAGCCTTCTATCAAAAGGTCGGTTTTGGAGCGATCATATAACCTTTACGTATACTTAGTATTCGCGAAAGGCCAAAAACAGAAAAGATCACTGGGAAAGTTCGGAATCTGTGAAACACAAACTAAATTATTTCGAAGAAAATAATTATGACTGCATGGAATAAGAATAGAAGTGCGGCGCTGCAATCATTTTAACTTTTAACAGCTTAATCGCAAACACAAGCGAGAACTTTTGATCAAATTCGATTCCGTTCAAATGTAACATTTAAGAAATGAGGTTGTTACGCCTGTTTGATCATTTTGAAAAATAAATGTTTTGTGCTTTTCTCCAACTAACAACAATTTGAACTTTAGTGACGAGTTCGGTGGTCGCTTCTGCCTTACAAGCAGGAGGTCGGCGAACCCTGGCTCGATCCCATTTTAAAATATGTGGCATGGACTACATCACTTTCCTTGGTGAACCCGTGAGAACATGCTTCAGTTTATCAACCCTATCCAATAAACAAAACATTCTTTCCGTGGTATTGTGGGGATGCAGAGCTAATATTCCCATCCTTTTCCAACTGACATATTTGATGTTCAAAATATTTTCAAGGAATTTTTTTTCTTATTTGCCTACTTAAATGCTGTAGTGTTAATGATATGGCGAGATCTCTAATCTCAATAATTCTACGGTATCTACCCTAAGCAGCGTTCAAACGATAAACATTTGTTGTTTGAATGTTTCTTAATTTTATTAATGATTTGAACAGCAACTAAATTGTTGTTTGTAATTGGGGTAATGTAAACTACACAAACTAAACGAAACGAAAGATGTTTTCTTTATTATACTGGAGTCTATAACCGATTAATCGTAGCAAAACTATATTCCATTACTATCACACCCAGAAGATTAAAACTTGGCAAATCTGCTCAAAGGGATCGTTATATCATATGTAGTGGAACTAATGAGCAAGAAGTGAAAGTATCTGCTACTACTTCGATAAGCAGGAAACGATGCAGAACCCGAACAAGTACATTTTCAACTAATTTTATGTTGAATAGCACCCATACCTACTGGGGCAATAATAAGGCTTAATCCATGCAAGGCGGTGGCGATAGTCCGATCATCTGATGCTGCAGCTCTCAGCGTTGGAAAGCGAAGCAAGTGCATGCGATAAATGAGTAATCAAAGGTGATGAATCAACAGGAACCAATTAAGTTGCTATTTATACCGTTACAGGGGATGTCTTGGTACCCTTTCCGAATTCAAAATCATTCAGTACTACACATTAGGTAACCGAAAAGGATTAGTACCTTCAAATGAGGTAACTAGCAACACTTTGACTTGTTCTCATTCAGATGCATTTTCCAAGCTGTTCGTTGTGTTTTTAATCTGGACATCAAGGCTGTCAAACTATATCGTGTGTTAGCAAGTTATGAAGTTCAAATCAGAATATAATTCGGAATCGTTTTATAACTACTAGATGCTTAAAAAGGTTCAGCGCGAAAATTTCGACTGAAAATTGTGCCTCGCTCTCAGACGGGAAATACAAAACCTAAGACTTCTACATTTCTAGAGAATTGTATAACAAAACTGCGAGTTGAAATTCGTATACATTGAACAACAAAACTTCAAAAAATGTGATAAACTATCCGTGTGGGGTAACTTGCAACAGCGATTATGCCTACTTTAAGATAGGACATTACCTATTTCACGCGGGATGTAAATTAATTGCAAATGTCTGGAAACAAATCGTGAAACATATTTTTGCAGTTATGTTGAATAAGTATGCTTCGAAACTACAAAAAAAATCACAGGTACCTACCCGTGCCTATGAAAATGTCCGAGCCGAGAGTACTAAAATAGCAATGGTGATACGAGTTCATGAGAGAGAGTGGCTTTGATATCATTAAAAAAATTGGTGCAAAAACCGTTTTTTAGCTGCTTCCAAAATGCTGATTTATTTTTTCAACTTCCCCTATTGAATTTATTCAACTTTCAGTCGAGGAATTCAGGTAATCACGGCGTCTTGTGGATTTTTTTGTAGTTACGCAGCGTTTTTATCGCAAATAACTGCAAAAAATGTAAAAAAAATGCTGTTGTACCTAGTACCATTGTGCACTAAAATTATGATTTATACATCATAACTTGTTTCGACATATTGCAGTTAAAAGAATAACGGAAAAACTTTAAAATGCATCTGGTTTCGGTAACCGGATTAATCCACCTAGCGGTGTTGGTACCTTTCTCGTGCATATAAAAAACATAGTATTTTGATCATAACTTTTGAACCAATAGTGCGATTTTAGCAAATTTCGAAAGGAAACAATATGGGACAGGATTCCCCCTCGAATGCAACTTGTTGCGTGCAAATCGGTTGACAATAAGCATAAGTGCCTAAAGAATAAGTGTTTTTTTTACATACACTACACATACACGCACCGACAGACATTATGGCGAAGCCCAAGGTAAGTTTAGTCCGTCAGATAGACAGTTAGACAGACATCAAATTATGCTGCAAATTATGTACCCAATCTATAATAAATAATGACTTCAACAGATGTGATTACCAAATCATCAATGTACGGATTGTTGACCTGGACCGGAGTCAGGTTATGAATCATACTTACAATCAACGGTTCTGTTTCCGTGTTCTACAACACTTTTTTTGCGACCTATGATTTCGCAATATCAACACTGATTTGTAAAAAAATCGTTTTTCAAAGCGTTGTAGAACTCCGAAAATCGTATGAGTATTGATTCTCCGTTACTTCCTTCAATTAAGATCATGTAGTTGAGCAAACACTATGGAATTGTATAGTCTTTTCTGGACAACTGTTTTGAATTTTTGAGCGTGCTACTTTTATATAGTCATAATTTTTCGAAACGTGCTTCAGATTCAGATATCATATTGATGTTCTGCAGACCCATGAGTGCAAAAAAAACTAACGATGTCCTGTACCATTAATGGACCTGGACAGCACGTTGCACCACAGCGGAAGGAATAAGCAAGCCCAACCTCCCGTTGATAGCAAAATTTGATAATATGTAGTTTGTTTGATATAGTTGCCAAAATAACAAAAATAATAACGAACATTGCTACATATAAATAACTAATTTTGCTATCATAAGATAATTTGATGCTCTGTTATTTTCTTTTTATATGTATGTAAAATAACAAAACCAGATATCACAGCAGCATTTGTTATTATATTATTAGCTTGCCTCTATTAGGGAACGGCAGTCAACGAACCCAACCATCGAAAGATGGCCACACTCCAAGAAGGTTGCAATGTTGTCTTCTTGTGCTCGAACAACCAGACATTTGAGCATATCAGTGAATGTAGGATAGTATTCTGACTATTGTTTGTTTGTTTTTTTTTTCAATGAAACTTTTTTGTATAATCCTTGCTAGTACTGATGGAAACTAATCAAACCATGAAAGCCATTCAATTATATTTCACAAATATTAAGTATTAGTTTAAAACTTAAAAATGGATATTAAACCATTTTTTTAGTGTTAGCTTGATTTCCGGTATTTTCATATCAGCCTCATATTGGTATTTCGCATACTGAGATAATAGCCGATGAAGCTTCAGACCGTACCTTACATGTAAAACTCTAAAAAAAATCAGATGAGTTCAAACATTTTGTGATATTGTTGAAATTTTTCAGAGTTGTTCCTCATCCAATGAGTTGCCGTAAAACGATTTAGATCAATACAAAATAATTAAATTTGGGTGATAAGCTTATGTATATTCTTAAAGGGACTGGTATGCGAGTACATTCAATATGAGACAAGGTTTTTTTTTCACATTTTCGCACAACGTCTAATTTTTATCATGTTTTGTGGTAGAACGATTGTTGAGGTATGACATGTATGACTGTCTACAAAATTCAACTAAGTGCTATTACGGAGTCTTTAAATATAATGAATGCACTTCCATATCACTGACTGAGCTTTGTATTTTCACATGTTTCATCAATAGAAGATTAAATATCAAATATACATCGATCATGTTAAAACCACCTTAGAGCAAACGAAAAATATCGTTTTGACACGCACGAAAAGCACTTTTATACAACAAGGTTTCATCAAATATTTTGAAAACAGTATGTTATTATTTTGATTCAATGTACTAATAACCAACATTGTTGTTGGTTAGGTAACTTGATAAAATATGTCACATAATTACTTCACTAGGCACAACGTACGAATGGCCAGTTTGATCTGCTTCATAGCAACGAGCCTCACCTGTACCCTGAGAGCATGTCTAGAGTTTGAAAACAGCGCGCATTTTTCGACATAAGATTACACATTTTCAACTAGTTTTGCTCCATCCAACAGACCAAGTCACTGCAGGTCGGATTTTCGAACCAGACACGCCGATTTCTGCTCCGTTGAATTTCATCCATAAAGATAGAGATACATACATGGTTAACAGTTGGTCACTAGGGCACGATACAATTTCCCCGAAACTAGAGCTATGACAATGCACTTGATGTTCACACTAGGCGACACTAATCACTGCAAGCGGACCACACAATGGAACCCCGCCGATGTGCTCACTTCACACGGAAAACATGAGATGCTTTTTAAAAAACCGCCGACACTGCGTTGTTAACCCTGCGACAGCAAACAACGGTGTGCAAAGCAAAACAGTCAAACAACAATATAAGTAGCTGATACCTTCCTCGCGATACTAAATAAAATAAAATCTCCAAGCGACTCGCGCGGGCAAACTCCAAATCGAAACGAATGCTGCAAACGAACCTATGGAAGGTTGTTGTACCTTACGATATGCTGCATTGTGGGTGAATTCATATGAAAAATGTTCCTTAGGTCCCGCATATGTAACAGAAATTCTTAATCATTAATATTTTCGTTGATATTCACTCTAGGCGACACTGATCAAAAGTAGGTCATCGATCATAAGTAAACGGCAGGATATCATTTCGGTAATCTTTTCAATTTAGTATACATACAAAGTACTGTATGAAGAAGTTTCACTTTGGAGCAGCTCACCATATCCTGATGAGCAATGGAATACGACCGAGCAATGATCATAGGCGATGACGGTCCAGTTTCAATAAGGTCTCTCTTTGCATTGCGAAAATTTGTCTCATCAACTCAAATCGGCCCTAAGTTTGTTGTACCAGGAATCGATTGTTGGTTTGATTGTACTATCGCTTAGCAAGCAGATCATCCGCAAGAATCGGACGCTTTTTATCCTGTGTACTCTTTTAAAGTATTTTGCCAAAATATGCTTCAATGGCCGTTTATTATGCATTATGTTGTAGGTCATGTTTAGAATAACATCAAAAGGAAAAAGAGCGGCATTAGCAATCTTTTACTTTTGCATCAACTGTACTAACCCATCTAGTTTCTTGTACCAACAAGTGTCAAAAATTGAGTGTCTGCACTTGCATAAGAGGAGTTACTGCTATCCGAGTCCCAAACAATACCAGCATTTGATTGTAACTTTTTAGAAACGTAGTTTGTATAAAAGTAGTAAGGTCATCTTAAGTGACTGTACCTGACTGGAGGCGAATCAAGCATTGAAAATTTAAATCCAAAAAGCAATGTTTTACGCTTTTTAATATAACTTTGCCTACTATGCACTGATGGTGCTAGGGGAATGAACGAAGCAAAAATAAGGAAGCTGATGGAAAAACTACAACCTGTCTTGAAAAATCGAATGCATCTCGCACAAGGAGCAGAACTGCATGGGTTATGCATACCTCGGTCTATACAAGTCATATTAGATGGATCTTAGCTAAGTTGCGGCAAAACAGGTTTACTTAACTCACGATAGTTGCCCTCTCCAAATGCACAGCTTGTGTTCAGAGCACACTTGCATTTTCTTATCTGCTTCGGCCTACGTTCGGGTCACTTTTTAATTTTATTGTTGCATTTTTTACATCAAATTGGTTGAATTAATAATGCGCTTCACAACAATAGAGTTGGATCTTCCCGCCATGAAAAGAAGTGACCATGAAAACGTTCCAACTTGTAATCGACCTTAACCAAAATGGACAACATTTGGACGAGTTACATCTTGAAGTATGAAAAGGGTATGATCTCATGCTAGCGGGAGTTTGAGTGATTTTTTTTTCCATTTTCAGAACTGTATCGAGTATCATGGGATTTGGATCATCCGCCAAATACGATATGTTCATGGGGAATTCACTCAATGATCCACATAAGAGGTTCCCAAACTTTTTGGATAAACGACCCACCAAGAAGAATCCTATATTGCTTGCGGTTGCGACCAGGACTGACAACAGTCAACGTCACACCACGAAAAGCCACAGAAGTAACGAGTTGTAGTGTCTTTATTGCTACTCAGTGCGTTGAATATATGGCGATTTGGGACAAAAAGCATAACTGGATGTTTTCGGCTTTTTTTTTACACATATATGACATATGAGGGCCCTCCTTAGCCGTGCGGTAAGACGCGCGGCTACAAAGCAAGACCATGCTGAGGGTGGCTGGGTTTCCCGGTGCCGGTTCAGATTGGAAATTGTCTCGACTTCCCTGGGCATAAAAGTATCATCGTGTTAGCCTCATGATATACGAATGCAAAAATGGCGCACTAGCCTAGTCCTGGTGTTGGGTGGGACTTTAAACAAATTTGACCCGACTGATCGAGCGTCTGTTTACCAAGGAGGTGCGGCTCCAACAGCGTCTGTTCTGGCATCCAGCGGCTGAGTATGAAATGCTATTCCCCGGAAGCTATACCTAAGATGGCAGCCCCATCCCGGTGGATAGGGAACCTTGGGCCAACAACTTACTGTTCCCGAAACATCAATTTGTTCGAGAATCCGATAATGAAAGAATACGGACTGATTTTACGGCGACGACTCTTAGCGCGAAACAACGGACACGAATAGGAACATGGAACGTTTTAACCCTAGCCCAGCAGGGTAAATTGGCACAACTTGCCAATGAGGCATGCCGCATGAAGCTTGAGATTCTGGGACTGAGTGAAGTCCGTTGGCCAAACTTTGGAGAACTCAGAACGCCGTCGGGACAAGTTCAGCTATACTCTGGTTTACGAGGTGAACACGCTCCCCGGCATCGCGAAGTTGGCTTCCTACTACGCGCTCTGGCACACTTTGCGCTTATGAAGTGGGAACCTATAAGTGAAAGGATAATCGTTGCCAGATTTAGAACACGGGTCCGAAACCTTACTATAATCCAATGTTATGCGCCAAACGATGCTGCCGATCTGCAAGACAAAGAGAACTTCTACAGTCAACTCAATGCCGTCGTAGATAGAATTCCGAAGGGTGATATCAAGATCTGTTTGGGCGACTTTAATGCGAAGATCGGATCCGACAACTCGAACCATGAGCGCATTATGGGACGCCATGGTTTCGGAGAAATGAGCAAAAACGGAGAGCTGTTCGCAGAATTTTGTGGTAATAACGACATGGTGATCGGGGGATCGCTCTTCCCTCATCGACCGGTTCACAAGTTCACGTGGGTCTCCCGTGACGGCTTTTCAGAAAATCAAATCGACCACATCTGCATCAGCCGAAAATGAAAACGGAGCCTTCTTGATATACGGAATAAACGTAGTGCCGATATCGCGTCTGATCATCACCTCCTCATCGGCGAAATACGCCTGCGTATTGCGCGAATTCGTCGGCAGGAGTAAAGAGTTGGACGACGATTCAACACACGCCGACTGGAAAATGCCACGGTGAAACGGTGCTTCGTTGAAGAACTGGAGACGCGTGCTGCAGACATTCCGGAAGGTGGCAGCGTGGAAGACCAATGGACCGCCATCAAGAATGCCTTCATCGCCACTTACAAGAACAATCTGGGCGAACTGCGCACCAAGAGAAAACAATGGATTACCGAAGTGACCTGGAGGAAGAGAATCCAAAGCCACGATAGAACTATCAAAAACCAGAGGAGCCAAAGTCTTAGCCCGTCAACGATACGCGGCTCTTGAGAAGGAAGTAAAACGCTCATGTTGACGGGACAAGCGAGCGTGGGCAGGCTCTCTGGCCGACGAAGGAGAGAGAGCCGCTGCAACCGGGGACATTCGCCTCCTCTACGATATCTCACGACGCTTAAGCGGGGCGAAGATGAATGCAACGATGCCTGTGAAAGACGCGAATGATCAGTTATTGACCGACCCAACTGACCAGCTGAAACGCTGGTTCGAGCACTTCGAACTACTTTTTCAAGTGCCAGCCAGGCCATCACCACCTCGGCATGATCTGCCTAGGATCCAACGTATAGAGAGTGAGAGTGAGAGAAGTGAGAGAATACCGAGAGAGAATATCGAAAGATCGTCATACATCGCACTGTTTTTATTTTTACTTTATCGGATGTTATCGCTTTAAATAATTTAGATACAAATTATTAGATACTTTCCTAGTTGCCTCCTCACCATATGATATTATCGTATTAACTGAGACATGGTTAGATAGCATTATAACAGATAGACAACTCTTTGGTCCGGATCATACGGTATTTCGCAGGGATCGATCCAATCGCAATAGCTCTAGATGTTCTGGAGGAGGGGTATTAATTGCTGTTCACCGTAAGCTTAATGCATCTCCATTTTTTCCCAACGACTACACGCACATCGAACAAGTTTGGGTTAAAATTTCGCTACAAAAACAGACCCTCTACTTCTGCAGCTTCTACCTGCCACCTGATATGAAGAATGACTTGAATGTACTTGATGCACATACACAATCTGTTGAACATGTTGCATCTTCTCTTAAAGATAACGATTTGATGGTCGTATGTGGTGATTACAACTTTTCATGTATCAACTGGTATCAAGATACAATCAACTCTGATTCACTTATGGCTGGACCTGCACATCTCAACGGCACCATCCCTAAATACGCAAGCGACCTGATAGACAGCTTAGATTCGGTGAATCTATTTCAGATCAACGAGTCACGCAACAGTCTTGGTAGGATTTTAGACCTGGTCTTCGTGAACAATAATGCTAAAGAAGCCATCTCTATTAACCGCGCAGTACACCCCCTTCTTCCCGAAGATAGCCACCATCCATCTCTGGACATTGTAATTCGCACTGAAAACTTTAGGTATGCCTCAGACCCTTTTGACTCCGCTGCATTGAACTTCAACAAAATTAATTACGAGCTGTTAAACATTCGTCTCGCCGAAATCGACTGGTCGGAAACCATCACTGCATCCAACGTTAATGACGCGGTTCGCATATACACATCTAATGTCGTTTTCGTTTTTGAGGTGTAGCAACACCGTTTAGTGCAGCATTTTGCACGGCAAAAACGAACATTTTGGGTGCAGTTGGGTTTGTTTGTTATGGATACCTGTTGGATACCATAAAAATAAAATAATAACAACGGGAAAAACTTGACAACAAACTACACTACACGGCACACTCTGATTTTTTCTGGTGCTACACTGCTTGTTTCAGTGCAAGAAAAATGCTACACTGGTGTAGCACGAAAATCAAAAACGAACATTTTCGGTGCAAAAGTGTAGCACGAGTGTAGCTACACCGCAAAAACGAAAACGACATAAGATATCAGACGTTTTCCAAGCCATTGTTCCAAAATGTCAACCTAAACGTAGCCTTCTATGGAGTACTTCAAAACTACTACGTCTAAAATCACGCAGAAATGCTGCTTTGAGGGAATTCCGTAAAAACAGATGTTTTGTCACACGTAAACAGTTCCATTCAATTAGTAACATTTATAGGAGGGAAAATAGTCGCCTATTTCATCGGTACACTCGTAACGCGGAATCTGAGCTTCGCAGAAATCCCAAAAAGTTCTGGAGCTTTGTAAACAGCAAGAAGAAGGATAATGGTCTCCCAGTCTCCATGTTCAACGAAACTACCGAAGTAGACGGTACACTCGATAAATGCAACCTGTTTGCGAACCGTTTTGCCAATGTCTTCACCAATGACTCCCTGTCAGAATCTGACTTAGAATTGGCTCATGTTGTTCCTCCCCATTCGTCAGTACTTCAGGCGTACCCCAAGGTAGCAATCTTGGACCGACGCTGTTTGCGTTATTTTTCAACGACGTCTGCACGAGAATACCCCACTGCTCCAGATCGCTGTACGCAGACGATCTTAAGATTTTCAACACTGTTCGCTCCATTGAAGATGCACAACACCTCCAACAGCTTTTAACCAATTTTGAAAACTGGCGCAGCCGCAACAAAATGTCCCTTAGCCTCAATAAGTGTCAGGTAATAACATTCTCACGTAAGCAGATCGATATTGAGACTTCTTATCAACTCAATGGCGAAACCCTGCAGAGAGTTTTATCCGTAACGGATTTAGGAGTAATACTCGATTAACTTCATACAACATATGACTTCCATTGCTAGTAAGGCAAATCGTCAACTAGGTTTTATCACAAAAGTTTGTCAATCATTTCGTGATCCATATTGTTTTCGTTCGCTTTACTGCTCATTAGTTCGTTCAATACTTGAATTCTCGTCCATTGTTTGGTCCTCGTATTATGTTACGTGGAGTCTGCGTGTAGAATCTGTCCAGCGTCGCTTTATTCGCCGTGCATTAACGTATCTTCCGTGGAATGACCCTATTAACTTGCCCCCGTATGAAAATCGGTGCTTACTCTTAAATCTGAATACTCTATCAGCACGACGTACAAAATCTGAAGCTATTTTCGCTGCAAAGATTATACTAGGAGAAATTGATGCACCTAGTATTTTAAGCAATATTAATTTTTCGGCTCCCTCTCGTTCCCTTCACTCTTTCAACACTCTTGCATTGCCTTTTAGACGTACAAACTATGGAAAAAGCGATCCTATTTATAAAGTTTGTGCCGCGTTCAATAAGTTTCCCCATTGTTTTGATTTTACATGTAATAGTGGTTCGTTCAAAAGAAGAATTGATAGTGTTAGGAATAATGATAGTTAGCGTTAGTTTTCATGTTCAATTAGACAGATAAGTGTTCGTTGAATGTACATTGTTGTAATTTTTGTTTAAAAGATGCAGGTTTTTTAACAAGCTCTGCTTGTTTTTCCTGCCAGAACAGATAACAACATCAATAAATAAATAAATAACACGCGTCATTACCAAAGCTCGAAATCGAATGAAGCCCCAGGGGTCGATCGCATATCAGCCGAGATGCTCAAAGCTGACATGACATCCGCTCAACTTCTGCATCGTTTATTTCGTAATATCTGGGACACCGCAACTTTCCCGGTCGACTGGATGCAATGTATCTTAGTGAAGGTGCCCAAAAAGGGTGACCTGACTGTATGCGATAACTGGCGAGGCATTATGTTGCTGTGTACCGTTCTCAAAGTTCTATGCAAAATTATCCTAGCCCGGATTCAGGAAAAGATCGATGCGACTCTCCGGCGGCAGCAGGCTGGATTCCGTGCCGGAAGATCCTGTGTGGACCATATTGCAACGCTCCGCATCATTCTGGAGCAGGTCAACGAATTCCAAGAGTCCCTTTACTTGATATTCATTGACTACGAAAAAGCTTTCGACCGTCTCAATCACGAGAATATGTGGGACGCCCTGAGACGCAAGGGGGTTCCTGAGAAAATCATCGGCCTCATCGAAGCACAGTACGAGGCCTTTTCGTGTAGAGTGCTGCACAATGGGGTCCTGTCCGTCTCAATCACGAGAATATGTGGGACGCCCTGAGACGCAAGGGGGTTCCTGAGAAAATCATCGGCCTCATCGAAGCACAGTACGAGGCCTTTTCGTGTAGAGTGCTGCACAATGGGGTCCTGTCCGACCCTATCCGGGTCGTAGCAGGTTTGAGGCAAGGATGTATTCTATCACCGTTACTGTTCCTCATCGTAATCGACGAGATTCTGGTAGATGCGATTGACCATGAACCAAACCGCGGGCTGTTATGGAAGCCTATAATCACTATAATCATGGAGCACCTAAACGACTTCGAATTGGCTGATGACGTTGCACTCCTCGAGCAACGGCGCTCTGACATGCAGAGTAAGCTCAACGACCTTGCTGAGCGCTCCTCTTCGGCAGGTTTAGTCATCAACGTCAACAAAACCAAATCGTTGGATGTAAACACGGTGGCCCCATTCCAGTTTCACAGTAGCCGGGCAACCAGTGGAGAATGTTGAAAGCTTCCAATATCTTGGTAGCCAAAATGCGTCAAACGGCGGTACCAAGATCGACATAGGCGCACGGATCAAGAAAGCAAGGGCTGCCTTTGCGAGTTTAAGAAATATCTGGAAAACAGGCAGATAAGTGAACGCACCAAAATACGAATTATCAACTCTAACGTGAAATCTGTGCTGTTATACGCTAGCGAAACATGGTGTATATCAGTGGAGAACACTCAACGGCTGCAGGTGCTCATTAACAAATGTCTGCGGTATATAATTCGGGACTGGTGGCCTCACAACTAGATCTCAAACAACGAGCTCCATCGTCGTTGTCAGCAGAGGCCGATAGCAACAGAAATTCGGGATCGGAGGAAGTGGGGCTGGGTCGACCACACTCTACGTAGGGGCGGAAACAAAATCTGTAGACAAGCATTAGACTGGAACCCAGCGGGACATCGCACCAGAGGCAGATCCAGAGGCTAATGGCGGCGAAGCCTCAATAAAGAAATAAAAGAAGTCGACCGAAATCTAACCTGGCAACAGGTTAAAGCGATAGCCGGGCAACGCTCAGGATGGAGATCTTTCAAGTCGGCCCTTTGCACCACCGAAGGTGTACAGGGTCCATAAGTAAAAGTAAGTAAGAAGATGACACCCAAACCATTACTGAGGGTATTAGCATAAATGTCACATACGGGTAATATCAAGAGTGTCTCAAATACTTAATTCCAAAAGAATTATAATAATTGTAAAGGAATTATAACAAAAGTCTGTAGTCTCTACTTTCCTCTGGAGGAATATTACAAACTTTGATCAAATTGTACGTGTTTTAGTAGCAGTACGAGTGAATTACTAAATATCCACGATACTGTTCTGCTGTTTTAAACCATGCCTTTTGTTATGAATAATTCACTAACATTAGGTGTCTATTTACAAACTTTTAATGTGATGAAAAATCAACATTTTTTAATTTCTTTATCTTTATTAAAGAGACTTTCAGCTCTTGGCTGGCTCACCTCCGACAACAAAGTTCATTTAACCCACTGAAAACGTTTTGATATGAATAACGCATAACCTGGGAGCTGCGGATAGAGTCAAAACGATTGTCAAAAAATCTCCAAAGCAAGCTGTCAAAAAGTATCCATCGCATCGAGAGAGTTTGTGAGCCTTTTGAGCGCAGCCGAGAGAGTACACGTGTAAATCAACTCATACTAATTGTAGTTTATTTCTAACAAAACACAATTATTTAGTGTCGTTTTAAACCTATCGAGGATTTTTTATACGTGAGCAGCAAGATTTAATTTTACGATCGGCATATTATTTTATGCAATGCATTAAATCAACGAAATCTCACTTAACTTTTCAAAAGGACCTAAGTAACATTTTTTTCATGAATTAATTTGAATAGCGCATTCAACAGAAAAACATGAAAGCTTTTGATTGCAGTACTCAAATTAATTCATGAAAAAAATGTTACTTAGGTCCTTTTGAAAAATTAAGCGAGAAATCCTTAAAATTAAATTTTAAAAGATAACCATAATGATAATTCAATGTGAGAAAATCGTAGCGTATACATTTAACACTGAGAGGAAATTTGCGGGTTTCAAGCAAAATATCTTGAGAATTAGAATCGATCGAGTCCGCAGCTCCCAGCGCATAACATAGTTGAGTTTTTATATGTGGAACGATAATATCTATTCAAAAGACTATAACTAGGATGAACTTTCATGTATTTTATCAGATGATTGTAAATGGTTAGTTACGAATTTTGCGAAACAATGCTAATTTAAAAAAAAAACAAACCCAAAAATTCAAGATGGCTGCTACTATGTTTAACTATGACAATTTAAATCACATTTTTTCCTTTTTCCAGCGGCTAGCAAATTAAATTGGTTAGAAAATGTTCTTGTAATGTCATTTCCACTCAATCAAGAATTTAAAATAAACACGAGGGGTCAGTGGAAATGATTCCATGAATAACTAATTAGGAATCCAACTATTTGAAGATCTCAAATCGGTTTCAACATATACTCGGCCAATCTTTTCGATTGTTTTTTATGGGCATTTGTATGAACCTCGTGTAAAAAAGTAGCTCGATCTCTGCAAGAAAGTTAGTTAAAGCCAAGTTAGCCAATTTAAGCCAATTTAATGCAACTTCAACTGCTTGAAACTCACAAAGTTGCGGATAGTTGCAGCTGTAATGCACATGATTGGTATGCATTATGGTATGCGTATGATACACCGAAAACAACGATTCTGTTGATACCCCACCTCTCATTTATAAACGTGATGAACTTATAGCCAATAAAAAATCACGATAATGAAGAAGAAAAAAAAGATTCTGTTGATGTTTCAGGGATGCCTGCGGTATATAATTCGGGCCTGGTGGTCTCACAACTGGATCTCAAACAACGAGCTTCATTGTCGTTGCCTCCAGAGGCCGATAGCAACAGAAATTCGGGATTGGAAGTGGGGCTGGGTCGGCCGTATGAATTGTAATAAATTTGTAAAACGAAGTTGAAAAATGCAGCGTCCCGCGAAACGCCCGGACGTCTGGTCACACTATATTCTAGGCTCCAAATTACTTTAAGTGTTTATCGATTCATATTTCAACGAATGTAATATTTCTGTATCTCGCATACAAGGTTTTACTTAACTGATTTTTTGTTTGCCATACAATAATTTTAGCTAATTATTAGATATTTAATTTACGAATGGTGGCTTCATGCAGAAGAAAATCTGTAGGAACGTTTTTATGGACCTTGTCATTTGAGGGAAATATCTGATTGATTTATGCCTAAACATTCATATAAGTTTTTAAGTATTTTTTGATAGATGTGACTGTGATACGATTTGGGACCTCGGGAGTGACGCTTATATCCCAGATGAGGACCAGCCAAACCCCAAGCTGCTGGTCTGAATCCAACGGCAGCTTCTGGGGT
Organism: Armigeres subalbatus; assembly: GCF_024139115.2. Lineage (NCBI taxonomy): Eukaryota > Metazoa > Arthropoda > Insecta > Diptera > Culicidae > Armigeres > Armigeres subalbatus. The sequence continues at coordinate 194,303,041 of NC_085141.1, forward strand.
GGGCGCACAAGGCCTCTTTAGTCTGCCTTGTCCCAACGCGTAACCTCAGGGTCGTATTCATCTACGGATTGATCTCTGGGAGGAAGTGACTTCCCTAACTTACCTTGAACACTCAGTAGAATTCCAAGAACAACAAGAACAAAAGGGTACTAGATAATTCGGCTCAAACAAACAATTTAACTTTATACAATGCAAATTTTCACACAAAACACTTTTATTCAACTTAAACAATTAAACTGTGGCCATTAACGTTGGTCGACATGCGGCTTCCTCGATGCTCCACTGCACTGTGGCGGACAGCGAATGGGCGGTGGCGTACTAGCTGGTTCGCTGGTTCACTTGCTTCGGACTCAATTATTGAACTCGGAACCGATCTAACGGGGTGACACTTGGCCTGGTGTAGCGAATGGCCGACAATTGTTCCGTGGATCCGGGGAGTGGTACAGAGCGCGCACTTTGTATTTTGGTCAGGAATCCAAGCGAGTACCGACACTTTCACTTGGCAGGTTACAGTATTTTCAAGGACCTCCGGACACCGGAAGGAACCTAACACCTTACCACTTCTGACCACTACACACACACTGCAATCTTTTACACCACCTTGCTTGGTTATTAGTACGTAAATAAACTAAGTCGACCTAACGCGACCAGCACTAGCTTTGGGTGTGTCGTACACTGGCCGTTGTGGTGCGGTCGAACAAAGTTTCGTACGGAATAAGCTGAAGTCCAAATATCCACCGTGACGATGTAGCTGCACACTTTGGACGACTAATGGTTACCACACTGGCCAACCACGCGGAACTACGGACACACAAATGAACGGGCGTAAACGGAACGGTCACCGAACGTCACCACGCCGGATCGGATTAAAAACTTTCCTCTTCTAGACTACTTTTAGCGTATTTATACCCGGCCCCGCCATCGCATTATCCATTTAGTTTTTTCGCTCAACCGCCATACCAAATTATTATCGCCGGTTGGCGGTTCTTTTGGGACTGCAACCCGCATAGCATAAATAATTTAGTACAATATTTACATATGGCTGACGAGACGAACATTTAAATTTAAATCTTAACGAAAGAAAACAAGAACATAATATATACATTTTATTCATTGGCGTAAATAAGGGGGGGCTAGGGGGGCTTAGCCCTCCCTAGAAAAAAATTAGCCCCCCCTAGGATTTGATAAGTTAGTTAGCTGTGATATCAGTTTTCAACATATAGCATAATGAATTACCGAAAAAGTGTGAAGACAAAAGAGTTATCTCTCATATTCACTCTATCATACCTAATGAAATGAGTGGAAGAAAAATTAGCTTTTTCCTGAGTTCTGAGAAAGTTTCCCATCAGCATCCGAGAAGGATTCTCATCAGAATCCGAGAAGAATTCTCACTTCAATCTCTAAAGAATTCTTTTCGGATTCATCGAAGTATTCCAATTGTTCCCACAAGTCGAACTACCCATAGGTCGATTTTCTTCGAGCAAACGAAAACACCTTTAGTTTTGGTGTAACATAAGCTTTAGCTGTAAGTTTTATTGACGATTAGTTTAAGAATAATTTATAAGTTCAATTTGTACTCACAAAAAATCGTACTCGTGTATAATTTTTGGATAATTCGATTGTAATAGGTTTAAGCACACTTTTCCTGCATGATACAGCACAAATTAGGTTAGGTATTAACAATCTCATATACAACTTACGAAATGTAACTATTTACAATAGTCGTAGGATCAATAATTATGTTTTCAACTTTAGAGTTAAGTTATTTCATAAGGATTCACATATTAGCTGTAAGATATAATAGTAGATAATAATAAAGTTCACTTTTTTCTAAATTGATACCACCTTATCTGAAGCACGCTTGACTGGTTTTTGTTAATATTCAACAATAGCCTCTGTTGATCGTGTGACATCCTGGGTCTCATCTCTCCCGTCTCTGTCATCGTGACAGCTGGTCTGACGGCCAGTGAGAACCGTGCGCGACTGACCCTTAACAGTGTCATTTGGTCCAGTTTTACCATCACCATCTACCTCCAATATTGCCAACTTAGCCACAGGCCTTCGTATAAACCCCCTCGCAGTTTCAACTATAGCCTGACGGCATCTCCCATCTCTCCCCGTAATCACTTCGTGTATACGGCCTCGTTCCCAGTTATTTCTGGTAGTCTCGTCGATGATCACCACCAAGTCACCTGCGGCTACTGCTTTCACATCTCCAAACCACTTCGTACGCCTGGTCAGAGTTGGAAGGTACTCTCTGATCCATCTCCTCCAGAAAGTATCTAAGTGGAGTTGGATTTGATCCTATGATGTCCGCAAAACGGCCACTACGTTGCCATCTGCTGACTGATGTACTCCGCTTGAACTGCCCAGCAGAAAATGATTCGGGGTCAATGCTTCGCTTTCTTCGGAGGTGATCGGCAGGTACGTCAGCGGACGACGGTTCACTAATGCTTCTGCTTCTACCACTAGCGTTACTAACGTTTCGTCGTCCAGCTTTCCATGACTGTTGAACGCAGCATCCATGGCTGTTTTGATTGAGCGTACCATTCGCTCCCAGGCACCACCCATGTGGGGTGTGCCGGGAGGAATGAAGATCCATTTTGTTGTAGTGCTGGTGAAGGTGGCTGCTAGTTGTTCAATCTGCTCCTCCAGGAGGCGATTTGCTCCTCGGAAATTGGTCCCGTTGTCAGAGTAGATCGTCGCTGGTGACCCACGGCGGACAACGAACCTACGGATGGCTTTGATGCAAGACTCTGTACTGAGACTGTGTACCACCTCAACGTGGACAGCACGAATGGTGAGGCAGGTGAATACAGCAACCCACCGCTTCGCCGTACCCCTACCAATTTTCACCAACAATGGTCCGAAGAGATCGAGGCCCGTGTGGGTAAATGGCCTCTGGAACGATGCTAATCGTGCCGACGGTAGCGGAGCCATTCTTGGCATATTCGGTTTTGCCTTATAGATTCTACACCATTGACAGGCTTTTGCGACCTGTTTTACTGCAACCCTTAGTTGAGGTACGTAGTATTGTTGGCGCACCTCATTTACCACGGTTTCCATGTTACAATGGCGAAATCTTCGATGGTAATCGTCCAGCAGAAGAAAGGTGAATCGATGTTTCTTGGGAAGAATTATAGGAAACTTGGTACTCTCAGTTACGTTCGAAGCTGCTGTGATGCGTCCATCAATTCTGAGTATCCCGAATTCATCCAACATTGGTGACAGCCTGTACAGAAGGCAACTGAGGGTTGCAGTAAAACAGGTCGCAAAAGCCTGTCAATGGTGTAGAATCTATAAGGCAAAACCGAATATGCCAAGAATGGCTCCGCTACCGTCGGCACGATTAGCATCGTTCCAGAGGCCATTTACCCACACGGGCCTCGATCTCTTCGGACCATTGTTGGTGAAAATTGGTAGGGGTACGGCGAAGCGGTGGGTTGCTGTATTCACCTGCCTCACCATTCGTGCGGTCCACGTTGAGGTGGTACACAGTCTCAGTACAGAGTCTTGCATCAAAGCCATCCGTAGGTTCGTTGTACGGAAATAGGATACAGCTGCGTAGGCCACCTCACTGGCATCGACGAACGTGTGCAGCTGAAGCTTCTGATAGTGCTTTATGGTCGCGTTCTTAAAGTAGCATCGAGGAATCCGGTTCTCGCTAATGGTTGGGATCAAGCCTGTCCACTTTTTCCAGCGCTCAAATGTGGACTGCCCGGGGACGACGGGATGGCATCCCTTGTGGGGACAAACTTTAGAAAAAACGGTCCAACGGTCTAGGGTTCATGTCCCTATTCGGGCGCCAATTTGCTTAGCTACATCAGTACAAGAACCAATTCAAAACTTAATCGATAAGGTGAAAAGACCCACGAAAAGGCAAGTGTTGAAGTGCCTCATGGGTTTCTTTGATCCTCTGGGCTTGTGGAGTGTTTTTCTTGTTCACGGAAAAGTGTTGTTGCAAGATATCTGGCGGAATGGAACACAATGGGATGAACAAATTGATGATCAGCACGTAACCAAGCTAGAACAGTTGCTGAATCACTCCAAACAAAACGTTGGTGAATCTTCACGGTGTGATTTTCTTCGACGAACTGCATTAAACGGATTCCCAATACTGCTGCTTGTAGCTCTAATCTGGGTACCGATAACGGTTTTAGTGGTGCTACCTTAGTCTTTGCCGCAACTAGATTGCATTCCACCACCCCATCCGGATTCGTTATACGGAAATAGGATACAGCTGCGTAGGCCACCTCACTGGCATCGACGAACGTGTGCAGCTGAAGCTTCTGATAGTGCTTTATGGTCGCGTTCTTAAAGTAGCATCGAGGAATCCGGTTCTCGCTAATGGTTGGGATCAAGCCTGTCCACTTTTTCCAGCGCTCAAATGCTGCATCATCAATTTGTTCATCCCATTGTGTTCCATTCCGCCAGATATCTTGCAACAACACTTTTCCGTGAACAAGAAAAACACTCCACAAGCCCAGAGGATCAAAGAAACCCATGAGGCACTTCAACACTTGCCTTTTCGTGGGTCTTTTCACCTTATCGATTAAGTTTTGAATTGGTTCTTGTACTGATGTAGCTAAGCAAAGTTCATCTTTCTTGGTCATCCACAGCAACCCCAGTATACGTTCAAACTCCTTATTGTCTGGACCGATGTTCTTATCAACGGATTGCTTTGTTTCACCTAGACTACGCAGCACTTCTTCCTTGTTCGACAGCCAGTTCCTCAACTCGAAACCTCTTGATGAATCATCCGCATTTCTTCCGACACGCGTATGGCTTCGGCCACACTACTGTAGCTCTCCAACGAGTCGTCAACGTAGTGGTTGTTAACGATACCTTCAACTGCTCGCGGATACTGGTCTTCAAACTCTTTCGCATTCTTGTTCTTCACGAACTGAGCGGATGCTGGTGAACACGTTGCTCCGAAGATAGCCACGTCCATAACATAGATTCCTGGCATGTCTATAGGGTTATTCCGCCAGAGAAACCTTAATGAATGACGATCTTTCTCACGGATACGTATTTGGTGGAACATTTCGCGTATGTCCGCCGAAACTGCTACGCCAAACTGCCTGAAACGCATCAGGACGGCTGGTAACGATGTCAGCTGATCTGGTCCTTTAAGTAATAGCGAGTTCAGAGCTATACCTCCCACTTTTGCTGCTGCGTCTCATATCAAGCGGGCCTTTTCTGGTTTTCGCGGTTTAACTACCACTCCCAGCGGTAGATACCAAATTCTATCTCTCTCTGCGTTTGCTAGTTCTGCTTCTGTAGCCCTATGCGTATATCCCTTTGCTGGTATTCTAGTAGTTTTCGTTGATGGTTATCCCACAACTTATGGTCTCTATTCATTCGCATCTAACGGCACTATAACCAACGAAGAGCCATGGGGAAACTGTTTGGTAACTGGATTTGATCGCATTTCCACAGCCCTGTCTCGAATCAGTTTCCGTTTCTCGTGGTTGTTTCCTCCGAAACCTGTTGCACGCGTTTCTCTTCTTCTGAAAACAGGTCCACCTTAAATCTAGTGGTTACTTCCTCCATTGCGAAGTATTGCTTCACCGTGTTGTGCAGATCTTCATCGCTGGTACACCCACACATGTGGAAGTTTAGTGGTCGGGCTACGGTCCGTTCTGCATGTCCTCCGTATACACACCAACCCAATCTTGTTTTTGCCGCAACTGGTTCACGACGATTACCTTCCTTCACTTTTACTGGCAGAATCAAGTTCAGATTGTTCACTCCTATGAGAATCCGAGGAACGATATCTACATAGCTCGCTATTGGCAGCCCACGAAGATGATTGTACCTCTCTCCTAGTTCGTCGTACAGGACTGTTTGTTTCGGAAGAGAGAGCTCCTTAACGGTGCGCACATCTTCCAAAGCATATCTCTTCTGACCGCCTGTCGCAGCTATCGACAGAGACAACTGCTGGGATCCTGATTCCATGCGGGTTACATTGCCTGTCCACATAAGGCACAGTGGCCGGTTTTCACCGCCAACACCAAGTTGCTCCACCAGTTGCTCCTCAATTAACGTCAGCTCGGACCCATCGTCCAAGAACGCAAATGTGTTGACGTCGGCACTGGATCCAAAGAGAGTAACCGGAATGATCCGGAAAAACCTGTTGATCCATCTGTCGGTGAGTGTGGTTCTCGCCGTATGCTATTTGCGGTGAACGGCCGAGAGAAGTGTCAGTTCTCACCGAGTGAAGTAGAGGATGGTGACGGTATTGACACCCGTTCAATCCGCAACTGATTGTGCGCCTGCAACTTCTTCTTCCGTGACCACATAGACAATTTCGGCACAGCCCGTTAGTCTGAACACACTTCCAACGATCATTCACTGTTAACGACTTAAACCTTCCACATTCCTGTAGTCGATGTCCTGGTTTCCTACACGCGTAGCACAGCATTTCTTTTAGCCGCACCTCCTCTGTTCCGCCAGAGTGTGCGTTGATCATTCCCCGATGTTTAGGTTTCGAGGCTCCTTCGGATGCACTTTTGCCACTAACACCACTGTACACTGTCACTTTACTTGCCGATATCACCACATTTGACATGAAGTTGCCAAACGTTTTAAGGTTGACTTCCGGAAAAATTCGTATATATGTTCCCAGTTCGATCTCAACATGGGCGGGAAATTTCCCGACATGTGCCATTAACAAGGATGGGTTGGATAGATGCGCGTGTTGACCGGCTGCTTCTAAGTGGTCGCAAAGATTTTGAACTGCCATACCGAAATCGATAAGAGTTTCTAATTTATCGCCTTTCGGTGCAGGGACAGAACGAATTTTATCAAGAAGAGCATGAATAAGCAGCTCTGGTCTTCCATAAAGCAAGCAAAGTGTGTCCAAGACATGAGGAACTGACTCCGGGAGTAGGAGACGGCTTTGCACCGCTTCATAGGCCGCGCCTTTCAGACAGCGTTGTAATCGACACAAATTTTCAGCCCTGGTGTATCCACAAGCAAGCGTAGAGTTTTTAAAGCTGCTTATAAATACAGGCCAGTCCGCTGGGTTGCCTGAGAACTGGGGGAGGTCTCTTGGCATAACTTGCCGAGCGGCTAACTGCGAGGGTGTAGGGACATATTCTGACACTCCCGAGAGTTCTGAAGCAATTGGAACATCTCTGAGAGGCGGGAGCAATATTCGATTGTGGGAGCGAATTAGAGGCTCCTGAGAAGGCATTATGGCATGGAGGGTTCTGTTCTGGGTGTGATCGGATCATGTTTCCCAGTTGATGGATTAATTGTTGCAAGATTTCATGATCGCTGCTCGGTTGAGCAGGGGCAATATAGGGTAAAGTCTGGTGTGGCTTACCTTGTGATGGTTGTACGGGGGGCTGAGGGAGGCTTTTACATACTTTATCCGGGCGCTTATCCCACTGCGTCTGGTTAACAGGCTTCGGCCCTTTGGGAATCGCTCCTTTGTTCTTCGCTGGACCCGGGGTTTTGAGCGGTTGAGTTGATGAAGCTTCCGGATTCGGACGTAACGGATACAGCAGCGGCGCTGGAAGACTTTCAGCGGCACCAGTTGACCCTTCTGCATGTGGCGCGCTTTGTGGTACGCTTATCGGTCGCTCTGCTACCAATTCCTGCTGCCTCACTGGAATCTCGGGATGTTTTAACGGACTCGTCTGGAATTCGACTATGTTCATCGCTGACACGGAGTTGGTGGTATCCACGGCTACAGCCTCGCTTTGGTTGAGTGTTGTGAGAGGCAGCGTCGAGACGGCCGCTCTGTTGTCATCAGCTGGACCTATGGCGCCTTCTATATGACCTGCATTCTCACCAATCCACTTCCTTACCTTGTCGATGTTAGCGTGTTTACTAATTTTTGACCGGCGACTCGCAGTCTCCTCCCGGGCGTCGCATTCGGCCTCCAGAAGTTTATATTTTTCTTCCAAAAATCTCCTCTCCATATCCATTTGCTCCTTCAATTTCTCAAACTGCAACGCAACCCGTGCGGACCTTACGGATGACGTTGTCTGCTTACTGCTTACCTCGATGAAGCATAAACGGCAGCTCCACGCGCGCTCTGCTACTGAGCTTGTAACCCCCGCACACGTTTGGTGCCACCACGAGTCACAGGTGTCACACTGCACTAAGTCGCCTGCACGATCCGGCCGATCGCAGTTGACGCAACTGGACTGCCCGGGGACGACGGGAGTTTTCGGGGTATTCGTACCGTTAGGCGCACTATCCATGGTGATTTTGTAGATTTTTTCTAAAGTTTGTTCCCACAAGTCGAACTACCCATAGGTCGATTTTCTTCGAGCAAACGAAAACACCTTTAGTTTTGGTGTAACATAAGCTTTAGCTGTAAGTTTTATTGACGATTAGTTTAAGAATAATTTATAAGTTCAATTTGTACTCACAAAAAATCGTATTCGTGTATAATTTTTGGATAATTCGATTGTAATAGGTTTAAGCACACTTTTCCTGCATGATACAGCACAAATTAGGTTAGGTATCAACAATCTCATATACAACTTACGAAATGTAACTATTTACAATAGTCGTAGGATCAATAATTATGTTTTCAACTTTAGAGTTAAGTTATTTCATAAGGATTCACATATTAGCTGTAAGATATAATAGTAGATAATAATAAAGTTCACTTTTTTCTAAATTAATACCACCTTATCTGAAGCACGCTTGACTGGTTTTTGTTAATATTCAACAATAGCCTCTGTTGATCGTGTGACATCCTGGGTCTCATCTCTCCCGTCTCTGTCATCGTGACAGCTGGTCTGACGGCCAGTGAGAACCGTGCGCGACTGACCCTTAACAGTGTTACCAGAACCATCACCAATCGTAATCCAGAAGAAATCCTACTGGATTCTTTCCAGTATTGTTAAGCAACACCCTTGGGAATCTGTGAAAAATACCCTTTAAAATCCATGGAGGATTTGCTTTAGAATCTCTCGTTGATTTGCTCCGGAATATCTCCGTTGATTTTAAGATTGATTTAGGAATTCCTTGACAAATCAGAATCCATCGGAGATTTGCTTCGTAATCCTTTGAAGATTTAATTCGGAGTCTCTCGACGTTTTGCAAATGATCTGCGCTGGGATCTCTACACGATAAGGAATCCGGCTAACGATGAGCTTCGAAATCCCGCGAAGAATTGTTTCAGAATCATTCGACGTTTCGTTTCGGAATACATCGACGGATTGCTTAAGAATTTCTCATAGATTTTGTTCAGAGTCCCTTAACGAATTTTTTTTTGGAACCATTCGACGTTTTGCTTCGAAATCCTTTGATTATTTGCATCGGAATCCCTCAAAGATTTTCTTCAACATCCTTGGGGGATTCCCTTCGGGATCGCTGGAGGATTCTTTTCGAAATAACTGAAGGATTAATTCGGAGTCACTCGACGATTTGCTTCGAAGTCCTTCGACGGATTGCTTCGGAATCCTTCGACGATATGCGTTTTCATCCCTGGAACATTGCTCATGAAATACTTGGAACCATCATATTGAAATTCCTGGAGGGTTTTCGACGAAATCCCTGGAATATTCCCCTTCAAATTCTTGAAATATTCCCGTCGAAATTCTTGGTGGATTCCCTTCATGATCCCTAGAGGCTCCCATCGGTATTCTTGAAATCCCTGTCGAAATATCTAGAGATTCTCATCGGAGTCCCTGGAACATTCCAGTCAGGATCACTAAAGGATTCTCATCAGAATTCTTGGAAGATTCTCGGCGGAATCCATGGAAAGTTGCACTATTTTTTTTCATTTGAGATAGATAGAATATTTATGAAGTATGCAAATATATTGCGCATAAGCCCCAAAATTTTATTCCCACCTTTGGGTTTCCGCGACGAGCACTCATCGCCAGACTCGGCGACAAGGAGATAGTCGTCAAGTTGGTACTCTTGATTTTTTGACAACTGATGTCGATTGGTTGTGTGAGTGCACCGGTGTCAAAAAATAAAGCTTTTAGCTGAAAATTTAATTGTCAAATGCACATTTTGACAGTAATATAGATGCATGAGTAAATAAAATGTGTAAATGCTCTATCGCGAAAGCAGTTGCTGAAGACAAGTGTCAATGATTTCAGTGACGAAACGAAAAGTTTCAATGCAAAAAGCAGTATCCACTGCCTGACGCTAGTCGATCGCAATTAAACATAGACTGTGAGTTGTGCTCTACACGTGCACACGTGCACGTGCTTGAGAAAAGAGAATAATATGAATGAGTGTGATTGATCCGCAATTGCCTTAGGTGGATGGACTGCATTTGTCACATTACCGCTGATAATTTGATGAGGTGTTAAAATGTTCGAGAATTTTTGAAAAGAAGGTCAATTTCGAGAAAAAATATAAAGGGGCTGTAGCCCCCCCCTTAGGCATCGGGGGTAGTTACGCCAATGATTTTATTTGAACATTAATCTACAAAACTCAACTTCTACGTCAGCTAAGGGCTATTAAATATAGTATGATGCATGCGTTCCTTTTATGGATTAAGAAATTTCGAATACTATCACAAATTTTAATGCGGTTTTCACATTTGTTCTAAGGAGCTGGAAGGGAAACCTTCCGCATGACATACCAATACCAATATGGATTTTATTTATATTTTTGAAAATAGTTGTTCCTAACTATGGCGACGATTGGTACATCCACCCTATATGAGTATATGAAAATATGAAAATATTTTTAAAAAAATTAATATATACTAAGTTTGAAAATATGTAATAATATACTATCATATGTTTGAGAATATTAAAATATTAAAATACAAAAATTGAAAAAAGTGTAAGTATATAAAAACATGAAAATACTGAGATATGAAAACATGATGAAATGAAAATATAGAAATATTAAAATTGTCAAAATATGGAAGCCAAGTTACAACTCTAGGTAAAAAAATCAGGAATTTACGAACGAATTCATAACGGAATTTCCAAAGAAACTCCTAATTTATTACTCGGGACTTGCGATCAACAGTTGTGATTGTTTTTGGCTACTCAAAGTTTCGATACGTGTTAAAATGGAATAGAAATTACATATCCTGGAAGTTATTGTCCTTGTATATATCGGCTGATTGTTTGGATATACTGTAGATCACCAAAACTTTCTTTGACTTCAGATATACTGCTACTGAAACGCTTTTTTCGTCACATAAATTTTCTATGTATATATACTCAACCATGAGTATTATATCTCTTGAAGAGTCAACGGATGCTGGAAGACAGGTTTTGATTTTATTGTCTTCTTGCACAGAATCTGCGATCTTCACTTTCAAAGTAGCGTTTCTTGTCACTCAATGCCTCGAAATATGTTTAAAACTATTCACCACATCTAATGGAAGGTGGAAAATACCGTTAAATTGTTCTGGAATAGTCTGAGTAATGCAAACCGTTTTTGAGTTTGTGACTTACGATCAACAGTTGACAGTGGTTTTACATCTCCTGGAAGTATAACATGCATCGCCAGCTGGTATAGATGTTCTGGGTCATCCAAACTATCTTTGAGGCGCAATCAACAGTGGTAGCAGTGGTTATTTTCATTACTCAAACTTTTGATACGTACCGTGACCTGCCCTAATTCCGCACATCGCCTAATACCGTGGTTTTCATAAAAAATCAGAACCTGGCTATCATGGATATCACATTATTTGGTGAAATGTTCAAACGTAATATGTTTGAACATTTCACCAAATAATACGATGTCCATGATAGCCAGGTTCTGATTATTGATGAAAACCACGGTATTAGGAGATGCGCGGAATTAGGGCAGGTCACGGTATTCATCTATATCCATTGCACCCAGGATATCCCAAAACCATCATACCGTGCCGTTTGGTCTTCTGGAACTTGTAATGGACATGGTTGAATACATATCCATCGTAGTCGCGCCTTTCCCGCCATCGGCCAGCAGTCGTCCCGGCCCTACGCTTGAGATGGGAGACGGGATCTTCCTAACTCCTTCTACAGGCAAGTATAGTTCATCACCGAGAATTTCGCACCCTGATTTTTCCAACGTTTCCAGCGTTTCTCCAGCCAAATTCCAGCCTTTGCATTTTGTATTTTGCAGTCAACAATATACTACAAAACGATGTACGCGTTCCAGGACGCACGAGTGCCACAAGCACAGAGGAAGCCCCTAATCCACTCAACACAGTCGTGCCCTTTCTGCCTACGATCATCAGCCGTCCTGGTCCTGTGTTTGGGATTGGAAACGGGGGCTTCCGCACTCCTCTTTCTGGCAAGTATCAACCATCAATGAACGCTTTTCTGTCTGAAAGTTCTCCGGTTTTTAGTGAAACCGTGGATGATTCCACTCTCCCGTCCGAACTGCCGTTTAACTACACGTCTAGGATCCAAATAATCAACCGTTCACCGGGATGCACGCCTGCTAGCTCAATAGAAGCCCTCAATCCGCTCATTGCAGTCGAGCCACTCCAGCCAGCGCTCCGCAGTCATCCCGGTCCTGTAATTGAGTCTGGCACGGAGGGCTTCCAAACCGTTATTGCAAGCAAGTACAATATCGTCCCGAAACAATTCTCTTCCGGTAACATATGTTACTTCCAGTATCCAGCCAGTAGACGCTGATTCCAACCCCGAGCAGCCTGCCATATCATCCAACGTTTCTAACAATTGCCTGCCGGTCAGAGGATCCATTTCGTCTGGTGAATTACCTGCTCATGCCTTGCGCATCTACTACCAGAATGTGCGCGGCCTCCGTACTAAGGTGGACTCTTTCTTTCTGGCTGCTAGTGAATGTGACTACGACGTAATTGTTTTGACGGAAACTTGGCTAGACGAACAAATCCTCGGCATACAGCTATTCGGTCCTAAGTTTGCTGTTTACCGTACAGATCGTAATTCAGCTAACAGTACTAAGTCTCGCGGAGGAGGAGTCTTGATAGCAGTCTCAACACGCTGGAATAGCTACGTTGACTCTACATTGACAAGCATAGCATTGGAGCAGTTATGGATTAGAATTTCTACGGTCGATCGATTGGTTAGCATAGGAGTATTATATCTACCTCCAGACCGGCGTAGCGACATAAATTGCATTCGGGATCACATGAACTCTTTTTGCTCTATTAGTTTCAACCTGGACTTCAATGACTTCGTCTTGCAACTAGGAGACTATAATCAACCGAACTTGGAATGGGTTGCATCGGAAGACGGGTTTATGCATGTGAACCCTCAATCTGTTTTGCCCACCAGTAGCTCCGCATTGGTAGATGGTTTTTCGTTCAATGGCTTGACTCAGCTTAATGGAGTGCCTAACAGAAATTGTCGGGTTCTGGATCTCGTCCTCGCCAACGATGCAGCTAAATCTACTTGCACCGTTTCCGAAGCCATCGAACCTCTCATCTACCTGGATGCTGACCATCCCGCTCTGGACATAGTCGTTAACCTTCCGGGCCTGTTTACGTTTGACGATGCTTCTGACGTGCAATGTACGACTACCGCCGAGCTGATTATGATAGTATTTATGATGCTATCTCATGTATTGACTGGTCACCCATAGAGATTGACGTCTGTGTAGATGATGCACGCTTAAAATCAATAACACAGAGATGTGTTTGCATCACACAAAACGGACCTAATGCGGAACATCCCCTAGATGAGCGATAGTTACACAGCCACAAAAATAGCTCGTGTGGTTTTATTGAAGCTTGGATTTCAATATTTTCAACAGTATTTGGTTCCTTATGAAACAAGGAATCTGTACAAACGTTTACATGTTGAAAAGGACCGTTATCACGACCGTACGAGGCATTTTTGTGCCTGTGTAACTGTCGCTCATCTAGGGGATGTTCCACATTAGGTCCGTTTTGTGTGATGCAAACACATCTCTGTGTTATTGATTTTAAGCGTGTGCTGTTAATTATTTCACTCGCCAAATTCATCGTATAATTGCGGAGCACGTGCCCCTGTGTCGTCCGAAGCCTAAGCCTCCCTGGTCGAACAGTCGTCTACGTCGGCTAAAGCGAAGTAGGGCAAAAGCATTGCGACAGTACTGCAAGAATCGCACGCTGATTACGAAGCAGGAGTTCAACCGTTCCAGTACTGCATATCGTGTATACAATCGATTCCTTTATCGTAGAAACCCCAAACGTTTTTGGTCGTTTGTTAACTCCAAACGAAAGGAAGTTGGTCTGCCTTCATGCTTGCATCTGGGTGAAGAAATCGCCAGTTCAGAGCTGGAAAAATGTAATTTGTTCGTTCGACATTTCCTAAGTACATTCAATGCCACCAGGGCCACCGCCGATCAAATAGCTGTTGCAAATCAGTTCACGCCTAGAAATGTTTTAGATTTACATGCGTTTATAATCGATGAGCAGACCGTTCTGTCAGCCATCAGAAAATTGAAAAGCTCGTACATTGCCGGCCTTCTGTGCTCAAGAATTGTTCGAACTCGCTGACTACCCACTTAGCTAGGATTTTCATACTGTCGCTCCAGGAGGAAAAGTTTCCTGATGAATGGAAGATGTCGCACATGTTTCCCGTTTACAAAAAGGCGACGAAAGCAATGTACAAAATTACCGAGGCATCACATCCCTATGTTCTTGCTCCAAAGTATTCGAGATAATCATGAATGACGTTTTATTCAGTGTCAGTAAAGCGTACATCTCTACTGCACAGCACGGCTTCTATCCAAAGCGATCTGTAGAAACGAATTTAATAGAGTTCGTTTCGCTGTGTGTTCGTACCATGGACTCCGGTGGTCAAGTTAATGCAGTTTACACGGATTTGAAAGCAGCGTTCGACCGCGTCGACCATGGAATATTGCTTGCAAAGTTAGAACAACTTGGAGTTAGTCGCCATCTAGTGTGCTGGTTCAAATCATATCTGTTGAACCGTTTGCTTTCTGTGAAAATCGGTTCTTCACAGTCTGAATACTTCTCCAATACTTCTGGTGTACCACAACGAAGTAGATTCGTGCGTTATGCACTTCGGCACCTTCCATGAAGAGATCCCGCTCATCTTCCCGCATATGAGGATCGATGTAGACTACTTGGTATTGACACTCTTCAAATGAGAAGGAATAGATCGCAGATTGCCTTCGTGGCCAAAATCGTGACTGGTGAAATTGACTCTCCGGAACTTCTCATGAGGTTAAATCTTTATGCTCCGGAACGAACAATGCGCAAGGAATGTAATTGCGCTGAAAAATGCTAAAAACAAGCGACAAAAGAGAATAGCGATAACTCTTTGTCCCCATCTGCAGAGGATAAAGACATTGTTGCGTTCCATTTTATTTGCAACAAACATGGAGAGGTAATTGTTGTGAACTTTTCAAAATGCGATCACTTGTTTATTTTAGAAGTAAAACGCAAATCATGTCAACAGATGGTTAAGTTTATGTCTAATCTATGATAACTGATACTAATTTAACCAAAAACATCATCGGAAACCGACTACTTCTCAAAATGCGTGGCAGGCGATAATTGTCCTATTCTGTTGCAGTTTGGGACAAACGCTTATTGCGAGTTGAGTTTGTCCCAACATTTACAAGAGAGGATAATGTCGTTCTCATTGGCAATGTTGTTATTTTACATTCCTTGACAATGCGTCAACGAGATTTCCTGCACCTTTCTCCGCGTAATCGAATGTATGGCATGAATGAAACTTTCCGTGCTGCTGTCGCTGCTTTTAACAACATTTATAGGCTATTTGATTTTAACTTACCATTGACCACTTTTTTAAGAAGATTGTAATCATTTAATGTATACTTGTTTAAATTTACTATATTCATTAACCCTTAAAGGCGCAAGGCGATTTTTTTAGAAATCGTCGGAAGTATTTTTAGCGTAAACTACCATTAAAATTATTAACATTAAACGTATTTTCGGTTTGTTGTTTTAAAACAACATTGCGCATTTAAGGGTTAAGACCACCAAATGTCAGATGAATCTATACAACAAACATAAACATATCCAAGCTTCTAGTGACGAAAAAAGCTAGTCGTGGTTGTAGATCACAAGTTCTGAACTCAAGGACATATTCTCGAGCTGCACAAGTCAGGCAACCAGATGCAGCAACTTGAATGCTATGTGTAATATGTATGCTGCTAGGGTTGTAAAACCCGGGATATTATTAGGTTTAAAACCATTTTACCATGTCACTTGATCATCACGAATATGTTATGAACATAGCTGAATACATATCCAAGCTTGGAATGACGAAAAAGCTAATGTCGTGGCCGTGGATCACAAGCACTCAAGGACAGTCTGGATGACACAGGATATCTCAAAACTATCTTACCATGTCCCTTGATCTCCAGGAATATGCTATGGATATGGTTGTATACATCTAAAAAAAGCTAGTGTCACGGCTGTAGATAGCATGTTCTGAACTCAAGGACATTTCGGATAACCCAAAACCATCTTATCATGTCTCTAGATAATCACGAATATGTTATTAACATAGTTGAATACATATCCAAGCTTGGAATGACGAAAAAAGATAGTGTGGTGGTTGTACATAACATGTTCTGGACTCAAAAACGGTTTGCATGACCCAGGATTTCCCAAAACCATCTGACCATGTCTCTTGATCTTCAGGAATATGTTTTGGATATGGTTGAATACATATCCATGCTTGAAATGAAGAAAAAGCTCGCATGGTAACTGTAGATCGCAAGTTGTGGAGTCAAGGACAGTTAGCGCAGCCCAAAAAGTATTTTTAACTTGTTTTGTCATTTCTCCATCTCCAACATATCAAATTTACTGAAATTGATACATACAGATTCAATGTGACGAGTTCTGTTCAGAATTAAAGCACTAATTAAATGGGTTGTTCTTTGTATCTACAATTTGTTAACTAATGAAACTCAACGACTAAAATCATTTTTTTATCGAACAATTTATTAGAATAAAACCAGATAGTGTTTATTAAATTTAACATAAGCACATATAATAATAATTAACTTTTCGAACGTAGGAAACGGCAGAAATGTAAACTTTTACGTTTGATGGGCATGTCTAACAGTATCCTATTGTTGTAGATATCTTTCAAGCAATTACTTACTTATTATAGAAAAACGGATTTGAAGCATACCTTCAACTTATATATTTTTAAATAAATGAGGGAATATCTATTTTAGATCATTACTTTCAAGACAATACTATTAATCGTGAGAATAAAAAATTGGTTTCGAATATGTAACAACTTTTTGTGTGAAATATGAATAACAAGGAATCAATCAGTTTCGACTCGTTTGTGATACATCTTCGGCCTTTAGCACATCAAATAAAAATCAAAACAGATCAACGATATTTAAATCTAAAAATATATCAACGATGTGATCGTTTGTCTCTTTTATCTTTTGTTTTCTTACTAGGATTCTGTTTGCGTTGTACGCAAATGACGCTAATGCTTGTAGCAAATATTTGAAAATAATTTCTGTATTTACTTAAAACAGTAGGTATCTATCATTACACTGGCTGTTCAATTATTGCCGGTCAAATTGCCGCAAATTGGACCACGAATCTGACTTAGATGGTTTTTTCGCCGATATGATTTTCGTTGGCGGCCACTGCCGCCAATGTTGCGAGCGCAAAAAGTGCGTCTGCCTCAGGCACCAGGTTCTCCGATGAACTGACATCCCGACGGGTGATGCTTTCCTTGCGGGCCTTCCGCTTGCGACTGCCGACAATTTTCTCCATCTGCTCGACGGCAGGTACGCGAGGCTTGATTGTTGACTTGAATTTACCTGTGAATAGTATAGTATTTCAGTATTTAAGCAGTTGGTTTCAGATAACAAAACATAATATATGGGGGGTATCCCGTAAACCAGGGTAGATCACTTTTGCGAAGTGTGTTACGGTGTAAGATCTACTAAACCGAGCTCTAGCCTAATCCATTTTTCGAGCTAGGGCAGGTAGAATGTGGTAATTCAGGGATTCATCGTATTTAGTTCTCTATACCAATAGCAATTTCTAAAGTATAACAAAATTAACGTTACCCTGCTGCAGATGGTTGAAAGAGTTAAATTCCTCTTGGTTGAGGCTAAACTGTATGCATAAAAAACAACTTTTCTAGCAATGAGTTTAAAAAAAACCTCGGAGCCTTTAGCTTGACTGACAAATTCTCTAGATTGAAATGATTTGAAAGATAGAGCTAAATACCGAGTTTGGTGCTATACTTGTGATATTCTAGGAGCAAGACAAGGATATGGCTAGGACTCTGATGCATGACCACATAACATTATAGCCGGTGAAGTTCTAGTTGGAATGTAGACCCATTGAAGATGAAGATGAGATTATACCATGGTTGATAGGGTGGTTCAAATTAGTATGGGATTTTTTTTTTCAATTTTTTGATGGGCCGCCATCTTATTTGGTTCTAATTGATACCCTGATGCTGTGGACAAAATTTCAGCCAAATCGGTCAACGCTTGGGCGGTGCTAAACTCGTTGGAAGTTTGTATGAAAAAATGTATGCAGAAACATCCAAAAACAGTAAATTGCAGTTGGACGGTACAACTTACGATGAAGAACTATGATACTCATTCAGATCTTGAAGAATTTAATACAGAAAATTATGCAGAAAACCGCGAGAAGATTAGAGTTTTCCCGGTTAAATTATTTGCATTTCTCTGAAGTGGGGTTTCAGCATAACATCCAACACACTGCAACACACTGTTTTTGGATGTTTCTGCCTTAAATCGTTTTGTCTAATGCCGTTTGACAAAAGTCATTTTGCTTAATGGTTGCTTCTATTCATTCCATTTTGTTAGAATTGTACAGAATGACCATTACGCTAAACGGCATTAGAACGTTATAAAAATGGGTAACGAACGAATCAAGTAAGTCGGAGCCTTTTGCTTCGATCGCTTTGTATGTGGAATATCGCGTGTATCTCCGTTTGAGAAACCAATTTATCATTCTTCATTTGCGTAAATTTTAAAAGTGTCCTCAGTTCTTTATTTACAGAAGCCCATCTTTTCTATATGATTCGTTAACTTATAACGTTTTTTTTTTAATTAAATCTCAGTCTGTTTGAGGGACGAGGGACCAACCAACATTTATTTCGTGAACTTCTACCAGCTCAGAATTATATTCTCAATGAACAAGATTTATATTTATAAACCATCCTGCTTCACTAAAGTACTGTTATAGTGCCATTGTATATTCATTTGAAAGATGATTATAATGAAGCGCAATGGCACAGGTAATCATTTGTCCTAACACAAAGTGATCAACATTCTATTCGACGTCTAGAGAAACTTTATTCAAAGTCCAGAGAAGGACATGGATGATTCTTTGTTTTCAAATTTTAAATTAATTATCATGTACCATGACCTGCCCTAATACCGCGCATCGCCTAATACCGTGGTTTTCATTAAAAATCAGAACCTGGCTACCATGGACATCACATTATTTTACATATTATGTTTGAACATTTCACCAAATAATGTGATGTCCATGATAGCCAGGTTCAGATTTTTATGAAAATCACGGTATTAGGCGATGCGCGGAATTAGGGCAGGTCACAGTAATCATTTATTAGAAAGATTATGAAATTGCGGTATAGGAACATGATTTCCTTACTTCATATTATCCCTTACTGTTAGTCCATAACTAAAAGAGGTTGTAATAGCATTCGAAATCCCTTTAATTATGGCTTACCTTTGATTTTCTTTTTCTTCTTAGTATCTTTCTTCTTTGTCAGATACTCATCCAGATCCAAACAAGGAAGTTCATTGATTTTTTTGTCCAAATCAAAGTCCGAAGCGTCGAAATGCTTCGGTTCACTTTTCACAACGATATTTGGTTCATCGTACGACGCGTTGCAACCAGAGTAGTTCGAATCAAATAAACCATTTCGTTGGTTTATTGGATCGTCGAAGACTTGATCCGGAATAATTGAAGGTGGGCTGCTCTCTTCAGCAGTTGGCGCTATTGGTTGTTCTTCTCGAACCACAGTGGCACTTCTCGAAGCCTTCTTTGAAGCCGAGCTCAGTCTCGTGTGTGTCATGAATTCCTTATATCGTTTCCCCTTGCATGCTCGCGCAGTCTTTCTTGTATAGTCTTCATCATAGTACTCGTAGTGAATAGAATCAAAAGCTCTCTTAAACCGTTTACTATCATAGGCACTCAACTCACGATTTGTATCGTTCGGACGTTTGGAATAAAAATGATTTTTCATGTTGATGCATGGCTCCGTCACAATATTAGGTTCGGGTGAACTAATATCCAGCGTTGCACGCTCCTGTTTCATTTCACTGAAGTCGCAGCTCAAAGAATCTATATAAAAGGTATTTCATATATCCCATTATTCCCATGATTCCAAATAACTAGACTCGTAATATGAACATGCTATAAGGGTGTATAAGACTTACCATTTTGATTGATTTTTCCTTCGTATGTATCAGTCATAAGGCTGTTCAGACCACCCATTTGTGCTTCATCAGCCAACTTAAAGACACCCATCTCCAAATCCTTCTGCTTCTGGCTCACCACGGTTTGTGATTCATTGTAAGTATAATTATTATCACCGGCAATGAAATCACCGGTTGTGATGTTTGTGCGTTGATCCGTGTCCAGTTGTCCTTCGTACTTTGTTTCGACTGTTTCGTACAATCCCCCATCTTCGAATTCGTACTCAGAACCAAGTTCCAGTTCTGTTTTCACCGGTCGGATTCCCTGCGGCCGAAGTGGTGGGGCAGGCAACTTGTACCATTTGAAGTCAGGGTGAGCAGTGAAGAATGCATCTTTATACTGCAAATAAGTTGAGATAAAGCTGTTGAATTCTATATTTCGAATGTCATCGATGACTATACCTGCTTTGCGAGATTCGTGTAGCTGGCTTTCTGATCTTTGTCCAAATTTGCCCACCAATCGCCAAGAATTTTGGTTATTGATCTGTACAGAAATATTGAAGGATAAAGTAATAATAGAATAATCGGGCAGCAAACACCGATAAAAGATACTCTATAAAATGATAATCGTAAACTTCGCGTGTAGTTATGTATGTATGTAGTGATACATACTCAAAATCACTGGATCTGGTATAGATATCGAAATTAGTATCGTTTGATCTTGTTCATAGCCAATCGAATGTTAATATGTAGTCCAATATTTTTTCGTAATGAATATGCACGTTTTAAAAAATTACAATACTTGCCTATTCTCCAAATTTGGATGCCGATCTCTCACTATGGTTCTATGACGCTTACAAAATATCAGAAAAGCATTCATAGGTCTTCGGGCGTGATGATCAGGTGTCAAGAGGGCAGCGTTTTGCTGACTGATGGCCATGTGATCTGCCAATGGTGGTTTAATCGGAGACATACAATTATTTGTGGAATCGGTAGTGCTAGGGTCGTCACTGTCGGCAGGATCATCGAATGCATTTTCTAGCTTTGAATCCGGTTGACTATCGTAGGATTTGGAATAGTTGTGGTGTTGGTTTTGAAGGTCATTCGTATTATTGTAATTGTTTGTACTAGGTGTAGTTGCAATTGTGGTAGACTTAAATTCTGCTCCATCTATTATGTCTTTTTGGTCGACCCGGTTGCCCGTGGTAGTACTGCATGATGCATTTTCTTCTTTGGTTGCGTCACGTTTATCATTGTTTGCATACAAGTTGTACAGGCTTATGCTGTTCTGCAATGTCAAACAATACGATGCGGCATTTTTGGTTTGATGACTATTCACATTGTAATTCCTATTGTCAGATGTAGCTATGTTATTGTTAACAAAGCTCTTAAGATTATTATTGCCATTGACTCCATTGTCCGACGACGATTGTTGCTGCTCCGATGATCCCATCATGTTTCTGATCACATCACCGAAGTGACTACTAACACTGTTGGTCATGCTGTCTGATCTATCACCGAATAAATATTCACAAAAAAAAAATGAAAACTGAAACCGAAGACACGCAGAATAGTCGAAGAATAACCAATGTATTATTTCAATGGTTCTGTGTATCCGAGCGAGTATGGAGGCATCATTGTTTGCACTTTATGTTGATTTGATTAGTTCTTCACGCATGCACCAGACATCGAACAGAAGAGAAACTGTTTAGGTAGCTGAAATAAGAGTAGAAGTAGGGGATGCATTACTGACTGAGAGGCAAAAAGAGCCGTCGATTCTTATCTTGCGATTTTTATGCTGGCTAAACGTAATTCTTAGCACAGTGTTTATCAAAGAAGCGTTGTGGATGTGAGCCTGTTTATTTTATTTGAATAGGGGAAAGTGGGGCAAGACCGCCACTCTAAGCTCTGGCTCTTATGGAACACTAAAAATCCTCCGCATACTGCAGATTTGTTTTATGGCCATCTATTATGGGTCTTTCCTTTAGTATTAGCATGGAAAAAAAATGCATTATTAAAGTCTAAACATCTTAATTTGCTGCCCCTCGGGGCAACACGAGAAAGGTCCAAACAATATTTGAAAAAATGTTTTGAACTTATTAAAACATTAGGTATCATTTAGCACTTCAAGAGATTTTGCACGAATGATCTTACTGGCAAATTTGTCCTTTTTAATGTTGATTTTGCGGTTATTGGTCATAATTTTAACTGAAACTAATTTTTATAGGCAAACTTATATTCGTTGTTTTAAATCAACTATTTAAACTCAAATTATTCTGGTTCTTTTGTTAGCACTTGGGATGCATTTAAGATTTTGTTTTTACTCATTGCCTTTAAAATCTTGTCTCTACCACAGTTGGCAGTTTTCTTCTATCGATTATATTTTCTTCAAACCACATCCAATTATTAGTGTGGGTAAACTATTAGACACATATAAGCATTGGATGATATCAAATTTTTCAATAATACGAATAATTTTAGATATAAAACCTTAAATTAAGTGATTATGAAATAATATGAAAAAATGAATTTCCACTTAACCACTTGTCATAAGACGAGTTTGTACAATCTCATTTAATTCCACCACTTGATTGTTCCTTGACAGATACGTATTTCGACCTCAACATTAAGATCGTTTTCAGTGTCTCGTACTTGACTCGACGACACTGAAGACGTCCTTACTGTTGAGGTCGAAATACGCATCTGTCAAGGTACAATCAAGTGATGGAATTAAATGAGATTGTACAAACTCGTCTTTTGACAGGTGAAGACATTCCACTAAAAAGCTCAAAATAATTTTCTTAATTACTTCTAACGAATATTTCAAGAATAATTTAGGTTGAAAATATGTGATTACCAGTTTTATTACTTTTTGCCTTTCTCGTACAACAAACTTTTACCGAATGGCTATCATTTTCACTCCAAAATCGAGCTGAACAAATGTCCTTCGGTCCATGTGTGTGTGCACACGAAAATCGAAAAACATTAGTCACTTTTTTCATATAGTAATTCTTAACAGATTTAATACGCTAACAGAAGAATGAATTCTATCATCAAAAGAAAAAGTAGAATCATGAAAAAAAAATCACAGCGAGGTATGGGATGCAGCTCTCAAAATAAATTTCAAAATTTCAAAATGATATTTATTTATAAATAATTTATAGCATGAGGTTAGAAATTTGATTATCTACATTATACATATATTAATTTGATTGTTAATAACAATGAAGTTTTTTCTTGAAATGATTCCGGAGATGGTAGTACTTTTAATGTTTATTGAATTTCTAATCCCGCCTAATAAATCATTTTCAAAAAAATCTCTGTTTGTAATTTTTAAAATTATTTTCAATTCCATTGGCTATACCTTGCCGTGTTAAATTTCAGTGATTCTACTTTTCCTCTGATGACAGCGTTCATCCACTTCTCCTCGCGTATGACGGGCTTGGTAGTCATGTGACTAATGCTTCTGCCTCATACGCAGGGGTCGTGGGTTCAATGCCAGATCCGTCCCATTATCATCCTACTTTTTGTATCTTTATTCATATTTCTCATGTTCTAGCAATCTACCGTTTCCATTACTATCCTATACCTTTAACTTGACTGTTCTAGCAGTAGCTGCTGGAATTGAAAATGAACTAAGAAGCTCGTTTCCTACATCCAATTAGAAATCCAATTAGTTGCTTTCTCCTATCCTATCATATTGGTAGCTCGTTAACAGAGACGGACCTATGCCTCTCGAACCTGACCCAAAACTTCCAATAAATTTCGTATGAACTCACCAGTACTTGTACATTGAAGATGTGTGCTAGTCCCAAGCAAACATCTGTTGGTTCTCTGTGCAAAATCAGCTGATCTGGTCATAATGGAGTAGCGACTAGGGCAGTCAATCTAGCTCAAGCTCAAGCTAGTAATTCTCAACAGATTTTCTCGCAACGAGTTGCATTCGACGGTCCTAGTTTATCACTTTCGCATATAATCACGATCGGTATTTTTTTGGCTTGAATTTTCCAGCTTGAGCTACATGGTAGCTTAAATTGTCAAGACTGGACCCGAACAGAATTTTTTCTACTGTGACGACCAATACTTAGAAGAGCTAGGGTAACCGTACCCTTAGTGGAGGTAGCACCAATAGTTGAGGTAGTGGGGTTTTAATGAGATTTATCATATTTATAGACTCTACGATGGTTTCAGTTGATGCGTCGTGCTTTTAATATTCTTTCAAATGCAATTTACCTTAAGATTTCGCTTGAAAAACTATTGAAAACAACGATTTTCATTAACAAAATTGACTCCCTTGCACCTATAGTGGTGCAACTGTACCAATAGTGGCGAGTCTCATAAGAAACCAATGGATAGCACCACTATAGTAACCAAAATTATTGTTTACCATCACTAAAGGAACAGTATACCCATAGTGGTGCAAGCAATTTTTGGCAATTGTTGATGTTAAATAACATCTATCTCATTTTTGTTAGCAAATTTATTAGTTTATCTATTTACTAAGATAATAAAGCAGTAAATTTCCCATGATTATCAATTTAAAAAAAAAAAATTCCTTTGGGGATCTACTAATATCTCCACTATTGGTACCGTTACCCTAGTCTATGTTGACCGCTTGAACACTATTTGTTTGAGTATTGTAGAAGCTAGTACAATCTCAAATTTCTGTTTTTCTGTAGATTTCCCTTTTACCTTCAGTCAATAATTAACCAAACAAATCAAGCTCTATCTGGTAAAAGGGCGAATGTCGCAAGAGAGAATTCTCTTCGTCGACTTCCCCTCTTTTAAATAAAAGTGACAAGCACAGAATTTCTTTGCAGTTTATCACCTCAGAATGCAAGCTCGCATTGTTTTCTATCGTGCTGAGGTGATAAACCGCAAAGAAATCCACTGCTTGTCACATTTATTCAAAAGAGGGGAAGTCGGCGAATAGAATCCTCTCTTGCGACATTCGCCCTTATTCCAGATAGAGCTTGAAATAATGCAAGCTCTAAAGATATAAGAAATGTTTTCCGAGGTATAAAATGTTATATTTGTAGAGAATTTAAATATAAAATTGTGTTTAGCGTTTCTTGGAGCCGACATTCAATATCTAATAGCAGTATATGTTGACAACGGGTGATACTATTGCCACCTCCAAGTAACACTTAAATTGGGGATATTATTCTGATAGTGTTTAGTTATGTTATAATGAATTGAAATATTAATCTATGAGCTTCCCTTATTTTGATGAGGTTAAAGATACTGATACTCATTGTAGATTATGTTGCGTTGTTCCTTCAATTTATTTGTCTAATGCTAATCTCCCAGGGTCGTTTCCGCATAGATGAAAAACCTAGTTTAAAAGTTTAATCGCTGGAAAACCCTAGTTTTAAAGCATCGCTTAAAAGTTGAGCCCTACCTGCCCTGAAATTTGCCCTACCGTTTCTAATCGTTTTAAATCCTTACAAGTAAGTGTAAAATAACTATCATTATATAAGTCGTAGTCAGCTATAGAATTCACTTTTAGGTGGCAAAATTAAGCTTCATCACGCCTATTCCCTACCTATTAATAAAATTTATCGAGAATGAAGCCATTATTAGATTGTTTGTATACCATAGTTGTCATGTGTGGTATTTTATATTATGGCTCTTTAATTTGAGACATAACAAAATAAGAGAGGCGCCACGCTCCTAGTTTTGAAAAAACTTCTACTCAGTGAATCCTATTTATGTCAATATGTGATACCACCAAAAATAGTCAACATGTGATACCACCACGACAGGATATGTCTTTGGTTGGCATATCAGTGCTAATGGCGTAAGCCCACCCATCGCGGCAAGATCACATATCCGACGGGAGGGTATATAATCACGATCAGTAATTGCGTTCAAAAGTTGTGGAGAAAATGGTGTGTTGAACCATATACGGTTGGATGATTCGCCTTACAGCATTTCCAAGAGCCTAATGTAGACAATTATTTATTATGTATATCACATTAAAGCGAAACCAAACGATTGAATAGATAAAGGCATCGTCACTGCTAGGTGGAATAATCTGGGTTTTATACATTATAAAGCATCTTCCCTGGCATTTTAATAATGTAAAAATAATGCTTACTGATGCTAAAATCATTGTTGGCGATCTTTCCCTACTTTCCCCTACTTTCACTGTCGGAAAGGAAAAGGATGGTGATTTTTATTGACATTAATCAATATTTCTCAAGCAATGTTTATTTCCTTCGACATTGTGCGATTTT
The DNA here is from genome assembly GCF_024139115.2 of Armigeres subalbatus. Lineage (NCBI taxonomy): Eukaryota > Metazoa > Arthropoda > Insecta > Diptera > Culicidae > Armigeres > Armigeres subalbatus. The sequence continues at coordinate 194,329,584 of NC_085141.1, forward strand.
TCAGTATAAGCGCACCATGATTCGATTTCTTGGAAATTTGACTTCTTAAATTGCATAGACGATTTCTTATTAAATTTAAATGGCATTATGTCATACTTGCTGGATTTTTTTTAAGCATCATTGAGATTATTGTTTAATTCGTTTTAGAGATGTCTTCGCTTCTTTACAGTCGGTATTCAGATTAGGGGAACAGACGGCTTTGGCAGGTTTTGTTCTATTATTGGCAGGGGGGTTTTTGTCGACCGAATTTTATGAAATTTGGCCACAATATTCTTTGATATGCAAAGCATGTTTGGGCCAAATTTGAGCATAATCAGTCATAAAAAAACCCCCTGCCAATAATAGAACAAAACCTGCCAAAGCCGTCATTATCCCTACTTGATTATGTATTTCGTAATCTGTTCTAAAAATCCTACTGTTCTTGATACATTTGTCGGGTCTCAGCAATATAAAAATCAAGTTTTTTAGACACTTTTGATGGTATTTTTATTCATGACAGGAGGAAATTCCAAGCAGCAAGATTCTAGAAAAAAACAGAACAGAACTTCTGAAATAAAACTATTTGTTAGAAGAAATCCTTTGGTTTTGTTTATGTCAAAAGCTGTTCTGCTGTTCTATGCATAATTCCCCTTTCATTTGATGAAAAATTCAAACACGAGTCGATTGTCCCACAGAAATAAATAAGTTGTTGTTTGATAACAATGGAGACTGAAAAGTAGTGATCCGTATTCTGGTAAAATGTTAGATGGACTTATTATATTACAGGTATTGCAATGTCATCCTAGAACAGGAAATTATCTTTGCTTGTGCAAAGATATTATCCTCAATCAAACAGAACTCTGGAAAGACATTATCAGAGTTTTCCAAAGATATTCCGAAGGACTTCCCGAGGATGTTTCAGATTCCAAAGAGTTTTTCGATGATTTGTCGGAAAAATTTCCCAAAGAAATTTCGAAGGGAATTCAAAACTTTGAAGTTTTCTAAGAAATTCCAAAGAATTTTTTGGGAGATCACGGTATAAATGCCGTTGTCCTTCTAAGAAATTCATAAAATTTTCTCCAAAAAGTAAAAAAAATAAAATATCATTTTTCTTTGGGAGTCAAATGCAAAGTATGTACATTTACTGAAAAACCACTTTTTAATAGGAAATAATTATACTGCCACTAACCGCAAGTCAGACTTATCTGGATATGGCGTCCATATACAGATAAGTCTGACTTGCGGTTAGCGGCAGTATAGCTCCATACAAGTGGAGTGGCTTTATAATTATTTCCAACTAAAACGTGTTTTTTCAGTAAACATGCATACACGCAGAGAAAATCTACCTTTTTGAAATAAAAAATAAAATTATTGAAATATTTTTTAAACCCAAATATTTTATTTTTAAAATCAAAACTGAAATATATTTAATTCAAAAATTTTCATTGTTGTTTCTACTGCAATCCAGTAATCATTAATACAGTATATTATAAACTAGTTTGTGGAGTAAATATTTGAAAAAATTACAAATATAATTATTGTGGTTTTATTTTCCACACGAAGCCTACCCAAAAATAAAATAATTGATAATCACAAGACATTTTATATAACATTCAAAATAAATATTTGATTTCAATATTTATTTTTGTTGAATTTAAGAAAAATATTGTTGAAAGCAAAAATTTTTCTTTTTGGATTAAAAATATTTTTTGTACAAACAAAAAAATATATTGTAAATTCAACAATTTTTATTTTGAGTGCTGTTTTGGAACATTGTAGAAACAACAATATTTTTCGTCTAATCAAATCTTATTTTTTGTTGAATTCAACAAATAAAATTATTAGCCGGGGAACAATAATTATTTTTGTTGTTTTTATGCATAATATCATTGAGTTTAAAAAACATTTATCTGCGTGTACAAAACCCAGAATATTTTTTTGGTTTCGCCTTTCTCGATTCAATAGTTTGGTTTCGCCGTAGTGTGATACACATGATAAATAATTGCCTACATTACGCCTCTTGCAAACGCAGTACACAGGATTTTGTTTTTACACGATTTTTTTTTCGCTCGTATTTTTGATCGTGTGACTTCAATTTATCACCAAACTCTTCCCAACATGTTTAAAAAAATCCAGAATAAATCGAAGAAAAATCACATGATAATTAATATGCGTTAGACATTTAGGATGAGTGGAAAATTGAGAAAATGTAAATCGTGTAAAAACAAAATCCAGTGTATAGTGAATCAACCAACCAAGCTTATATGGTTCAACACACCATTTTCTCCGTAACTTTTGAACGCAATGACCGATCGTTATATTCAATAGTGATCAACTAGTTTATCCCCCGTCGAATGCAATTTGTTGCGAGAAAATCGGTTAAAAATTACTGTATGAAGAAGTGGCTAATGTTTTTCAGTTTTCGTGTGCACACACACGGACTGACAGACATTTGTTCAGTTCGATGAGCTGAGTCGATTGGTATATAACATCATAGATCCCAGAGACTTTTATAAAAAGTTAGATTTTAGATTTTGGAGTGAAATTATTGCCTTTCGGTACAACTTTGTTGTACGAGAAAGGCAAAAACCATCATTAATTGAAAATTTAAGTAATTTTAGGCTGAGATGCCAAATATGTCCTAAATACAATCGCTAGAAATTATGATTTTCGTCCTAGCGAATGCATAACACCCAGTGGACAAGTAGAGAACTTTTCGCTTTATGAACAGTTTTCTCTTTACCAGGGCGGGGATCGAACCCACACTCTACAGCACATGCGTTTAAACGATTTACGTCGCTAGCCGCACGAAGCCCACAAAACCTATATGGAAATTTACAGGGTGATGAACTATGATCCAAAATGACCTTGTATAAAATTCTGAATAAACGGTACCCTAATGTTTAGAATATCAAATATTCCGTGTGTATCACAAGTTTACACGTGTTCATATTTTTGGTAAAGTTCGTCCCGACTAAGCCAATCACTTTCACTTTTGTTTCGTTCCTATAGGCATTCACCTTGACTCAAGGTATTGGCTCTTGCATTGACACACTTGACAGCCAGAGTGGCCGTCATGTTCAAAAAGCGATCAAAGGCTGCACAGTTCCTGCATTCGATGGCAGGTAGCATAGCAACTATAACTTTTTTCGGATATGCCTGAACATCTACCTCATTAGAGAGTACCTCCGTTACACTTACTGTCGGCAAAACACGTAACATTGGCCAATTCCACACACAACACTATGCACTTAAGCCGAAACATCAGTATGTTATGATCACACTATTACAGCTGTCAAGTTCCTTATGCATTTTTCTTTCAATTGCGACTCTTGTCGATCAAATTTTATAACAGGATCTCAACAAAAATAAGCTCACTTGTTGTAAAAAATCACAAATATAAAACAAATTCACACAAAAACGAAAAGGTTTTGCTTCATTTATCTGCGCATTCTATCAATGATCGACTCTCAATGAATGTTCAATCAAAATAGTACCATCGGATATTATTACTGCAAACACACACACATTTTTGGCGAATCACCGAAGCAGTCCCACTATATATGATCACTTCCAGACAGACTCACGATTATCGTAGACAAACTGAATGGATGGTATTATGAGCAAAATCGAGATCAGGGCTGGTGGCGGACTACTTTTTGTAGCTCGCTGTTTGAATAACTGTCAAAAAGTATCGATCTTGTTACCTCTATTGCAATCTTACGCCTTCGATCCCAAGGTTGGATTGGATTGATATTGATATTTTCTTGACACCATTTCCACTAAGTCTCTTGTTTGGCGCCTGTGCGGAGTTTTTTGTTTTGGTTTTTACGCCGTTCACTTAATATTGTTTAAGTAGAAAATCTGGCTTCGAGTTTTTGCCTTTAGCGTATACTAAGCATACGTAAAGGCTATAGGATCACTTCAAAACCGAACTTTTGATAGAAGGCTCGGAGACCCATAGTGTTATATACCAATCGACTTAACTCGACGAATTGAGGTGATGTCTGTATCTGTGTGTGTACAAAAATGGAGACACACTTTTTGGTAATTCTTCTTCTTCTTCTTATTGGGATTACATCCCCACACTGGGACAGAGCCTCCTCGCAGCTTAGTGTTCATTAAGCACTTCCACAGTTATTAACTGCAAGGTTTCTAAGCCAGGTTACCATTTTTGCATTCGTATATCATGAGACAAGCACGATGATACTTTTATGCCCAGGGAAGTCGAGACAATTTCCAATCCGAAAATTGCCTAGACCGGCATCGGGAATCGAACCCAGCCACCCTCAGCATGATCTTGCTTCATAGCCGCACGTCTTACCGCACGGTTAAAGAGGGCCCCTAAGAAGGGTACTTAACATTATCCAATTTGCAACAAGTTGCAATCGACGGGTTGATTGCGGGTTAATTGTTTCCTATTGAAAATTGATCCGATCGGCCATTGCGTTCCAGAGTTATTCAAAAAACATTGTTTTTTTTTTCAAGGGTGCCCCCTTGGAAAAAAAACAAAATCGAAACATTTTTTTTTTTCACAGAAACCGATGCAATGCACTCAAATGACCGCAAATAGACATAAATTGAAGAAAAAAGTAAAATCTATCCCCCCTAAAGTATAAATTCGATCTCTCTTATATGTTTTTCTCATTTTCGTAATGCGCGAGAAAGGCACCACCAACGCTAGGTGGATTAATTTGGGTTTTATGTGTTTCACGAGAAACCAACATGGCTAGGTGGATTATTCTGGGTTTTTTATAATGTTTATTCTTAATAGGTTTTCAATATACTCCATAGCATAGCAGAACTTCTCTATTATTAGCTGATACTTTGTTCGCACTAGGGCCTTGTAACATGCCGTCTATCCTGATGAGCTTTCGTTTGTCGATTATTTGAATAACATGTTATGCGAACATAGTATAAACAAATCCGATGATTTTACTAGCGTTGAGCGAACGGATCAAAAGCCAGACGTGTTTTTTGTAATACGAGCAAAGGGCGTGATTTTTATTTTTGTTAAAATCTACAGATTACAAATGGTTTTTAAAATTAATCTAAATTTGCTTTTATTATAGAAAAATTTACGTATAGCATTGACATGGGGGCCCTCCTTAGCCGTGCGGTAAGATGCGCGGCTACAAAGCAAGACTATGCTGAAGGTGTTTGGGTTCGATTCCCGGTGCCGGTCTAGGCAATTTTCGGTTTGGAAATTGCCTCGACTTCCCTGGGCATGAAGGTATCATCGTGTTAGCCTCATGATATACGAATGCAGAAATGGTAACTTGGCTTAGGAACCTCGCAGTTAATAACTGTGGAAGTGCTTAATAAACACTAAGCTGCGAGGCGGCAATATCCCAATGGGGGATGTAATGCCAATGAAGAAGAAGATTGACATGTTTTTAGAAATAGAATGAGATTCTATTTCAATCAACGAATTAAACTAGACAAAGAAAACTTGAGCCCCATTTTACTCGGTTTAGCACTGTTTGCTTTTCGGCCCTAATCATATGTTGCTCGAGAGTCCATCGCATACTACGCATAATTGTCCCTTGTTATCTTTGAGGAAAAATCTGGAGCACGGGTCAATTTGTCCATGTGGATATATTTCCTTCCAGGTTGTAGAGGCTCATGTATATAGTCTTAACTCTTAGCCTCGTTATTTTGACGACTGAGTCATTAACAGCCCTGCAGAAATGAACGGAAGCATAAAACAACGATTCATTATCAAGTGCCTTAGGTCGTAGTTCGACGACGGCGACGTCGACGGTATCTAGATGTTCATTGCATGATGCGTGTATGGCGTGAACAAGCAAGCTATTCTATACGGTAAACGTTCAATACTTGAACAGCTTTTACCGTGATTCGATGTAAATTATAGATATTATAGATTGACTGCGGAGACTTTGGATTTTTGATTTTCAAAAAATATACCAAATTTGAAGCAGAAATTTGTCATCCAAATATCATAAGACAAGCTAACGGTGATAATGGCAATTCAATAGTAATTTACGTTCTAATTCTTGTTTCAAAATGTCCAAAGTTACCCTTTGATTTGTCAAAGGATGCCCGCAAGGCGGCATCGAATTAATAGTACATACAACAAGTTTCTATATTAGAAATTTAATCAATAAGCTTATGTCGATGGATTTTTGATTGTTGCATAAAAAACAACAGCACACGCGCTCGACTGTTTGCAGGTAAATTTTTCACGTATAAACAAACCCTGGTTTGACTTAAGAATGTTTTATGAGAGAGACGTATGTAGTAAACTTACGCTAGTAGAGAGACGCAAATAATCGGACCCAGCTTTGCTAAAATATGGGACCCCAAAAGGCTTTAAAAATATTCATATAAAACGATCCACTCCAAGATTTTTATACATACAGGTTAAGCCACTTCGTTAGTAGAAAAGAAAAGCCATTTTTAGTAGAAAACGTAAACAAATTCGGTGTTTGTTCCATTAAAAAATCTAAGATTACTGAATTGGCAAAATTGACAGATTGGATCACCTAATCTATAATATATGTATTCATATTCAGCAATACAAAACGACTGCAGTTAACAGTTTATTATCACATAAATTGGCAGAGTAACCCCAAAATGAATACAATAATACAAATACTACTACTACTAACATTCGTCTGAGTTTGCTTTGACATACAGCAGTTCATTTACACCAATATCAATATAGTTTTGGGTAATTGAGTTTTGTTGGAGAAGTTTTCATAAAACATAAAATTATCAATTGAAATAAAATTATATCATTTATGTTTGCTTCAAATTGGACGAAAAATATACATAATACTATTAAGGTCGTAAAATTGTATACCTAGTTTTAGCCGTGCTTAACATGTGTATTGTGTTAGTTGACGAAAGACATAAGCATGAACCGGTTGTCTGAGAAATACTGATGCGTGCTATTACTCACATTATTCCAATGCAATGTGCCTTAATTTCTCGATACATTGTAAAGAAATTTTTTGAATGTCTCGAAACACGGTAATGCGTGAAATGAATTTCTTACTTTGAATCGTTTGATAATTTTAAAAGGTTTGTTGATAATTACAATATAGACACCTTTTTCAGAATTGTAATAGTGCGTATTGTTATCGTAGCGTTTGACGTATTTGACATTTATTCACTCCATTTTGTACTATGACACATATCTGCAATAGCAGAAGAACATTTAAAGCTAAGAGTTTCTATGTGTTATCGAACAACAAAAATAAATATGACAGTTTATTATTGATTGTTGCCATAATCTGTATTCGTGTTTAGCTACATAAATTAGATGAAATTTATTTGCTCAATATTTTTTTTTAGAATCTTGGCTTAGAAAAGCTACAAAGACATAACTATAATAATACATATGTATTGATATTATCTTTTGATTACAAATAATAAGTTTATAGTTTATTTTGAAATATTGATACATATAAAAATCGAACATTGATTTGATTAATTTTACAATGATTTGATTAATTGCATATTGTAACATACACATTCATATATTTCCACATATTTCTTCATCAGGACATTCTTCAATGACTATCATATTCGCTGCACATACACACATGATAAGGTAAAGCGTGTATGGTTTTATATTCATCGCAGTGACCATTATAGGTACTATGTGTGAGTAAAAGAAGAAAAAAAAAGAACACTGAAGTCGAATTAAAGTTACGTTCGATCCTGGCGAATCAGCTGTTACTGTTGTGTGTCATACATAATAACATACAAAAGATAACATAAAAGGGATATACTTCAACAAACAATAAATCATTCACAAAGTATCAACTTACATATTGTACACCCGAAAATTCCTTTGATAAGCGTAAAATAACTTTCAAGGTCGTTTGAAAACAAAGATGGCTTCAATGGCGCAGACGATAATCGACATTTCTAGGGGCACTTTTGATGAATTTTCACGGCAACTATGACGTTAACTGAAACCATATTTTTTATTACTTTGCACTGAACAACAAATACCCGAAGTATGTAATTTGATTCACCGCAAACTAAATGAAACAACAAAACTCGTGAAAAAAGGGTGCTTGGTCCTGTGATGCAGTCCCGTCTGTGCTGAATATTGGAACGATTTTCTTTTCGGATGCTAGAGTAATATTGTTTTGGCCGATGTTTACTAAACTTGAATCGCTCTGGGCGCGTTGGTATGTGTCGCCATATACATTGCAATGCGAAGCCAGACTCGATTGAAATGAACACGCGTCATTTTACTCATCGTACGTGGAGGATACGAAAATATCGATGCATGTGTGGCTCTTTCAGACTAACCACAATCAAGCGATGCACTCTTCGTGATACAAACCGTGCCGTGACATTATTTATTTGGGGAAACCATGATATTGGAGTAGAGTAGTTGTTGTTTCAGTAGTTGACAAAATATATCCTGTGACTTCTGATTCAGCATGTTTCGAAGGTTGACATCTTTAGGTCCGATTTAAAAGATTGTCGTTTTATGCTTATAAGAACGTCTACAAACAAGTTTTCGACTGTATTTAAATTAAATGGATCTACATTTGATCGGAGATACATGATTTATGAATGTAGTCAATTCTAATTGGATATTATAGCAGATTTTCCTTTCGTATTTTTCTGAATCGTTTCGGGACCTCAATCAACAATCAACTAAGCAGGTTCGAGGTGGTTGCGTCTCCGCTCCCGCGTTTCTTTTAAAGTTTGTATGAAGATTGGGAAAACATCCATTTTTGCACGTGGAGATTTCAATTTATCGAAAAGACCGTGATTCAATACGTTAGATGTTCAAAACTAAGGGTTTTACCAAAAATACCCATTATGGTAAAATTGCAATACGGAATGAATATGGCCGAAACTATGCAATTCAAGACATATCTGAACTCTGATCTAATTTTTATCAAAACTGAGCTACGAGCATCTAAAGTGGGTCATTTTGTATGAAAATTACAGCAGTATTGTTGCGCTATCGATATCGAAGTACAACCTTGACTTGAGTTGATGTGGCAAATATTACAGTAAATACAGAGTGTAAAATAATCGATTTTTTTTTGTGAAGTCCACTTTTCTACACTTGTCAGCCAATGGCCATTTCGTTACCTGTAAAAATGATAGGGTTACAGTTTCTGCATTTCATCTCATAGCTCCTATGTTCTTGCCATAAAAAACAATACAATTAAAAGGAACTTGATTTTTTTTTTATAATTGATAGAAAAATGCAGGAAAACAATCCGTTTTCTACGTTCTATCTCTGGAACATGGTGGGATGCTTACACGGAAGACCTCATCGAATCTTATAGAATGACTATTCTCTCTGGTTCTTTCTGCTTCCTCTCAGCAGCTGATTGACATCTTATAAAATTGGAACGAATTCAATATCGTTTATCGATTAATTTTGAATCGATTACTATCCAATGATTAATGGATTCAATAATCGACAAGAATCGAGAGTAATCGATTTGTTACTAATCGTTTATCCGGGATTTTGCGACTCCTCTATGTATGCATTCCACGCATAAGATGAGCCTGGAGCTGCTTACTGGAGTCACCCCTTGAAAGCACCGTTACTGGGAGCTCTCACTTGGAATACTAATCAAATGTGGAACAAGTAATACTCTAATAGTCCTGGAAAACTTGGATAATATGCTTGAACTGATTCGTCGGTCAACATTCTCAACTACATATTGTCAGATATTTGTCTTCTAAGTTATAATCCACATCGAGTTCACCTCATACCTCATCAACGACAGGTCCTTCATGATCCGATCTCTCCATGAAAAATGTCCAAGAATACCAGATCAAATTCGAAAAATAGCTATTCCCTCAATTTTTTATTAAATATGAATAATTACAACATGTAAATATAAAAATTACAATATGTCTATTACAAAAACAGATATTCCACTCATGCTTCTCGCATTAACGGATCCACTGGCTTCTATATTTTCAATGTATATTCATCCACCTTCCGAAAACTTCAGGAACCGCCAAAACAGCACCATTTTTTTCGAACTTCGCTTTGGGGAGAACTTCAGACCATAATTTCATCTACTCGGATAGTCTTGTTTGATGAGCCACTCCGGTTGATGAAACCAGTTAAGCACACATTTTTCTTTCTAACAAACATAAGAGAGCAAGTGCGTGTTTTGGTAAAAAGATCATTCAAGATTTCCTTTGTTTTGGGCCCCATCCTACTGCTCAATCTACGGCAATAAGAAGGCGAACTTGCTAGCAAAAAGGGTTTTTCCTATAAGTTCGTCATAGTACTCTTGAAAGTTGGCAAAGGAATTTGGACCGTGGCTATTCTCCATAGTTCCAAAAGTTTCTACGTGAGCGGCGAGCGTGGTTCAGAGATGAAGATATAAGTCGAAGCTTCATATGGGTGATGTCTAAGCTCATTTCCAATCACTATTCACTAAACGCACATTTCTACAGAATAAACCACTTCGATTTTTGTGTTTTTTTGCCTATACATATATGAACTATGCAGGCTTTTTATATTTTTCTTTGCTCTTCTGATATCAAAGCCAAATATATTTTTTTTCTCTTTTCAAAGCTTTCTGTAGAGTTCCGTAGCTCTAATAATCCGGAAGATGCTCCCAGTCGAACCATACCTCGAGCACGACGTCACGCGACACCGCATACTCACTTATCTTTTAGGCGCTTGTCTTGGTCCGATTTGTTTGCAACAAGTTGCATTCGACGGATATCCCTGTCCCATTGTGTCCTATTAAAATCAGCCAGAACGGTCTATGGAATCAAACAGCGCTAGGTGGATTAATAAAGGTTTTTAAGATAATATGAATTATGACTGAGATTTGCTTGAAGAGGTGAATGGCTCTACGGTCCAACTAAAACTTGGCCTGCTTTTCACCCGCCAAAGCATGAGTATGTATCTTGTGTGGCAAGTACAAGGACTATGCCCAGGCAGCCCAGGGAATCAAGACACAAGCAACCAAAAGTCCGAACTAGTTGGTTCACTTTTGGTTCATATTGAATTCCAAGCACCTTAACGGAACTTCAAAGTTAGCTTTTGCGCTCCCATCATACAAAAAATTACTTAAAATGCGAGCTGATTAAGCCAAAAAATCCCCTCTTATCCGAACTTTTGATTGCTTGGGGAATGTTTTTCACCCGAAATTAGGGTGGATATACTCCATGATACCTTTTTTTCAACTCCAATTGTGAGGACACCATCTCAAATGTCTCAAAACATTTTTTTATGTTGTAGATGTAGGGTACTATCCATCCATTATTAATAACATGCTCCTATATCAATAACATTTGCAAAACAGGCTATTTAGACTCAATTTCTGTCGTGTTTTGTTGTTATTCAGCGTGCTCACTGATGAAAAAATCACAAAAATGAGAAATAAAACAATTTGCACACCAAGCAGTTCACCCCATTTTTTTTTCGGGATGAACCACTGCGTCCATTTCATTGAACTTTTGTAGTATACCCGTGTCATTTGTTTAGTGCATGTCTTTCTGCTCCATTTCTATTGAGAAGAAATGAAGTAGTCGTTTTTTATTCATATATTTCTCAAGCTTAATGTCAGGCCTCTTAGATTAAGGTACCGCTATTTATACCCTTCGAGAAAGGGCTTATACCAACTCTCAAAGGCGCGCCCCTCAATCAGTTTCGGCTCAACAATAAGTGGGATAATACTGATTTTAGCCATGCATCGGTACTGAAGTTCAAACATATTTTTGCTTCTTCTTATGAGACTCGAATTCGTTTTTGTACAGAGATCTGATTTCATTGCGTTTGAGCATTTCTGAATCTCACCTTTACACAGAGCTCTAATCAGTCAGAGGGTTCAGCAGATCCACCAAATTCGTATCCGCTTCTTTCCTAATTAATCAGCGCTCTGGAGCTTGAAGATTCATGTCATCGGCTTCGAAACCAGCCTAAGATTGAGTTACGTTTTTTTTATAATTTACTGCGGATAGAGACGTGCTGCGTGCTGCGGATAGAGACGCTTTTTTGATCTCAAGCGAGTAAAGGGATATTTTGAAATCAATCTAATAAGCAAAATTATTTTGCAGTTGCTTGGCTGTCAAAATTTTCCCGCTCTTCGAATTTCTCTTTCTGCATGAGGGCGCACAAATGCGCGAGACTCTACATGACTTTACGATGGTTTATATACTTTCCTGCTCCAATCAGCTGTTGTATCTCGTGAAATTTCGTAACGAGTGCTTTTTAATTGCATTCCTACTAATTTTCCACTCGAAATATAAAGTGAAAATATTTGTTGCAAAGAATACAAAACTCTATCTAAGTTTATTATTATTTTTTTCCCAAATAATAACAATACTTCTCAATATAGGATCTAAAACGAACATATCAACAATCTTCAATGTTTGGCTCCGGCACAATAGAAAAGTTTGGCTTCAGATTGACAACCAAATCGATTCTATTCGCACCGCCCAGGTAAGAACTAGAGCACAGTGTGGTAAATCTTACTCCGAAATGCGCCACGAAAGTGTCTACCCAACATTACAGGCTCCGTTAACTGCCTGGCTAATTGTTTCACCCCCCAGGCCATTCATCCCCTCGGCACGGGTTGCCTGACACCTTGGGATTCGGGGTTAGGGACGTCATATTGTCAGCTTCAATGTTGTACCGAGCCTGGCGATATGACCGGATTTACACCGTTACGCACTACTTCAGAGTATCCATATCCCAGCGTAACGGGACAAGCAGTTCCCCTATTAGGTTGCGATTAGCTTGTTTTCATTCCTTGCTATGATTGAGGGAGGTTAATGTTTTTCAATTACTGTCGTTATTTACAATTGAGAGCGAATTTTAGATTTTTTGTCAGAGCATTGAGCTAAATAGAATAAAGAAAGCCCTCATATAAAAAATAGAACATCTAGTTTGAGCGATTTTAATCATAATACTTTGAAATTCATGCAATATTTTATTCTGTAGTATTGAGAGTTAAGAAACCACATATTCTATAAAAGTAGCTTTAGAAAAAACATATTCTCAAGTTCAGATATGTTAGTTTTCTTGAAAATCCAATTAGTATCTGCTTACAACAATACAATAATAAAATTATCTAGTAGAAAAGCTCATTTACGATTTTAATGGTCCACAGATATTATTGACTTTCTCGTACAACGAAGACCCACAGTGTTAATCGACTCAGCTCGACGAACTGAGGTGATGTCTGTGTGTATGTGTAAAAATTTTGTAGACACACTTTTTGGAACTTAGCATTGTCCGAAATATTCAACAGGTTCGACGGGGAATCCTGTCCCATTGAAAGTTGGCCAGTTCGAAATATGAGATCAGAAGTTATGACCAAAATACTATTTTTTTTCCCGAAACACGTTAAAAACTACTCATTTATATTTTTTTAGTATTTTTTACATGAGAAAAGCATTAACACCGGTAGGTGGATTAATCAGATTTTTTTATTGTAATTTTAAATGTCTTTTCACATATTTGGAATATGTATACAAAAGCAATTTTAAAGCAAACTTACTGTTATTTCAAATCGAAATGAATTGAAACTACGAGCACTTCTTCTCTTCTTCTTCTTATATGGCTCTACATTCCAACTGGAACTTGGCCTGCATTTCAACTTAGTATTCTATTAGCATTTCCTCAGTTATTAAATGAAAGTTTTCTATGCCGCTATTGCATGAGTATGTATCTTGTGTGGCAAGTACAATGGATACACTGGTTTTTCGTACATTTGTATGAAAATTTCAAATATTGATCATCTGTATAATACAACACTGAGTTGGCATTATCATTCGATAATTGAAAAATCGCCAATGTATGCCAATTTTTGTATGTTTACTCAATGAATAAGAATTATGTTGTGGTAAAAATGTAAAAAATGAAAAACCATTCCGAAGTACCGCTTTTTTTTTCTAGAGAAAATTGATCAATTTTTGGCGAGACTAAGTTCGCCGGATCAGCCGGGTGTAAGAAATTACAAAAAAAAAACAGATTAATCCACCTATCGTTGGTGGTGCCTTTCTCGCATTTAGTTAAGACACCAACCTTGTATGAGGCTTATATGGTTCGATGTACCATTTCTTCATAACGCAATGACCGATCGTTATCAAATTCAATAGTGATCAACAAGGATTTGTCCCCTGTCGAATAAAACTTGTTGCGAGAAAATCGGTTAAGGATTACTATACGAAAAGTTGCCTATTTTTTTAACTTTTGTGCACACACATACACACATACGTACACACGGACAGACAGACATGTGCTCAGTTCGTCGAGCTGAGTCGATTGATTCATAACACTATGGGTCTCAGAGGCTTCAATAAAAAGTTCGTTTTCGGAGTGAAATGATAGCCTTTCGGTACAACTTGGTTGTACGAGAAAGGCAAACATGTCATTGAATTATAACCACTATTAATTTGCCAATTTGCTGTGTACATGCACAATAAATATTTTATTGATAGGTGAACAAAGCAAAGTCACATTTAACTCCATTAGATTTTATTTTATTGCTAGTTCCAAACAACTTATTGTAAATTGTACACGTTTTAAAAGTCCACGTATTTTAAATGCATATTTAACAAATCAAAACATGTAGGAATTTTTCCGAACTTTTTTAAAACAATTTTCATTAGCTTCGAATGAGGCACTTTCTACACACGTCAACTTCAACTTCTCATACTATACATATAAAACTGTAAAAGAAACCGTATTTTTTTTTATTATTTTCAATTATTAGGTACCAACATTTAGATTTTTTAAATGAGAAAAAACCAATCACTTTATTTAATGTTATGAAATTGGTTTGATAATAAAGAAAAAATTGCAGTTGCGAGTGACGTCACATTAATTGCAAATTAATCTATTCCTTCGCGGAAGAATTTATACTCACTTGCTTATTTCAAACTAATTACACCTTGTTTCAGGGAAACCCATTCACTTTTACGTATAGTTATGTCACATAAATGAAGCAAAAGTGATTTAAAAACAATTTGGCTGAAATTCAGCTCTTCACTCAAAATGGTGCTTAATTTACTCAAAGTTCGTAATGTTTTGTTCGGTCTTAGCAAAACTTTAATGCGATAACAAACACAGGATGGTGTACCCGTGATAACTTAAACGTATGTTTGTGAACCTTTCGTGAGACGCATACTGTTACGCCATGGTGGATGTATTGATATGGCTGGAAATCAGCTGCTGCAAACAACGAAAGGGATAGACATTTTTTGTGTTGCTTAAATTTAATGAGAGAGAATGGGTCCAGCATATTTTCAACTCATTATTGTAATTCATGGTAATTTTTGAATGATAACTGTGTTTTATGCAGAAATTAGGGTTTATTGATATGATATAAGGCAGTAGGCAAACGCATTCTAATATAATTATTTTTATTATAAGAATTACCAACACCGATGCAATAGTAACTCCCAATGTTTACTATATCTACATAGAATGCATCCTCATGCACTGCTTTCTTGAAAATAATATATATCATCAGAATTTTCAAGGGCACTACTCGAATAAACTACTGCTCGAATTTGTGATAGGGTAAGTACGTGTTTCCGTTTTTGGTTCAGAATAAATTTGGCGAAGTCGAAGCAAAACAAAATTTGACAGTTCGTTAATGACAGTTAATGACAGTTCGTTAGAGAGCATCCATCAATTACGTGACGCTGAGATGGGGAGGGGGCTCTTGGCCGAAGTGTGACAATCCATACATTTTTTTTTTGAAATTATTCATATAAAAAGTGTGACATAGGGTGGAGAGGTTTTGAAAATGGACAATTATTGCGTTACGTCTTCTTATTCCTGTTCAGACCAACTTGTTAGATCTATTGTAGCGTTACCCTATCCTTAATGTATAAGTGCATGTCGAATTACTCCAATACTATTGAGAAGCAATGCAGTATCGGTTTCGATACAGCCTACAAAATCATTTCAAGACAAAATTTTCAAAACGACTTATCTGCTTTTGTAAACAAAGATTCAAACGACTATTTGACGAATCTGATAGCTCTCCCACGCAAACCAACACCACCAATAGGTAGGTGAAGGTTTCCGCTACCTGTTGATGGTGTTGGTTTGCGTGGGAGAGCTATCAGATTCGTCAAATCATCGATTGAATCTTTGTTTACAAAAGCAGATAAGTCGTTTTGAAAATTTTGTCTTGATTTCTAGCTAGAGAATTCAATACCAAATTTTCAAAAGGACTTATCTGATTTTATAAACTAAGATTCTAACGTGGATTTGACGAATCTGATAGCAATCTTCCACGCAAACCATAACCATCAACACATAGGTAAAGGTTTGGGCTACCTGTTGGTGGTGTTGGTTCGCGTGGAAGTGCTATCAGATTCGTCAAATCGACGTTTGAATCTTTGATTACAAAAGCAGATAAGTCGATTTGGAAATTTGGTATAGAATTTCTCGCATACCATTTCAAATAGACCTAAGTAATACTTTTTCCATGCATTAATGTGAATATTGCAATCAACAGACCAATATGAAAGCTTTTGATTGCAGTACTTAAATTAGTTCGTGAAAAAAAAATTAAATATTGAGTGTTTGGAAGAAATTTGGATGAGTGAATGAATCTTTTCAACCAAACAAAAATTATTATGTTGTTGTAGAACGTGCATATTTTTGTTTACGTCGCATTTTCTACCGTTCCGAGAGAGAATGAGAGTAAAATGTTGAGAGATTGAGTGAAATTTTGCTTAGGCCGGGAACTGGTTTGAAGTGTGCCGGAAATGCAATCGCTATTACTGAAATGAGTGCTGCACGTCGTTAATTTAAATCAAATAAAAGCTTTTTTAAACGATGTTTAGCCAGAATAGCTTTTTTTAAGCAGAAGAGAACCCTATTGTAGTATTGCACGGCCCACAAAATTCAGGAAAAGTTGCTTCCTGTTATAAATATCAATTAAATAATGCAGTCGTATGCATGTTAGGCCGGGAATGGGGTAAGAAACCCTATCGTACATAAAATTGTTACATCAATAAGTTTCTGGTAAGAAATTTATACAATTAGCTAAATCAACGTCAAGGCGGCGAATATAGTAACAATGTAAGATTAGCTGTTAAAAGTTTTTGAATGATATAGCAAAACGTTTGCGTCTGTTTTTGTTTGCTATCTTTTCAATCCAAAAACGATTGTTTCATAGGAGGATCTGGAGTCCCATAGTGTTATATACCATTAAAATCAGCTCGACGAATTGGGTCTTAAAGCCCTACCTCGTTTATGATGGCAAACGATAGTGCATCGGTCAAGAATACTTAAACCGATGCTATAAAAATTCTGGTAAAATCTAAATCAGTAAAAATAATATTTTTGTGTATAAGACATTTTGAGGTAAATTTTGTGCTGTGCAACATTTCAGAACATATATTAACTGTCAAAGGTTGAGTCAAGTGCCCTGCGGTGTTTTGCTAGTGCGTTTGTATCATATTTTTCCGTACGTCAAACAAGACCGAAAATGTCTAGGAAGCATTTTTCATCTATTTTCAAATTTCAAATTAAACAATGTTCCTTTCGATTTTTAAGTCAAAAGAAAAACTGACGCGTTCAGGATGATTAACTTCATCGTTCCCTGAAAGAAAATCGAATATCGAGTATTCATTTTAGGACCCAATTGAGCAAATTTCATTTTGTCCGTTTGTATATGAGTGATCAAACTAATCATGCAAGAACAGTTATTAAATTTTCATTTCATTTAGCCTAGCTTAAACTGACCACAGACATGGACTGGCTAGTGACTATTCATAGATATCAATGGTTGCTACTCCGTAATTGATCAGAACTGGTGTAAATGAAACTACGATCCAAGTGAATAGAGATTGGGATTTACCACCTATTCTCGAAGTACATGTTTCTGCAGTCACAAATCTAGATCAATAACTGCACCAGCCAAGTCCTTACAGTCAGTTGGGAAAGGGAGGGAATGTTAGTATGTAGTTACATATTGGTGCTTATAGAGATCGAGAATACCTCTGCCTGCATCCCCACAATACCATGGAAAGTAAGTTTTGTTAATTGGGTAGGGTAGATGAACTGGAGCATAGATCGAGGATTCACCAAGCAAAGTGATCTAGTCCATGCCACAGTTTCGAAAAACCATTGATTTGAATAAATGGCCATGATGCCCCACATACATACATACTAGAGTGGGGGTGATGATCATTTTAAATCAATCGTTTTTTCGAAACCATTATGGGTCTAAAACAACTGTGCAGAATTGAATTTGGACTCGTTTGGTTGCTTTCTTGCTTTCCGTATCGCGTCGATCGTTAAAAAATTCAATAGTGATCAACAAGGCTTTGTCCCCTGTCGAATGCAACTTGTTGGGAGAAAATCGGTTAAGAAAGTGAAAAGTGAAAAAGTGAAAAAGTGGCTAATGTTTTTCGGTTTTCGTGTGCACATACACATATACACACGGACAGACATACATTTGTTCAGCTCGACGAGCTGAGTCGATTGGTATATAACATCATATGGGTCTACGAGACTTCTATAAAAAGTTCGATTTTGGAGTGAAACGTATATTTTTGCATTTTCACTTCTAGAGGTTTCAATTCATCATAAACCAAGTGGCACATTGCGTTAAAGTATTTCCAAAAGATGCCGTACGTTGCTGGAACGTCCACTAAAATAGTTATAACACTTTGAAGATTGATTTCTCGAACCATATGAAAAAAATCGTTTATTCTGCCAACCAGTGTTGTCCTACACTCAGTGCAAAAAATTCTACTATCCGTGGACCAATAATATAACTGAGTGTTATTTAAAAATTATAGGGCTAATGGCTTATGGAAATTATTTAGAATTATGTCACAAAGTAAAAAATCCGATAAGAAGAATGATGGGTTTTGCTGGTGCTGGCAGAAACATTGATTTCTTGCATATGGTTTGAACAATCAATTTTTGAAGCGTAATATCATTTTTTGTAGAACTTCCAACTACGTACCTTCTTCAGCAAAGTCTTTGGGAAGATCCATTAATTACGTAACGCTAAAATCGAGTATTTTAACTCCTGGTCACACTTTTTGTATGAAACGCCTAAAAATTCACCCCCCCCCTCTTAGCGTTACGTAATTTATGGACGGTCCCTTTCGGCATTTTTCAGACTATATGCTATCGTATTGATTCACGATAAATTGAATCTGCTAAGAGCAAAAATATAGAAAAAGTACGTTTTCCCATCCTAATCTCCATATAAATTTAAAACGCGATGCGGAAAGCGTGGTCGCAATCAATCGATCCCATATTCTGCATAGTTGATTGGTGTCCCAAAACGATTCATAAAAACCTTGATCTCTTTGATTGGATGAAGTTTGCGTTTTTCCATATAACTGCGCCTCACTCTAATACATCCATCCATATTCCATATACATACATAAATCACCTTTATTTGTCGAACTTATTCTATTGGTGCAATCAACACTTACTGGATATTGAAGAAACCAAATAGTTAGGAAGGATTTCGAGTTTCCGCGAGGTCATTTTTTAAAATTAGTTTGAATAATCTACAAAACGCTTATTAGACCGGTAGTTCTCTACGGACACGAGACCTGGACGATGCTCGTGGAGGACCAACGCGCACTGGAATTAACCCTGCAGATGGTTAAAAGACGGTTGTTCCTTCCTACTAAAGCTAAACTGTATGCAGTGGAAGTAACTTCTCATGCAAATAATTTTAAAATAAACCTCCCATTAAATAGTGAGAGTAGCACACGGAAATTTTTGTTACTGAACATTTTTTTAGCTTAGCTAAACCCCGGGTTTGATAATTAACTGAGAATAATCTAGAGGCAAGACAAAGATGTGGATAGGGCCTCGATACATGACCAAATAACAATATTACTGTTCTTTTTCTCAAGATTATTCTCTGTGAAGGATCCAAATAGCTTGTCATGATGCTCTTGGAAAAAAACAAGAATTGTATTGAAGCCGATATTCCATTGCATCTCAATGAACAGTAATGAAATAATTCTATAGGTACTTATACACTAAGAACATGAATAATACAGTGTTGTCCCGATTTTGTCACTCCCCGATTTTATCGCGTTTTTACCCGTTTTTGTTTCCCCAAAAAAATGAAAATTTGGTTCATTCTTTTTATTTTTGTGAATAATAAGGCAAACAACAATGATTTTCATGAAATTATTTTCACCGCCTATGGATTATTATGAATCATTTCTGTCAGTGCCTGTCAAGAATTTTGTAAGCATTTTCGACAATAAATAACGGCTACCGTTCACGCATTTTGCCTTTTCAAGGCATAAAATGATTCATATTTGTGAAATAATTTAAAAAAGTCTAAAATATTTTTTTCTCGATTTTACCATATTTCCTATTTAATCATTACTTATTAACCAAGGGGGTAATACAATCGGAATATTTCTGTACTGCAATCGATCAAACAGCTTGTCGCAGTGACACAACTAAACAGGAGCATTACTCCAAGTGCTGATATCCAAAAATCTTCCAAGAAAAGATGAGATGAGTGTCTCAGCGAAATTCAGTAAAAATGTTCGGAATAATTAAGATGTATTTCTAATGGCATACTCAGAAGAATCTTTTGGGAACATTTAGAAGAATTTCTTGGGGAAAATCCTTCGGTGGGGTTTGAACCCACGACCCCAGTTTGCTAGACAGGAGCTTTCCCTACTAACCTACGCATACCCTTTGTCGTCCTCCGACCTCTGGGAAAGCAGTTTGGAGAATGAATTGCAAGTGTTCCCCAAACCCACCGGAAAAAGTGGCTTCTTCTTCTTTCAATACATTTCTCGTACTAAATCTTTCATATGTTATGCATATTAGGGTGGCTCAAATTAGTATGGAAAAAACTTTGTTCAATTTTTTTGATGGGCCGGCCTCTTATTCGGTTCTATTTGATGCCCTGATGCTCTGGACAGAATTTCAGCCAAATCGGTCAACGTTTGGGCAGTACTAAACTCGTTGGAAGTTTATATGGAAAAATGTATGCAGAAACATCCAAAAACAGTAAATTGCAGCTGGACTACACAACTTACGATTACTATGATGCTCATTCAGATCTTGGAGAATTTAATACAGAATGTTATGCAGAAAACCGCGAGAAGATTCGAGTTTGCCCGGCTAAGTTATTAGCATTTCTCTGCAGTGGGGTTTGAGCAAATTTCGTTTCTTTTACCTTTGAAAAGAAATAATTTCACCCCTACAACACTCCAGTATAATGCTAATATCTTTGCGTAATAAACTCTAATCTTCTCGCGATTTCCAGCATAACATTCTGTATTATAAATTGTGCCGTCCAACTGCAAATCACTGTTTTTGGATGTTTCTGCATACATTTTTCCATATAAACTTCCAACGAGTTTAGCACTGCCCAAACGTTGACCGATTTGGCTGAAATTTTGTCCAGAGCATCAGGGCATCAAATAGAATCGAATAAAAGGGCGGCCCATCAAAAAATTTGAAAAAATGTTTTTTGAGCCACCCTAATGCATATGCAGCAATCGAGTTTTCAAACATAGTAATTTGAGCACTGTTTGTTCAGTAAGAAATCACGTTTCTTTATAACGCCCTTTGAACGCTGTTTGTGGCGTTGTTTTCAAATTGACGAACAGACATAACACTTAGGAAATTCTCATGATCCGCTGACTTACTGGTCAATTTAAAAAATATTAGCTAGCCAATCGATCGCTCGTAGGTCGTAGCGCGTATCAGATTTGCTAGAGTTTTACGTTTCCTCACTACAGCCGTCTGATTCGTGATGTCGTTAGTAGTTAGGACGTGTGTATTAGAGTGGGGCGTCATGGTCATTTTTTCAAATCAATGGTTTTTCGAAGCCATTCTGGGTCCTGAACAACTGTGCAGAATTTGGGATCGATTGGTTGCTTCCTCGCTTTCCGCATCGCGTTTGAAGTTTGTATGGAAATTAGTATGGGAGAACGTATATTTTTGCATTTCTACTACTAGAGGCTTCAGTTCATCGTAAACCAAGTGGCACATTGCGTTAAAGTATAAACCAAAGGATGCCGAAAAACTTTGCTGAAGAAGGCACGTTGCTGGAACGTCTACGAAAAAAGTTATAACGCTTAGAACATTGAGTGTTCAAACCATATGCAAAAAATCGTTTATTCTGCCAGCACTGCCGTACTACGTAGGTAGACCAATAATTTAACTGAGTGTTATTTCAAAATAATTGATCTTATTGGGCTTTAGAGCTAATGGGAGCTATCTGGAATCATTTCACAAAGAAAAAAATCCTACGAGAAGGAAGATGGGTTTTGCCCTTCGAGAACCATAGGTTGTCCGGTAGTGCTGGCAGAAACATTGATTTCTTGCATATGGTTTACATAATCAATTTTCGAAACGTAATAACATTTTTTGTAGACCTTCTTCGGCAAAGTCTTTCGGCATCTTCCAGACTAGATGCTAACATATTGAGTCACGTGATTGATGATAAATTGAAGCCGCTAAGAGCAAAAATGTAAAAAGTACGTTTTCCCATACTAATCTCCATGTAAATTTAAAACGCGATGCGTCATGCGAGGTTGCCATCAATCGAGCTCATATTTTGCACAGTTGATTGGGGTCCCAAAACGATTCAGAAAAACCTTGATCTCACTTGATCGGACGAGGTTTGCGTTTTTCCATATAACTACGCCCGTTGTGTATGTCGTTAGTGCGTAGGACGATGAATTTGATGAGTGAATGCTCAATGTGTTATGTCTGTTTGTCTGTGATTTCAACATATCGATTTCGCAGATCACATCGCTTTCCAAAGTAAACCCTTTCCCCCTTTTCTATAAATAATATTGTTTCTCAAAAAAGCAGAATTCTAAACGATTATATGATGACCTTAAGGATGTGGCCGACGTCATTTTTAACATGGTGAAAGTTGCTAATATCCGCTTAAAATAATATAAGCTTAAGTCAATATTGACTTAAGCTTATATTATTTTATTTTGTTGAATTGAGGTAATTACGCTTTAATCTATGTAAAGTGCAAAATTAGCCATGAGTTAAACAAAGGCACAGCAACCCTAGAGAAGTTTACGCAGGAATTCAAAATTCGAGCAGCTATCACGATTATTAAAATTCAAATAAAGACACGCGTTAAGCATAATTAGAACTAGCATTTACTACCAAGCCGCGTGTCACATTGTTTCAGTGCTAATCACTAACACACGTAAATCGGCGACGACCAAGCGTAGCGAACGATACTCGATCGTGCACTGATTAAAACGAACGGAACGAAGATGGAAACATCTGGTTTCATATGATCACAGTTTTGACCGGTCCGGCAAGGAAGTAACTTTCGATTTCAATGCATACGACTCGTTAATTATTGTTGATACCATCTGCTTGAAATGTTGCTGAAGTGTATATTAGTGTTTACAATTCTACTCAAAATAGCACATTCAACTGTAGAGGAACCTGATACAAACGATCAGTCGGTTTCATTCATAGACCTCTATGAACGAGGAGTTCAAAGTTACTTGTCGAACGAGTTTGATGATTGCGTATACTTTCTAGAATTTGCGCTGGACAAGTACAAAAATTACTATGAAACTACAGCTAACTGCAGAATTGAATGCGAGTACAGGAGTAGAGATGTTAAAAACAGAGGTGATTTTTTACACCCCAATGATGTGGAAAACTTGAACTTTTATGAACTGATTTTGAAACGAACTCTGTGTCTCACAAAATGCCGTAAAAGAAATACAAATTATCTGCCGTTCGAAGGTGATTTTGATAATTACTTCATGGATATATTCAAAAACAGGGAAGCATACTCTTATCTACATGTGTGCTACACAAAAGTAAGTTAAGTGCTGTTATTCCTATATGTGCATCAGTTCTATATTCTATGGAATAATTTCAGACAAAGCAAATCACATTAGCTGCATCCGCCGCTTTGACTTACATGGTTAAGCATCCCGGCGAAGAGATGATGAAGAAAAATTTTGAACTTGCTATCGAGAAACCAGGCGTCGACAAGGAAGCGATCGTTGATTTGGAGGAGAAGGTACGAATAAAAATAATCTACTTTCTATCCCTAATGATATTCCATAAAGCAATAACTTATTGTTCCATAAATAAGATTAAGCCGAAATGTATCGATAAATTCACAAATTTCAGAAATGCACCCGCACATTTAGTTCCATTACACTCAGCATAAATCTCAGATTGACCATCATTTCCGAGCATTTTGCAAAAAAAAGTTCAATTGATCTTCATTCTTTTCTTTATTCTTTTCTTTATTAGGAGCAGGAAAAGCACGATTGAGTGGAACGAACTGTTCTTCCTCAAACGGGCGTAAAAACCTCATCTTCTTTTGCATCCTAATGATACATACAATATTTGCTTAAATTTAATTAACTTAACCCTAACAACTGACTTCTGACTTCTTGTGCCAAAAGGATAATAGATAATCTCTTGCGAAGAGTAGATCGGGAAATATGGAAGTCGAATGTGTGTGAACAGATGTTGAATACCCTACACATATTTGAAATAGGTTCAAAGTGACCATAATTAGTTCTGGAAGTTTGAATATGTAAAAACGGATGTGAGCGGAGGTGACTAGGTATATTGAATTTTAGGAAGGCTAACAAGAATGGGCAATTAATTTTGGACTGTAATAAATCAGAAACGAACAGCGATTTTGCAATTTTTCGACGAACACTCAAAAGCTCCAATCCTATGAATTTGCAGCGATCTTCATAACGAGGGAGATTCAAAGGATTATCCCACGGCAGATAACGTAACGTAAATCTGACAAACCTACGTTGTACTGATTCAATACGGAGGATACTATTCTGATAATAAGGTGCCCAAACAATATCGACCTAACCAACGAGCAGTAAAGAGCCTTAAGATATTGAAAGTTTTTAGCAATGCGGAATATAAACCCGAGCGTTTTCGAGGCTTTGGAACATGTATAGGCAATGTGCTCTTTGAAGGATAATTTGTGGTCCAATAAAACAACCAAATTTTTGATAACAGATTCTCTTGTAAGGATTACATATCCAATTTTATAATCAAATTTAAAATCTGAATGTATTTATCGACATTAAGCTTCATTTGATTGATCCGACACCATTCAACCCTGACTTTCCAGGTTTTTACAGGTAGTCGACACCCTACCCGGGCAGAAGCCATGAACAACATAACAAAACATGATATGGACTTGATTGATATAAGAGATAAAAGAACAGGCATCAATATCAAAAATTGGCTCCGAAATATCATTTAAATATCAAAATATGCTATGGATAAGAACAAGCTAATAGCACTTGATATTGATCACTTCTTACAAATAACATAACATGATTTCCTCATGATATTTTAGTGCAAAATATTGATATTGTCGCTTGATCTTTGATCTCTTAAATCAATCATGTCCAGATCTCATTTTGCTATCTTATCAAGATTTGATATTATTGAGCTATTTTTCTCTGCTCGGGTACTGTTGCATAAGCCAGCGCATTCGATTTGAAGTTTGCTTAGCTTTCGGTTGATTTATTAGGAGCTGAATTGTGTATTTTTGGATTTATTGATCGAATCGTATCAGCCGAACACTATATAAAAGTTCGTTTAATCAGCATACAATATTCTGTGAAATTGTTCTGTACCATACCAACTGCCGTCTTTGCAATTCTGAGCTCAATCGAGCAATAAGAACCAATTTCCAGATCGAATGAGTGACGGAGGTGTATTTTCCTATATATTTTGGCAGAAATCCCCATACAAACTTCAAATCGAATGCGCCAGCTTATGCAACAAGCGATTGAGCTGAAATTTTGAGAGATTGGGGGTGCCCCATGGAATTCGACCACTTTTTGTTTCCTGGGCCAGTCTAATGGGCAGCCTATACCCAACCGGTGACTGTTAGATTTTCTAACAATTATGTATAAGAACCAGGGATTGATATCAAAGGGAATGAAAAAGTCTCTCACCTATCATCTCTGTATACATATATATACGATATGTAGCAACCGTGAGAGACTTTTCTCGCAAGCTGTCATGATAAAGAACTGATTCGGATGCCTATACCCCATGATAAATTTCTTTTAAAAAGCTCCAAACGCAGGGACCACTGGTTCTGATGATGCATTTCAACTTGCTCTACACAGCTGTGCGGAGCACATAAAACGACTCTAGTGAAAACAGATACGTTATGGTGTAGAGTAGAGTGGGGCAAGAGTGCGCGTGGGGTAAGAGTACGTTTTCGATTTTTCGAATAAAAAAAGATAAACTAGCAGCACTGCATCAGTTTGACAGGTATTCTGGCCAACTATTATCATGTGTAATTGTAAATGATTTGAATAAACAAAAAGGGAGATATGGAGTTAGATAACTTTTTGATCATTTTGCTAAAATAAATTGGATTTCCGCAACTAGTATTTCATTACCATATATACGTTCAATCAGGTGAACATTATACCATTTCGATAACCTATTGTATAGAGTACTTTATGGTACAGAACACCAATCCGGTTGGTTTTCCAAGAAGTCAAAACCATTACTTGAATATTTTTTGGGACTGTGGGGTAAAAGTACGCAGGAACCGGTGGGGCAAGAGTACGCATATGAATCTTCAAGTTATGATGTCAAACCCGTATCTCCGGCCGAAATAAGACTTCTTCCAAATCGTAAAGATCCACAACTAAGAAAAATGGGACAGAATTTGAAATTATCACAAGTTTTTAGGATAAGTTGAAGTAATTCGTTGTTAGAAAGGACTTAGCGAACAAAGCACTGAAGCGAAATAATGAAATTGTATTAGGACTTGTTGTACAACAAAACATAGTACGAAAACACAATTTCATCTAAATAATAATTTCATTTAATCAAAAGAAACATTCATAAATTACGCAACGTTTGGCTGGGAGGGGTTGCGAGATGTGTGAGGATCCATATAATTTTTAGGGGATTCATACAAATAGTGTAAGATAGGGGGGGAGGGCTGATGAAATAGTCAAATTTTACGTTACGTGATTGGTGGACTTTCTTTAAGGAAAATGCTTTTGTATACGCCACGCGTAACCTGATATATATTATTACCTCTGTAGTTTTATGTATATATAAAAAACAATGATTTTTCGTATGAAAGTGCACATTTTTAGGACCCCCTCCCCCTTTAAGAGTTACGTAATCTTTAAACATTCCCTGATATATGCTCATTAAACATCAATTAAATGTTATTAACTCTTATTTGTGTTAATATATACTTAAAGCACATGATTGGATAAATGCGTACTCTTACCCCACCCGATGCGCACTTTTACCCCACCGGTGGGGTAAGAGTGCGTTTTTCACTTGTCTTGCAATAAGGGTTCTACTAAAAAGAATCTCAATAATTTCAATATTTTTTCAACTGGGTAACATAAAGGAATAGTATATGAATCATCGACAATGATTTGATATGCAGAAGCTTGCTTCATAAGGGCCACACGA
Organism: Armigeres subalbatus; assembly: GCF_024139115.2. Taxonomy (NCBI): domain Eukaryota; kingdom Metazoa; phylum Arthropoda; class Insecta; order Diptera; family Culicidae; genus Armigeres; species Armigeres subalbatus. The sequence goes on from NC_085141.1 coordinate 194,356,975, forward strand.
TCGATTGAAAACTAAGTGCGTACTCTTGCCCCACTCTACTCTATAGATAATAAGCTTATATGACAGGAAATAATGGCTCAAGGTTGGAATACACATTCAATTATATCCTTTACATTTTCTAGAACATCAACAGACATGATAAATTGTTTTGGGATATTTTGTTCTGAATTGTTCTTGAGTTTAGAATAAGCGATCTACAACCACGACACTAACTTTTCAGTTACTCGAAGCACCGATATGTGTTCAACCTAATCCATTACATCTTCTGGAAGATCAATAGACATCGCAAGATAGGTGTGGGATATACTAGATCATCGAGACTATCCTTGAGTTCAGAACTTGCAGTTTACAACCAGGACACTAGTTTTATGTCGTCAGTCAAAGTATGTAGCATCTTCTTGTAGATCAACTAACATTGAGTGATATTCTGTGTCATACAAGCCCCGATCTCAAGAACAGTTCGGATGACGCAGTGTATTCCAAAACTATCTTACGAATCTGATATTCCAGGACATGCTATGGTAATATATACATATCTGAACATTACTTATGGATCCTGTACACCTCCGGTGGTGCAAAGGGCCGACTTGAAAGATCTCCATCCTGAGCGATGCCCGGCTATCGCTTTAACCTGTTGCCAGGTTAGATTTCGGTCGACTTCTTTTATTTCTTTATTGAGGCTTCGCCGCCATGAGCCTCTGGGTCTGCCTCTGCTGCGATGTCCCGCTGGGTTCCAGTCTAATGCTTGCTTACAGATTTCGTTTCCGCCCCTACGTAGAGTGTGGCCGACCCAGCCCCACTTCCGATCCCGAATTTCTGTTGCTATCGGCCTCTGGTGACAACGACGATGGAGCTCGTTGTTTGAGATCCAGTTGTGAGGCCACCAGGCCCGAATTATATACCGCAGGCATCTGTTAATGAACACCTGCAGCCGTTGAGTGTTCTCCACTGATACACACCATGTTTCGCTAGCGTATAACAGCACAGATTTCACGTTAGAGTTGAAAATTCGTATTTTGGTGCGTTCACTTATCTGCCTGTTTTTCCAGATATTTCTTAAACTCGCAAAGGCAGCCCTTGCTTTCTTGATCCGTGCGCCTATGTCGATCTTGGTACCGCCGTCTGACACCATTTGGCTACCAAGATATTGGAAGCTTTCAACATTCTCCACTGGTTGCCCGGCTACTGTGAAACTGGAAGGAGTCACCGTGTTTACATTCAACGATTTGGTTTTGTTGACGTTGATGACTAAACCTGCCGAGGAGGAGCGATCGGCAAGGTCGTTGAGCTTACTCTGCATATCAGAGCGCCGTTGCGCGAGTAGTGCAACGTCATCCGCCAATTCGAAGTCGTTTAGGTGCTCCATGGTTATAGGCTGCCATAACAGCCCGCGGTTTGGTTCACGGTCAATCGCATCTACCAGAATCTCATCGATTACGATGAGGAACAGTAACGGTGATAGAATACATCCTTGCCTCACACCAGCTACGACCCGGATAGGGTCGGACAGGACCCCATTGTGCAGCACTCTACACGAAAAGGCCTCGTACTGTGCTTCGATGAGGCCGATGATTTTCTCAGGAGCCCCCTTGCGTCTCAGGGCGCCCCACATATTCTCGTGATTGAGACGGTCGAAAGCTTTTTCGTAGTCAATGAATACCAAGTAAAGGGACTCTTGGAATTCGTTAACCTGCTCCAAAATGATGCGGAGCGTGACAATATAGTCCACACAGGATCTTCCGGCACGGAATCCGGCTTGCTGCCGCCGGAGAGTCGCATCGATCTTCTCCTGAATCCGGGCTAGGATAATTTTGCACAGAACTTTGAGAACGGTACACAGCAACATAATGCCTCGCCAGTTATCGCATACAGTCAGGTCACTCCTTTTGGGCACCTTCACTAAGATACCTTGCATCCAGTCGACCGGGAAAGTTGCGGTGTCCCAGATATTACGAAATAAACGATGCAGTAGTTGAGCGGATGTCATGGGGTCAGCTTTGAGCATCTCGGCTGATATGCGGTCGACCCCTGGGGCTTTATTCGATTTCATGCTTTGGATGGCTGTTTGAATCTCTAGCAGTGATGGAGCTTCGGTATTGACACGTGTTATACGTCGGATCCTAGGCAGATCATGCCGAGGTGGTGATGGCCTGGTTGGCACTTGAAAAAGTTGTTCGAAGTGCTCGAACCAGCGTTTCAGCTGGTCAGTTGGGTCGGTCAATAACTGATCATTCGCGTCTTTCACAGGCATCGTTGCATTCATCTTCGCCCCGCTTAAGCGTCGTGAGATATCGTAGAGGAGGCGAATGTCCCCGGTTGCGGCGGCTCTCTCTCCTTCGTCGGCCAGAGAGTCTGCCCACGCTCGCTTGTCCCGTCGACATGAGCGTTTTACTTCCTTCTCAAGAGCCGTGTATCGTTGACGGGCTAAGACTTTGGCTCCTCTGGTTTTCGATCGCTCTATCGCGACTTTGGCTTCTCTTCGCTCCTCTATCTTCCTCCAGGTCTCATCGGTGATCCATTGTTTTCTCTGGGTGCGTAGTTCGCCCAGATTGTTCTCGCTGGTGGCGATGAAGGCATTCTTGATGGCGGTCCATTGGTCTTCCACGCTACCACCTTCCGGAATATCTGCAGCACGCGTCTCCAGTTCTTTAACGAAGGACCGTTTCACCGTGGCATCTTCCAGTCGGCGTGTGTTGAATCGTCGTCCAACTCTTTCCTCCTGCCGACGAATCCGCGCAATGCGCAGGCGTATTTCGCCGATGAGGAGGTGATGATCAGACGCGATATCGGCACTACGTTTATTCCGTACATCAAGAAGGCTCCGTTTCCATTTTCGGCTGATGCAGATGTGGTCGATTTGATTTTCTGTAAAGCCGTCACGGGAGACCCACGTGACCTTGTGAACCGGTCGATGAGGGAAGAGCGATCCCCGATCACCATGTCGTTATTACCACAAAATTCTGCGAACAGCTCTCCGTTTTCGCTCATTTCTCCGAGACCATGGCGTCCCATAATGCGCTCATGGTTCGAGTTGTCGGATCCGATCTTCGCATTGAAGTCGCCCAAACAGATCTTGATATCACCCTTCGGAATTCTATCTACGACGGCATTGAGTTGACTGTAGAAGTTCTCTTTGTCTTGCAGATCGGCAGCATCGGTTGGCGCATAACATTGGATTATAGTAAGGTTTCGGACCCGTGTTCTAAATCTGGCAACGATTATCCTTTCACTTATAGGTTCCCACTTCATAAGCGCAGAGTGTGCCTGAGCGCTTAGTAGGAAGCCAACTCCGCGATGCCGGGGAGCGTGTTCACCTCGTAAACCAGAGTATAGCAGAACTTGTCCCGACGGCGTTCTGTGTTCTCCAAAGTTTGGCCAACGGACTTCACTCAGTCCCAGGATCTCAAGCTTCATGCGGCGTGCCTCATTGGCAAGTTGTGCCAATTTACCCTGCTGGGCTAGGGTTAAAACGTTCCATGTTCCTATTCGTGTCCGTTGTTTCGCGCTAAGAGTCGTCGCCGTAAAATCAGTCCGTATTCTTTCATTATCGGATTCTCGAACAAATTGATGTTTCGGGAACAGTAGGTTGTTGGCCCAAGGTTCCCTATCCACCGGGATGGGGCTGCCATCTTAGGTATAGCTTCCGGGGAATAGCATTTCATACTCAGCCGCTGGATGCCAGAACAGACGCTGTTGGAGCCGCACCTCCTTGGTGGACAGACGCTCGATCAGTCGGGTCAAATTTGTTTAAAGTCCCACCCAACACCAGGACTAGGCTAGTGCGCTTTGAGCGGCACACGGTCGCTTTGATAGGGCCTGCTTGGGGACACATGCAGCTTTTATAGAAGTTCAACAGAGCCCACTGTCGAACCCCACCACATCCTAGGCAGACCCCACAGTACGCACCCTCTCACTCTAGCTGATGTCAGAAGGACAACAGTGCCCAGGCTGCACTACCAGCTAAGTACGCAACCCTTAGCTGGCGGTCAATTGTCATCGGAAGACCCGTGGAAGCGTGAGTATTGGAACTTGTGAGGACCAGAGCTATGTTAGGCGCCCCTTCCCGGATGTCAACTCACCATTTCGCAGCCCATATCTGAACATTGATTATCAAAAAATCTTTTATAGCACCTGTAGATCACATGTCTCGAACTTAAGAATAGTTTGGATGACCCAGAATATCCCAGAAATATCGAGCAGGGTTGAATGCGAAACTTTTGATAACGATAAAAGCCGCAGCTGTAGATCGTCGTAAACTCAAGCGTAGTTTGTACTTTGGATGGTCTAGGACGTCCAAAGAAAAAAGTAGTTTAGTGTTTGTCACGGTAACACTACGGCTACATTCGAATTAAAATGCTATTTTGGAACAGCATAGTTCATTGCTACTGTTTCTGTTTTTGAACTCTACTGTGTTCATGATGTTCTAGGTTGTCGCAAGGCTTCAATTGCCCATGCCTGACACTTTTCCCTGATAGGGTAGTTGATTTCAAGCATTTCAGCTGAGGACAGTGTTTACGATTTTTTACAATAATTTTTTATTTTGGATTTTTGGTCATATATCCCTTGGACCAGAAGGATTAGGATGGATTGAATTTTATTTTCCAATGCATTAGAAAATCCATTTCAGACAAGTTAAAGCTCTATAATAGAGCCTATATTCTATATTACGGGTTTCTTACTACTCAGTGAAATTTACGCATTTTAAACCCAATACGTGCACTTAGTGGAAGCACGTGGATCAAAAACTTTGGGGGGGAAATTGTGGAATCTCAAAGAACCTCGGATGAACTAAAGAAGTGGGAATTCAAATTATGTCTAACGTCCATTATGCCTAACATACATTATGTCTAACGTAATTATACCTAACACACTCCATGCATAAACTCGCACTCTACACCACCCACATACCTCCCCATTTTCCCAATGACAGTTCCATCCCACCTATTACCGTCTGCTAAGGATAGAGAGTATGTGATCCAAATTTGGTTGAAATCGGCAAAGGGGTTCAGAAGTTACACTGATTTGATCAATGGCCTGTCGCCGGGAATACCTACCTGCCTAAATATGCACTATTATAATATCGTTTCAGAAATTTGTCAAGCTCTTCGTTGCTGGTATACTGGCGATAAACGACAAGGAATGGGATAAAGTCATTTCGTTCTTGGAGAGTTCGATAATGCAATTTATATATGACGAGAATCAGTGTCGAGCGTACTGCGAGGGGGAATTCGATCACGGTTTTATGCCAGACTTTGTTTCTGCCATTGCAAGTAAGTAGGATTACACACTACACAGCGAAAAATATTGGACATTCTCAAGTATTGATGAGTAAAAAATAAACTGTAAATAACATAAAACAGACCTTTTAAATTTGACAGAAAAGCTTTTTACTGTTACCTGAATATTTTTTGGTCCAAGCCTTCAAGGAATGTCATCATTTAAGAAGCATGCAATCAGGTACTTATTATTTGGTCAACTAGCGTCCACGAACGTATCTTTACCGACTTCCAAACCCATTTTAACAACATTGAATTCTTTGCATATAAAACTAAAAAACTAGATAGTCGATCTCATTTTCCCACAATTATTTCGAATACCTAGGCATATATGCATCATGGAATAGATCACTTGAAGACTACATTTTGTGATTAATAGAAAAGAAAAGAAACTGTGAAAAGCTGTGAAAAAAAACAAACTGCTACCACTTACAAAGCCTATAAATAACGTTTAATTAGTAGACAGTAGGTTATTTTATTTCTTACATTGATTTTTGTCAACCAACTATTTTGATGTACCTACTGATGAAAATGATCGTGCTGAAACATTTTTTGGAAGCAGAAGAAAAATACCAAACCCTCAAGTTATTCCATATATAAGACATTTGACTTTATTTTTTTATGGGTAAGGGCGGTATTCATGAACAAAAGCATGAAACTCTTTCATTACACTGGGAAAGCAATACGAATGGTATATTAGAGTGATTCAAATTTTGACTTTTTCGCTCCCCTATGCTTAAACAATTAGTTTTGTCATTTCAATAGACCTCCTAAAGTTTTAGCTAATTTGGATGCAATTTGGTTGTGCACGCGTCGTCTGAAGATTAGCATAGCATAGTTACGGTGTACTTCGTAGTTTGGACTCTAGGGATACCCATTTCTTTTTTTTATTGTCTTTATTAATGAGGTTTTCGGCCCTTGACCGGTTCACCTCATGTAGAGAGATAGTGATATTCATGTTTTTCTTTTGAAATCCTTATTCAAATTGCTATCAGTGACCGTGGTAGATCTTACACCGTATGTGCACGCGTCGTCTGAAGATTGTATGGAAATTGCAATGGAAATCACCACTTACGTGAAAGAATGTTTCATGAGGTGGCCCATAATCTCTTTGAATATGATCTATACTTCAGCTTTATAGAATGCTTCCTAAGCTGAAAGTCAGTGGTTGTTGCGAAACAATCTGACTGTTGTACGCAGAGTTATAAAGAAAACAAAAATTCTCATTATTGATATTGATGTTATTCTTTTACATGTTAAATTGAATTTCCCACCATTCGGTTTTTCCGCAGTAACTTTTCATGCCAGCATCAAATCGTTTCGCAACAAAGACAATCTGTTTCCTTGCTAAATTGTCTATAATAGCAGTGAATTCATGTATATTAGAGCTTACTGGGCAACGCTGCGGAACGGTTTTCCACAAACATTACTGTTTTCATAGTAATTTTCATACAAAGTTCAAACTGCATGTGCTCAGTCAAATTACAACCAAATTAGCTAAAAATTTGGGAAGATTATTTTAATAGAAAATGCCATCGTTTAAGAATGGGGGAGCAAAAAAAGTCAAAATTTGAATCACTCTAATGGTATATGCACATAATGAATTGGGAAATCTAAACAGTATTTGTTTTTTATTCTAGACCATTTCACAAATGTATTGTATTGCAAAATTAATTGCACTCGAGAGATGGGTATGGTACGCGGAAAGTATTATCACAATCTCTTTGCCGGACATTATCAATATCTACAAATGGCGTATTACGAAGGTAAAGGTGAAAGTATTCTCCAAGTGTAGAAAAATTCAACCGATTATGTGTGCTCGTTTCAGCTGGAAAACTTGAAGAATCTTATCGATCCGGTGTAAGCTTTCTGTTGTTCAACAAAGATGATATTGACATGTTGGACAATTTGAAAATGATCGAAAGGGAAGCCAAAGGAATCATGAATGAAAGTTTCTTCAAAGTTCGCAGGGTATAATAGTAATTGAGTATTTAGTAATTTATATTGACATACTATAAACGTCGTAGGAAGCCAGTGAGTATTACAACAGAAACTCGTACGAAGATAAATTGTCATCATACATCAAAACAGAGTTTGATAAGCTTTCAATTGATGATAATGTGCACATAGATGAATTGACCGAAGAAGAATCAAATGAGAAAAGTGTAAATGGAACCGACGATGATACTGATGACATCGGAGAGGACGAGGTAAGCGTGATATTATCTTATCCCATATGGGACCCTGAGAATTGCTCAACTAATTGCAATAAACGTTCCAGGAAAGTGAAAATGTACTTCAAGAAGACATGATTTACCAAACTAAAAATAATGGATATCAACGTGATGAGCTTTAAGTGTCATGTCATGTGCCATAGTAGAAACTAAGTGTATATAGCATAATGACAAATTCAAATTAATACTCTAACCTACTGAACATTCGACCATTTCATACTTATAGAAAACTAAAGCATAGCAAATAAAAGAATGAGACTTTTTGTTTGAGATTTATTTTTCTCCTTAATATCTCACAAACGAACAAAGGCCAAAAGACTTTAGCCCACTCAGATTTATGTTCTTATTATACAATATGCGTATGTAGTTGGTTCAATATAACAAAGGTAAAAACTGCTACTTTGTAGTTATTCTGCAAACAATCGTCCTAACGAATTTGGGTCTGAATTTTAATGTTTTTTTTGTAAGTAAGGGTTCCTCTCTCATCATTTGTTTCACTAATGTTCCTTCTAAATGTTTCGACTATTTAAATTTAATGAATATATTTACAAATTCCTGTCATTTGTGTTGATTTTTCAATTTATGCTCATTGGTTGACACAACCAAAAATCACAGCTAATCTCTAGTTATATATATTCAGCGATTTGTAGATTTTACTTACCGTCACTATCGACTGATCACCAATGTTTATCAAACAACATTGAACAGAGCCCAAAGGCAGTTTGGTCAAGAAAACCTAGTCCAACTAATGAATAATTCACGCTCGACATCTTCGTTTTCCTAGTTATATTATACAAGTCTATATAGTGAGTCTATTGTATTCCCAAACAACATTTAATTTGCTCCAAAGGTTTTTTTTAAGAATCAAGGTCACACATTTGCCTAATTAAAGTGCAAAAAAAATGTGATGGTTGTTTTCGATATGAAAATAAACATTGAACAATCAACTACAGCATTGGATCCGCGTTAATCCAGACAGTTCATGCGTTATCTCTACTCACATACACTTATCATAAATACTAATTGTATAGCTTCTAATGCTCAATTCAATAATCAATAATGAGTCATTTTTGAATAACATCGATGTCCTAGAATGTAATCAAAACTAATTATTCTTATTTAATAATAATGATTAGTATCCTGTCCCCAGTTTGCTCTGCAATCAGAGGCGTTAGATTTCAATTTCGGGTGGGATGATTTTCGATTTCCTGCGCATAGTATCGCCTTTTTTTAATCACGCAATATTTAAATTCATGAAAGCTAAAATGTATACAACTGTACAGGTGAACCACTGTGGACAGTTTTGAATCAAATGAATCAAATGATACCATTTTTGCATTCGTATATCATGAGGCTAGCACGATGATACTTTTATGCCCAGGTAAGTCGCGACAATTTCCAATCCGAAAATTGCCTAGACCGGCACCGGGAATCGAACTCAGTCACCCTCAGCATGGTTTCGCTTTGTAGCCGCGCGTCGTACCGCACGGCTAAGGAGGGCCCACAATTAAAATACTTATCAACAACATAGAAAAGGATAAAAAATTAACATCTCGTATAAAATTTGCCACATTAGAAGGAGCTTCAAAGCCGGGTTTCAGATAGTTCGTGAGGAACGGCATATGGCAACTTGGACAATTATGCAATTGTGTTAGAAATAAATGCCAAAATATCAAGTGACTAAAATAAAAAATCTCCTAAAAAAATAAAAAAATTCCGTTAAAAATTGAGAAATTACCAATAAAGAAATCTGAGTAGAAGCAATAAATACAAAATAATAACCAATGCAAAATTTTCATAAAAAAATCATAAATTTATACGAAGCAAGAACATATTAGTAGTTTATTCGGATCGGAAATATTCCTTAACTTATCAATGGATCGACCAGACAATCCCCTCTCGCTAACTCAACATCCTGTTTAATTTTTGAGTTGCAGATTTAAACTCAGGTTCTTGCGGTCATTCAAAAATCGATCAGCAGGAAAACTTACGGTGTGTAACAAATTAATTTCATTACATTCAGCTTAGCGGATATTTAAATTAGATGAATAAGACAACCGATTAAATTGTCTTCAAAAGGCGATTTTCTAATTGAATCTGGCACTTATCTGTATGTTAAAACTTGTTTCATGGTAGCCGGCTTATGAAGAAATCAAAATCGGTTCAAGGCTTAAACGGAGCTGAAGAAATCTGCTCTAACTCGCGTATCTGTACCATGTGTGAATTCACGAGAATTAAGTAACATAGCTATATTTTTAAAACAGCATGGATTGCTTTATATGTTTGCAAATCCATATAAATTTCCGCTCAAACTGTTTCATTTTCGATAACATATCAGCATAGGCATTGCTAATATTGACCTAAGCTACTTATATAAAGATTGATTTAATTTACAATTTTTAAAACTTGGCATGTAAAACGTTGCTGGAGAAAAGTTCTCAGTGTATATTTTTTACACATGGTACTGATATGTGTTAGCAACATATTAGGCAAGGATGTTAACGATCATTCAGTAATTTGCGTTCGATCATTTAGTAGTTTGTCAATAACACATTCCAGAAGCTGAATTACAAAATATGTTGTATGGTGGACTTCTAGTGCGAAGGTTTTTCTACAACTCTGCCTAATGGTTCGTTGTTTGAATTCCACTAGTAACGGAGTTATAGCTATAGTTTCAGTAACTTAGACTAAATGATAACAAAACTCCAATCATTTAGTTTGAGTTGCTGCAACTAGCGCTCTAACTCCGTTATTATTTGAATTCTAATAACGAACCATTAGGCAAAGTTGTAGAAAAACCTTCGCACTAGAAGTCCACCATACAACATATTTTGAAATTCAGCTTCTGGAATGTGTTATTGACAAACTACTAAATGATCGAACGCAAATTACTGAATGATCGTTAACATCCTTGATATTAGGTTTGATAACACATAGTTTTGACCAGATTATATAATATCATTAATCATCCAGCAAATATGTGAGTAGAAATTGAACTATCAGAATAATGTTTAATTACGTTATTTGAAACTATAAATTTATAACATTGAAAATTAACTTCGAGGAATCGTCGTAATATAAGCTGAGCTGAAATCAAATGTTCAACATGAGTTGTGTAGCAAATGTGTGACCATGATTTATATCTCAGAATCAAGATATTAGTCTACAAAACATTGGAACAAAACTCGTGATATCACTGTATTACCTGCGCAATCATCTGGTTCATTTTGAAATCAAATATTTATTTAGACCCGTCTACGGTTTTCCCGAAAACATTGAGGACAAACATAAAGAATCCTTTTTTGTTTTCTTGATCTTTCAATAATCAACACTTTCTAACATTCTTTCCGACCTGTGTTTTATATGTCGAATACATGATAAATATAAATATATAGGGTATTGATGTAGTAAGAAACGCTAAATTTATAAATATACTATGTAGCTTTTTCTGTTTGTAAGAATATGGAATACAAGACACGTAAATTTCTCAATACAGTAGTCATTTATAGGGTCAATTCATACGAATGTACAATGTTTGCATGTGTCTTCAGACTCTGATTCGATTTCAATAAACTATTGCAATATAGGCTCTCATTTTCTCGTTATATATTTTTAGCTACAGTGTTTTGAATAGTTTTCGCTTTTTTGTATTCATTCACTCGTCTTGAATAGGAGAAAAGGACATGATGAGGTATGATTTTCATGTCTTATATTTAAAAAAAATCACATCGCAGTGAACGGTTTACAGTCACTTCCATAATATTAGTGGTCAAATATTTGTGTATTTAGCAAACTATGCGAAACAAATTCAGAAGTAATAATACTGAAATTTATTATTCAAAGCTTCAAGATAAATAAATATCTACTATTTAGGACAAGCTAAACAAATAAAACAAAGTTTTAACTAGTGCTTGTGATGCTGTTTGCTTAAGTACAATAACATTGATGTTGATCTGGAAGCGCCGGCGGTTTTGCAATTTCTTAGTCTATTTTACGGAATTTTTCATAACTACTGACGGAGGAGAGCGGATCAAAGTTTTGATTTTGCTAGCTGAATTATGTCATAACTTGTCTACTTTATATTAATTAACCTGTTTTATTTGTTCTTACTATCGCTTTCGTTTTTTTTTTTATGTTTAGTGTTCATGGCGACTGGTAAAGAAACTATATATTTATGTCATGAACAACGCGAATTTTGCAACCATCGGAGTTTTGAACTGAATCAATTGAATAAAAGGGTTTTTTGTGCACAATTTCTCTGGAATGTTGAAGCTAGTAAAATATTAACGAATGATGTGATTTCAATAGTCCGCTAGATCTGTCGTTATACTTCATCGAGTTTTGCCTTGGGAGAATTGCTAAAAATATATAATGTAGTCAGAGAATTGAGGGAACGACTGTGCTGAGGCATGCGCTTAATATAAAAATTACAAAACAACAAAACTGAAAGGATACATACTTATTCGAATGCAAAGCAGTTTATGAATGCATATGATCATTAAAGAAATAAGAAACAATCTGAAACGGCGAAATAAACATGGCTATAGAAACATTACTATTCTATACATAGGAAAAGAGGAATATGTCGGCATTCTCAGTAGTGTGGCTACTGGAATAAAAAAAAAACATTTGAACTTTTCATGGATGAAGCTTATAATTCCATTCTTCAGATTGTATGCACCTTTGACCAAGTAAGCTTGATAAAAAAAAACTATCTCTGAAATGAAAACGTTACAATTACAAAATGTTTTATTTTTTCTATACTTTACACAGTGTTGCTTTTTGTCGATTTCTTGCACTATTTTTAATACCATCATTTATATATTGATTTTTTGCTGTAGTTTTGACGTTAGATATGAGGGGCTCCTTTGAAAAAAAAACCTGGTTAATCCACCTAACAGGGATGGTGCCTCTCTCGTGCATTTAAAAAATATAGTATTTTAGCCATTACTTTTGAGCCCATAGTCCGATCTGGCCATTTTTCAATAGAAAACAATGGGAGAGTATTTTGCGTCGAATACAACTCGATTAAGAATAAGTGCCTGAAAAATGAATGACATTTTTAACGAAATTTTTCTATAAAAATGTCATTTTGACCATAACTTCCGGGCCCATAGTCCGGTATGGCCAACTTTGAATAGGAAACAAAGAGACAGGATTGTGTGTCGAATGCAATTTGTCGCGAGTAAATCGGTTAAGGATAAGTGCCTAAAAATGAGTGACACTTTTGCTTCATTTTGTTGGGTGGGTGGGTGCGCACAGACACACACACAGCCATCCCCTTACTTCGTCGAACTGAGTCGATCGATTTAAAGGGTGTACGGAATCAAATTGCAACACTTTCAAAAGTTGATAACATTTTGCCTCCTGGGCTGATTTTAACGAAATTTCGTGGAAGACGGCTTCAGCATGTGTTATTCACACTGCGTGAATTTCATTACGAAATTTCCAGTAGTTTCGAAAATACAGCCGAAGGAATAGGACGTGTGCAAATAACTCTTGCGCATTCACCTCCATATTCCACATCTCATAAAAATATGTAAGTAATCCAATTATGTGCCTCTGACCCCAAAATCACCAGAATTGCGGCTGATCGAAAGATACTGGTCTGGAATGAAAACGCGAGCTTCGGAAGCCTCCGAAATTGATCATTACGGAACACAAAATGTTGATTTAGCCTTTCACGTCAACATTTCGTATTGGTTTCTAACTCCAACGTCAACATTTTCGATTATCCGACTAATACAAGTAAACTTTCAAAAAAAAATTTTTTTTTTCGCTTCTATAGTAAAAAACCAAAATAAAAAAAAATTGGAAAGGTGCTGAAATCTTATTTTGGACTGATATTTGTCAGATTTTAGGAGAGCATCAATCTCATTGTTCAGGCCGGTTCACAGTGCAGCACTTTTTTGATGTTTTGTTTTCGATTTTTGTAATAGTTAGAGGCGTCAAAAAATATGGTTTCTTTGTGAAAGTTGTTTTTAATTAAGTTAAATAATCGACTGAGACAATAAAGTTAGTTCATTTTTTTGTTGAGATAGATTTCAGGATGAAAAATGTTAGTTAGGGACATGTACAAAATCTTATGAGCTCATTTAAGAAAAAAGCTTCAGCATTTGGATGTATTTAAGAATTTCAGTGAAAATGTTATACGTAGTCATAGCTTGCATATTGTATTTCAGTCCCTGAAAATTTCATGACAATCGGTTGATAGACTAATTTTTGGCGAGTAGTTCAAAGTGATGCAATTTGATTCCGTTTATAACACTTTGGGTCTCTGTATTTAGTATACGAGAAAGCAAAAAATCTGTGCAATGATTGATCCACTACGAAGTGAGATAGAAATTTTATTCCATCTAAACCAGATATCCGCTTAGTGTGTTTGGAAAAGTTGTAGCGAATTGTATTTGGTCGTGGGCACGTCGTTATTTTGGTACTAGGGGTTGGGTTTTACGACAGGACTAGCCGGCTCAAAAAGTGAAGAGAAAAAAGTTGTACCAGAAGGCTATAATTTCACTCCAAAAGTGTGTATGTATGTAGCCCATAAATATGTTTTTTGTTAAACTATATGAAGAAGGACTTGACAGATTCGAGTGCAACTGGTTTCATTCGAAGAAGAAAATTTTCTAGTTGGACACTATTTGTTTTTGTTTATCAGAGCTTGGATCATATTTTTATTTTTTAATCAACAAAAACACTGTTTGCATTTGCATAATTGAGTAATTGAACCGTTTGTTTGAGAAACTGCATATGTAACATTTTTGGTCAAAATGAGATTTTTATATATTCTGTATATTATATATTATATATATTATATATTTTATATATTCTCGTCAAAAAATACGTATTCTGGCAAAAAATACGAGAAAAAAATTTTTGTTCAGGAATGTATGAATTTTTTTTCGTTTGTTTGAGAAACTACATATGTCCACGTACTTTGAAAAGCAATTGTGGAGTACTGCTTACATTTTTTGCACTGAAAGTGCCCCAGGGTGTTGACTTTTACCAAAATCTATTGATCTGTATCGAAGAAATCGAAAGATTCGGTGCAAATTTGTTCCAAAAACAGTTTTTTGTTTTTTCGAAAAAGTGTAAAATGGACTTATGCAGTTTCTCAAACAAACAAATGATTCAATTTTTAAGCAGCGTACTAGAATTGCACCAAATCTTTTAACCGCCGAAATGTAGGCAATAAGCATTGCATTTTCTACATTAATTCGAATTCAACATATTGAATCGAGAAAATCATTATCACTGGTGGATAAATTTGGGTTTTTTGTGTAGCACTTCAATTGCCGGACCCTGTAATACAATTCGGCCTAAGAAACTTTTAGAAACTGTATTAAATTTTGGTATATAAAATAAGAAGATTTCCATACATAACCATTGTATTGAAATCTCACAATTTTTCATTGTTTGAATACAGTATATGTATGAAAAGCTTTCATTCTTTTTATTAAAATCTTGCAGAACTGTACTGCCCATGATCGCATATTTGTAACAATTGCATTTTTTGCGAATTTGAGTTAGGCTCATGAATTGTCTTCAAATTGTTAGTTCTTTCATCTAAGTTGGTGATATCTAAAAGTTTGTTCTAAAAATCTTGAAAAAACTACCAAGTTGTTTTGTAACATCGAGCATAGTGACCGCATAATTGTAACACTGGAAAATTATTTCACCGGTGCGCCATGTTCCTTGAGCAAAAATTAGCACAATTGATTTACACTCAAATATTAAGTAATGCAGATATAGCTGCCGATGATTTTAACTGCAAAAAGTGTTTGTGCAATTTTAAGATTTTTTTTTTAATTAGTTGGATTTCCATACTAATGCATATCACAAACTTCATCGTTCCATTTCGTCCATGCCTACTTTTGTCGATTGTTACAAATATGCGATCATGGGCAGTGTAGGTATATGCCAAGATTTAATACAATGATTGAATAAAATCAACGACGCGCTGATATGTGGAGCAAGCTGCCAGGTCGTTCAGCACGCTCCTCTGCGGCGGGTGTCACCATTAACGTCAACAAGACCAAATCGTTGAATGAACACGGTAATTTATTATTCTGGTCTGGTGGTTTCAAAACTGGATCCTGAACTCTACACTGAGCTCAAAACCAATGAAATTTTTTAAGCGCTCTATTGCAATCCGGTAAAATCTCGCAGGATCTCCAGTAACCTTGCGAGCAAAGGCGTAAGATTGTCAATCCTGAATTACGATTCTCGGTCCGGGCCTAGTCCGGGCTAGAATATTTTCTGGTGGAAAACATTCTCGAAATACTAATGCTATGGCGAGCATAGAAAAGCTTTCAATTAATAACTTAGGAAATGCTATTAGAATACTAAGTTGAAAAGCAGGTCAATCCAGTTGGAATGTATAGCCATAGAAGAAGAAGAAGAATGTCGCAGCATAGGCAAACAATTAAAAGCAGTCGATAGAAATCTGATCAAGGCTCAGGTGAAGGCTGAAGCGAGCAGTTGCCTAGGATGAAGATCTTTTACTTTAACCCTTTGCAATCCTGAAAGGTGGACTGATCCGGAAATATACGCAATTACGCAATTTCTTCGCTGAAATTTGATGAATCATAACATATGTTGCAGATTCATTGAGAAAATTCTCCGGAACTTCATTAGGAAATTCATCTAAATTTTCCTCAGGAAATTCTTTGGAAATTCTTCGGAAAATTCTTCGCATTTTTCTCGAGAAGTTCATCGCAATTTCGTCGGAAATTTTTACGCAATTACCTTGGGGAATTTCTCGAAATTTTTAGGAAAATTATTTAGAATTTTCATAGGGAATTCTTTTGAACTTCCTTGAGCAAAATCTTCGGGAACAGCTTAGGAATTTCCTCAGAAAATTCTTCGGTATTTTCTCAGGACATTCTTCGCAATTTGTTCAACTAGTTCTTCAGATTTTCCTCGGATTCTTTGGATTTTTCTCGGAGAACTCGGGAGATTCTTCGAGAAATTCATCAAAATTTTCTCGAAAAATTCTTCACAATTTCCATGTGATAAATCTTTGAAATTTTTAGGAAAATTCCATCGGAATTTTCTCAGGAAATTCTTCGCAAATTGCTCAGGAAAGAATTTCCGCGTGAAAATCTTTTGTAATTCATGAGAATTTCCTCGGGAAGTTCTCTGGAACTTCTTAGGGAAATTCTTTGCAACCTCCTCGGAAAATTCTTCGCTTCTTCTCCGAGAAATTAATCACCATTTCCTCGAGAAATTCTTCGCAATTTCCTCGTATTATTTTTTTAGGAAAATTCTCTGGAATTTCCTCGAAAAATTATTCGGAATTGTAAAGAGAAATCCTTTGAGGCGTCCACGAAAAATTCTTCGAAATTTATTTCGGGAAATCATCCAAAATTTCTTCAGAAAGCTCTTAACGCCTTGAAGTTATTCGGAATAATCGGAACAAAAAGAATATACTAACGTATACATTGATGGTGAATTCAAACCGACAGGAGCAAAAATGTAAAAATGTACGTTGTTCCATACTAATCCCCATATAAATTTCAAACGTGATGCGACCAATCGAACTCAATCTGCACACTTATTGGTGGGACCCCAAACGTTTAAGAAAAATATTTATCACACTTGATTGGATGAAGTTTGCGTTATGCGATAGCGTTTTCCTACAACTGCGTCCCACTATAATGTGCCATGAATGAATTATACTGCCGCTAACCGCAAGTCAGACTTATCTGTATATGGACGCCATATCCAGATAAGTCTGACTTGCGGTTAGCGGCAGTATAGGAGTGTATCGAAATAAGTAATAAACGCACAAAAAAGGCAGTGTTATCGGTTGGATTAATCAGGATTTAAATCAACGTTCTCTGCATAAAACGATGAATAATATGCTTTGTGCACAAATTACGTAACGCTTGAAGGGGAGAGAGGGGGAGTTTATGAATCGTGTTAATTGCGTTATTATACGTAACAAAATAAATTATTTGAAAATACGCAATATGCATTAATAAAATGCCCTGCTTAAAATGATGATAAAAAACAATAATAGCTGATTTTTGTGGTGTTTTTGCAATAGAAGTTAGGGAGGGATTGTCTTAGTAAACGTTACGAATTTAAAAGGGGTATGGTCACGCGTTACTTGTCGTTACATCAGGGGAAAAGGGGGATAAAAATCCAAATGTTTTACTATACGTAGTTTGTGTACAAAGCCATACAACGTACAACAAATTACGCCTTCATTATTTTTTTTTTACCCCTTTTGAGGCGAAATGGATTGCCATTTTTTTTGGAATATGATTTCAACTGGCTGGCATACTTCCACACTGAACTTAAATCAACATTACTGGCTTCATCACGACTTTAAATGCAGCATATAAGAATTAATTCATCAACAACGATATTTAATAACTAACTACATACAATATAAAGGAAATTTATTTATATAATATTAGCCCATGTAATGAATTTTATGTGTAACGATCGATAATAGATAATTATCAATACTGGCACATAAAATTCAATAGCAAACAGTATTTTTTCTCAAGAACATGGTTGGCTGTTGGTTGTCGATGAAATTTGTCTCTGGCGGAAAAATGTGAATAAATTCAGTTTCTTCTACTTCAATGGCTCTACATTCCAACTAGAATTTGGCCTGCTTTTCAACTAAGTATTCTATTAACATTTCCTCAGCTATGCCCGCCATTGCATGAGTATGTATCTAGTGTGGCAAGTACAATTGATACACTATGCCCAGGGTGTCGAGAAAATTTCCAACCCGAAAACATCCTAGACCGGACCGAGAATCGAACTCGCCATCTCCGGATTGGCAATTCTACGCCTTTGCTTGCAAGTTTATTGGAGATCCTGCCTGAAAAAAATCAGTTAATTATTCCCAAATCAACTTCTAATATTATTTTCAATTTTCAGCTTCATTTGGTCGGGGTTCAGCCAAACCGCACCAAGCGGCTTTTCGACTGACTTGTGATATTTTGTTCGTACAAGGACAACGGAAATAGTTTCATATCAAATTAAGCATACATTTGCGGTAGGATATCCTCAGTTATGGGTTTGAGGTATATTCGATGCGATTTGCGATCAACTAAATCTGCTAAACGAAAGTTTGAGCAGAAAAATCGGTAATTTTTCGATGGCACTTGGTGTGATTTGGCTGAGCCCCGACCATTTGAACTTCGGCCAAAGACGTTAACAAAAACGCAGAGCCAACTATTCGTAGGCTTCGCCAGCAAGTTTTCGTTGTGCCAGCATATCCTTGCGCCATCATGAGTAAGGGAGGATATCGAGTTGCACAGGTAAAATTTTGGAAATAGTATGAAGAAACCGATCAGAGTAGCCAGGATTTTCATCGAGTTAGGGAATATCAAAAGGGAGAGTTGAATGTATGTGTGAAATTCATTTAAATAGCAATTAACCCCGACTGATGGCGAACTTGTTTCACTAGCCATATGTTTCACCAAAAGTCGAAATAAAAATAATCAAAATCAACAACTCTAATTTGATGCTTTTTCTTATAATAAAAACAGGGTATTCATTGAAAATAATATGTCTGTGTTATTTAGTGCAATGTATGATGCTTGTATTTAAATACACGAAAAACTGTAATGGCTTTTGTGGCAACTATAATGAGCCAGTAATGCCTCAAATGTTTACATTGATGGTGATGGTCATCAAAATAACTTTATGAGTAATACTTCAATATACCTACGAAAGGAAAAAATATTATATTTGTGGAGTTATCATTTATACATGAGCAATGCAATATCTTTAGACCAGTCGCATCTTCTGAAATAAACCTTTTTGCCTTTCTCGTATTTTTATCAAGCTTTATATCATTCAAGAATCTTTCATCGGAATCGGTGTTGTAATAAAACATTTTGTTATTGGTAAATAATCATCTCTCTGTAAAAACGCAACTCAAAAGTTTTCTTTTTAACTATTTTGAACAGATTTGTTTTTATGATGGTGAACATATGGATGACAGACCCTTAATCTCGATACCATTATGAACTGGGCATAAAATGACTAATGCTGTGTTTAACTCATATAACTATTGGAGACAGTGCAACATAATATCCTTTCGTTGTACAATTTGTATTGGAAGTAACTGTAGGGGTTTTCAAATAGATTTGGGTTGTCATTCGGTTCAATGAGTTTAGTTAGCCTAAATATGATAAATACACTTCAGGAATCACGGTTTCATATAGTCTAAATAAGTTCGATTATATAAAACTATCGATTTAGTATGTATATATTTAGGTATCTCAATTCCATACTACAAACTACCGATGTTCGTTATGATAATACCCTTGACGATTTCCATAGTCGTGTAATTGAAATGTACAATTCGATAAAAATATTTTTATTCTCTCTAGCGTATCATGTTTCATTTCCTAATATCTAATAATACCTTAAATATCAGTAGGGATACGCTTCGATTTTTTTTCGGTTGTTAAAATCCAATCCGTCAGCTATAAGATTATCGGCAAACGCAAGTAGAGAAAAAAACATAGCTTCAACATATCGTTACTATTTGTTTCGAAACTAACCACTATAGGGGGTGCTTACGCTAAGCATCGAAGATGAGAGGATATGGACGGTGATAACTACAACATCATCTACATAGGACTAGAGCGATTCGATGGGCTCTTCAAAGAACACCATTGAGAGGTTAGCTTATTCTATCCTACAATATAAAACTTAATCCAATGAAGCCTTACTGGATTGAAAGGGTAAGCGATGAAGCAATGACACTAAATGAAGTTTCGCAAGGAAGAGATTGTGTTTATGCTATGCTACTATCGATAATTGTAAGCAGAAAGAAATTTCATTTTTTGACTAGCATATTTCTCAGCAACACAGTTTTTAGAATAATGTTACTCCAAACACGATGAAGTAAACTTACTAAGATTGCATATAGAGGGAACCGGGTTTCGAATCCAGTTATTATAGAAATTTTGAACATTGTTTTAGTACTCACTCAGTCGGTGAGTTGGAACCAAACAAAAACCTTGTTTCGCAAATTTGTATTGAAATAAATAAATAAATAAAAACAGTTTGTATTTTCACGTGATGAAAGTCTCAATATCCTCATAGGGATAAATCAATCCATGCAATTCATGAACCTAATGCCACCTAATAAATGATCTCATCCCTCAGCTAAAAGAAAGTTCATAAGTCAATGAAAAATATAAGTTTGGGAATGTACAGAGTGTTCCATAAGTTCGAATACACTTTCAAAAAATGTTTAAAAATCTTATAATATCAAATTTAGTAATCATGTTGATTTCATTGACAGCAAAATTTGTTTTCAGTATGATTTCACAGTGTAAAAATATACTCTCATTTCTGCTGTGTTAACCGTTAATCCATACAAAACGAGATCAACTGGAGTAATCAAATCTCGCTTAATTTTTGAAAACGTCGTATGTCCAAATGAGAGACTCTCTTTCATAACGCTCTCTTTCACTAATATCTAACCTAGTTTTGCATTTATTGCTAAATTTTCACCTCAACACGCTAGACAAAGCAATTTTCTTCAGATCTCTGTTTAAAAATCCGATGTGAATGTTTTTTTTCCTGTTCGGGAGTGCCACTGCGACCAATTATTAGATCTATTGTAGCGTTACCCGTATCCTTAGTGTTTAAGTGCATGTCGAATTACTCCAGTGCTATTGAGAAGCAATGCAGTATCGGTTTCGATACAGTTGTTGTTTTGTTTTCTCAAGACCACCATGACAATGTCCCGCTATTTAGACCCTTCATAGAGAGCAATCCCATTGAAGGCACGCCCCTTATCAATAGGAAATCAATCCTTTCTTGAGAAAACAGAACAGTAATACTGTTTTTGGCCATGCATCGGAGCCATGGTGCAAGTGCAAAAAAACAGAATCGGATAGGAAACCCCCACAGAAAAAATGTGATTCTCGCTTTGTTTTTTGCTCATTTCGTGTTGG
This sequence comes from Armigeres subalbatus, assembly GCF_024139115.2. Lineage (NCBI taxonomy): Eukaryota > Metazoa > Arthropoda > Insecta > Diptera > Culicidae > Armigeres > Armigeres subalbatus. Next base: position 194,378,431 of record NC_085141.1, read on the forward strand.
TTACTGCACAGCTGTGTAGAACTCAAGTTGAAGTTGAAGTTGAAGTTGAAATGCATCATCAGAGCTAGTGCTCCCCGCATTTGGAGCTTTCTAAAAGAAATTTATCATGAGGTATAGCCTCCCGAATCAGTTCTCTATCATGACAGCTTGCGAAAAAAGTCTCTCGCGGTATGCTACATATCGTATATGTATACAGAGATGATAAGTGAGAAACTTGTTTATTCTCTTTAGGATTTATTAGGATTGATCAGAACCATAATATCGCATTGGGGAAACGCTGGTAGTCAAGATGATGGGATTGTTCTACATAGTAATAATGCGTCAACTTGATACAGCTGCATCAAATGGGACATACACCCAGGTTTTTTTACACGGTTTGGTTTTGGTCGTTTAAGACCTTCAGCGTCAATGAAGCATTAAGTTAACCCCACGAAAAAAATCACAAAAAATCAAAGAAAATTCAGGAGGTATTTAAGGAGGAAGTAAAATTGGCAACCAACAACCACGTGTTTCAGGTGAGTGTTTGTGCTGCCGCTCGGTGTTGCACTACCACAGTTATAATTTTGCGGCAGACGAAAAGAGACAAACAACACACTGCCGATGATAGCTCGATAGGAAACCTCTTTCAATTGTCCAATTGTTTCTTGAGCCTTAAAAAGCTGTGAAAGTTCAGGTTAACCGAAAAATTTATGAATTCCATCGCGTAAAAAAAAACTGGATGTATAGCACAATAGATCTAAAAAATAGTTGCAATTACCCAATAGGGGAACAAAGTCGTATTGAAAATAAGGAAATTTTAATCAAATAGGGTTTCTTACCCCATTCCCGGCCTAACATGCGTACGACTGCATTATTCAATTGATATTTATGACAGGAAGCAACTTTTCCTGAATTTTGTGGGCTGTATAATACTGCATTGGGGTTCACTTCTGCTTAAAAAATAGCTATTCGTGCTAAATATCGTTCAAGAAAGCTTTTATTTGATTTAAATTAACGAGGTGCAGCACTCATTTCAGTCATAGCGATTTCCATTCGGCATATCACAAAAACCAGTTCCCGGCCTAAGCAAAATTTCACTCAATCTCTCAACATTTCTCTCTCATTCTCTCTCGGGACGGTAGAAAATGCGACGTAAACAAAAATATGCACGTTCCACGACAACAAGATGCCAGATGGTATCATTCATAATCATTTTTATTTGGTTGAGAAGATTTATTTACTCATCCATTTTTTTTTCAAATACTTAAAAACAATATTTTTTTCACCTTTTGAAATCGAGAAAATTATAAATAACATGATAGCGTCAACATATTAAACAGTTTTCCTATCAACGATGAAGGATCATTTTCATTCTCCTGGCCTTTTGGCAGCACGGTGCGGCTAGAAGTTTTTGGGCCGAGGTGATTTTTTGTTCGGTTTGAGAATACATTTTTAAATGTATTCTAATTATGTTTATATAAGTTCTAGTGATACGTTCTAGTGATTAGATTGAAGTGCGTGTGTGGAGCATTATGGTGTGGTGATTAAAAGCTTGAAGCAATGATTGTAACGAGCACTAGGACGATTTTCAGGTAGGTGTTTATTTGATGATACCGTTTTGTAAAAGTGGAAAGAATCACTCCGGCTCAGTGGTGTGGCATCGGAGAGTGAGATTTTGAAATCTACATTTTTATTTTCTACAATTAGATCAATTAGGAGTAAAACAAGTGATTGAAAGATATTGAATATTGTGAAAAATAAATGGGAGACTTTTTAAAAATTATCAATCATAAACCTACGGCTTCCAAATAGTATAAATCATTAGTTTTCTGTGTAGTGAGCCGGGAACCGGGTCCATAGGCCCAAGTAGTGATTTACCCTAGAACGATTTTGAAATTTTTTTACTACTCTTGTGAAGGTAACGGGCGTATGGACAGTGTCCATTGGACACCCATATTAAAGAAAAAGAACATCATCTATCTCATTATTATATGTTGTCGTTACCTAATTTATGGATCAACCAACAATAACATTACCCAATTATTTATCTTCCTTACATGTTTTTGTATGAGATACCTAACAATGTGAATAGATTAACAACATACGGAAAACTATTTCCCTCTTCTTGAGCGACGTCATTTATGAGCGGTTTCTATAAAGACATTTTTTATTCCATGGTGATTAGAAGAAGATTGATTACATAACGCAAGCATTTGCCATTTTCAGCCGCCCTCACACACTCGCACTTTTTGTATGAAGCATCTGAATTTCTTTAATTGATCGTCACACTTATTGCAAGACCCCTCTGCAAACGCCCCCTTCTAAGCGTTACGTATTTCATGGCTGCTCCTATCCAACCTACTGGCAACGCCAATCCCAATCTGCCCCCGGAGTACATTATACCCCTTGGTCCCCCTATTAGTGACGACCCTCAAAACATCCGTGCAAAGTTATTCTCCAGCGGCTGCAGGCCGGATATCGCGCTGGAAGATCATGTTTGGTTCGTGTTGTTACACTCAACGAATTTCGAGGGCCCCTCTATTTGGTATTTATTTACTACGAAAAACTTCCGATTGCCGGAGACAAAATAAAAAGACACAAGGAAGTCCTCGATACACTCGTCAGGCTCATCGAAGTGCAGTACGAAATTTGAACGTGCAGAATAATGTATAATGCACAACGGAACTTTGTCTGTCGTAGAACTGGAACAAGGGTGTATTGTATTGTGTACGTTACTGTTCCTAATCATAATGGATGAGATCATGGTGGGTGTAATTAGTCGTGTGGCCAAAATTATCCATAACACAATGATTTTGTCTATGATGCTGTCCTATTTACGCGAAACCGCTTTGATATGTAGAGTACGATTAACGACCTGGCTAAACGCTCTTCTGTATTTATTATTATGATTAATCAATAGGCTAAAGACAACCCCAAATTCTTAGCTAACGCTACACAAATATCGAGACTACAGCGTTTGCAAAACAAGATAATAAGCTTGATTTTGAGATGCAATAGGTTCTCTTCCTCAACATTTTTGATAGACGCCTTGCAGTGAAGCAGCGCATTGTTTATTTGACTATGGTGTTCATTTTTAAAGTAATTAATTGTTTGCGGCCTCGATATTTGTGAGATCGAATTGAAAGAGGAAGTGACATATATAGATATAATACAAGAAACGCGGTTGAACTAAGAACACCTTTCTTTTTACATGTTGCTTAACAAAATTCATTGATGTACAAGGTTATAAACGTACTCAATCCGATACCGATACCGAGAGGGTGGTCGGGGCGGCAAAGTGTAAACCGTGGAGTCGAGGTCTACCCAGACTGAGGCCCAAGGATTCGCGGACTCGGGCAAGGTCGAATCGATCGAAGGCGTGCCAGCGAAGACGGTGGTACCAAAGTCTACCCAGACTGAGGCTCAAGTATTTGCGGGTACGTCGGGGGTGACTGCTCCAACGGAGCAGACACAAAACGGGGAGACAGTCTCCAGGAGATGAGTTCGCTGGGGGCCGCTCCAAAACGCGGAAGGTTACTACCCCGAACAAGGGTAGTGGGGTTGGGAAGCTGAACCCCGGTCAGGTACCTCCAAAACCGAGGGAGGAAGGACCTGGAAAGGTCCGTCCACCCAGGAAAGACGGTGATATGGGGTTACGGTAGACTGAGAGCTCTCAGCCGCACTCAGCTTGCCACATGTGGTCTGGACACTACCCCGGACAACCTAGTTCGGGGGATGTGTAAAGATGAAGTTGGCTGGAACGCCGTTTTATCGGCTATCGCCCAAGCCGTCTCAGAGTTACACAGATGGTGGCGCGTGACTCAAGGATGGCTAGTTCAGGCGCAAATAAGAGGTGGTCCAAGGGATCGGAGTCGGCTTCATGGGTCATACCGGTGGTCATGCTCTGTGGTCGAACTCGATCCTTTTATCGAACAAGTGGCCGCGCGAAGAACAACATGGTATCGTCGCTTTCGCGGCGTCGGTCAACCGGGCGGGTTCCGAGCCCGAGGACGGAAAGGGGTCCTCGTCAAGGCTGGGCAGGCGTAGGCACCGCGTCGGCAAGTCCCTCTGTGTGCTGGCGAATAGGCCCTATCGCAGAAAGGTCAATTTGGGGTGCACGCGGCATCATCATTCTTGATACCAGTCGTGCAGAGGGAAGCAGGCGCGAAGTCGACCCTTCCCACCTTCCGAGGACATAGGGCGTGGTAAGGCCTCCTGGAAAGCCGGTAATGCGCTGGCACAATACCATGGTGTTCTTCTAAAAAAGCGAGTCACGAAGTACGATGCTGCAAGGATATGCAGCTAACTTCGAGGGTGCGTTGTGCACTGGCCCCCATTTGAAGCATTACTTTCTGGTTGTACCGAAGGGACTATGGGCTTAGCGGCAATGGAAACGGTTTAGCGGGTCGGGGATGTAGTCCTGCCTCCCTCGTTTGCTATTGGAAGTGATCCCTAACCCCGCACTTCCTGGACAACCCAGGATGTTTGTTGAGCAGATTCTCCCTCCATTACTTAGGAAGAAAAAAAAACACCTAATTTAAGTTTTGACGAAGTTTTACCTAACAAATACTTTTGTGTTTTATTTCTATTTTTTATAATTGGGACATTTAATATTATTAAAAAAATATTGATTTTTAGGGCTTTGGTGCTAATGGGAGTATTTCGGAATCATTCAACAAAGTAAAAAATCCGAATAGAAGGAAGATGGGTTTTGCCCACTGACAACCATAGGTTGTCATGTAGTGCTGTCAGAAACATTGATAATAGCTATACATGTAGACGAGGAATCGGAAAGAATAAAATTTGGCTTTTTTACACCCTTACACGATAAGCTTTTCAATTTCGAGCCCGACAAAATCGGACCCCGCTGTGGTTCAGTAAATTTCAGAACTGAGGTTAGTCGAGATCTGTCCTGGCCACGTCCTTGCAAATGCTGATGAAGGGGAAGGATGGTTAGTTGGACACATACTTAAAAAAGATGCAGAGAACTCGACGACCTCTCATAGATGCCACGGGAGTTTTTGGGATTGTGTGGAAGGTTATAACAGTAGGAATCGTTTTGATAGAAAGTGAAACACAGAAAGAACTAAGATAGAAATACAAAGTAGGAAAGGAACTAGTCTGAAATTGGACCCACGACCTCCTGCTTATAAAGCAGAAGCGATAGCCACTAGACCACCGAGCTCGTCAGTAAATTTCAGAACTGAAATTAGGCAGAAAATTTGGTTTATTTTTAATTTTTGGCTAAATATTTACCGTATTTCAGCAACTGAAATGTCACTTTTACTGGGATTTCGGCAAAAATCATGTTTGCTAAAACTCGGCGGTGCCCAGCTCGTCAAAAAAATTTTTTCTAAGAAAATTATTTTGAGCTTTTTAGTGGAATGTCTTCACTTGTCATAAGACGAGTTTGTACAGTCCCATTTAATTCCACCACTTGATTGTACCTTGACAGTAACGTATTTCGACCTCAACAGTAAGGTCGTCTTCAGTGTCTCGTACTTGACTCGACTGACCTACTCAGGACTAGGCTACAACGATGAATCAATCGACTGTGCAAGCCATTTCGATAATTGAAAAAAAAAATCGGCAATGAGCATTGACGTACTCAACATCCCTGGATCGATCAGGAGGAACATACAGCGCGCACAGAAACAGATTACGGTCACCAAGCTGGATTGTCATCCAAGTCTGCTCAAAAATTACCCAAGCGATATTCGCACGCTTCGTGCTTTCAAGCCGATTTTTGCTGACACCAATACTCCACTACTTGTGGATCTACGACTGATGTTTCGGCAACGATCGCAGCGAATAACTTCGTAGTCCGAACCGAACACCTGACTAAAGCCGACTTACAAGCAATGACCTTGTAACAATAGTTGAAGACTGCAAGTCGACAATCTTCGACAGGAGTTAATTGTAATTCTAACATTTTGGTAATACAGCATTGAGGTGTGCGGCTGATCAAGGTTCTAAAGAGAGTATTAGCTGATTTCAAAATCAAATACATAACGCCTATTTGAGAAAAAGAAGTTTTTAGATTTGATTGCCGTTTGTTGTTTAGTGATTGGGACGGTGATGGCTCACAGCTGTGATGAAAATTTCATTTAATATTCAACAATAGGAAACGTTGAGAAGAACGTGAAAACACAGATAGAACATAGATTGAGCAACAAAATAGTAAACTGATATGCCTGGGATTGACTCCACGACCTCCGGTATATAAAGAACAAGCGATAGTCATTAGTCTAGAGACACGCCAGCAAAAACCGATATCAAAATAAATTCGAGGACGTAAATGGGGGCGGATCGACCAGGTATTGCGAAAGAGCAGATGTGTAAATGCTGGATTAACCAGGTCGGTAGGACATCGCAGCAGAATCAGGACCAGGGGATCATGGTGATGAAGTTTCAACAGGGAAATAATAAAGGAGATCGTTTAAAAAATGACCTGTGTTCAGAATAATATCAGCGGAGGCCGATTTTTATACAAAATGGTCAACTTTGACAAGCTGTTACTTTGTACCCCAATGACCGGCTGAGATAAAATTTTGGTACACTACACTGTCGTTATACGCATAACTGTCCCATGTACATAGGAAATCCCAGCAAACATGGGATAACTATGCGTATGACGGCTGTGCAAATATATTGAAATTTCCAAATTGAAATGAAATTTGAACTATTTTTAAAAAAAATTATACTTTGTATATGAAGATTTCAACACATTTGTAGTTCACTGCCAAAATTTCATCTCGATCGGTCATTTAGGTACAAAGTAACAGCTTGTCAAATATGGCAATTTGGTATGAAAATCGGACTCCGCTCTTATTATTCTGAACACAGGTGTATGTACCTCTAGAGATGCTCTGGACCCCTGAGTGAGTGACATCAAAGGGAATGTTTTGACATTCGGAAATAAGTTGTAGCTATTGTGTAACGATGAAAAATATGCGTACTTTTGGCAACTATGTGGATAGAGGCGAATAGACATAGAGTGTAATAGGAGACATATCTGTGATAAATGACACAATTGTTCAAGGGATATTTAAGGTTTGGATTTTACAACGTTGCATTTTTGTTAATAATTTTTTATAGTTAAATAATTACAGGCTGTCTCTAAAATTTTAAGTGCACTGCACGGACGAGCATTATCGATTTCACACTGCATAAAAATTGGAAAACAACAAGACCACTAACTGACAAAATTGATATTTACAGGCCTGGTAGTTTTCTAACTTTCATGACGAACAGAAGAGAAAAAGATTCCCTATTGAACCGATACCAGTTAACATTGTTCCCTCTTGTAAATGTCAGGATAAACACAACTAGCACAAGCGATTGTCAGAAATTGAAACAGAACAGGACAATAATCGTCTGTCGCGCTTTAATCGAAATAACCAGATCTTGAAGTATTTTTCTATAAAAAATATATTAGTTGTGTAAATTTAGACAAAACACAGCCATTTGTTGGCATGATTTCAGTTTTGCCTTTCATATATACAAATATTTAATCGTAGTTTGAGTTCGCAACATACATCTTATTATATTTGTTGCAAATACAATTAAACGCAACAGTGTTTTTTCCTTTGGAGATAGTGCCAAAGAAATTATCGCTAGTTTCTTTTGTTGCTTTTTTATATCTGGTTCTAATGAAAAATTAGATAGGGTTGAAGATAGGGTGAGCAACACCAGAAAGAAAGTTTCAAAATAACTGGAATGCACAATATGTTCGTCCGGCTGGGATATACATGGTTGTAAAGTGTAGACCCCTAATCAAGGACTACTTAATTATGTAGTAATCTAGCGCGATCTCTAAATTGGTATTAGTAAAAGTGTGTTTAATGGAGTTCCATACCACTACGTAAAAAAAACTCTAGAACGCATATTTTCTTCCGCAATGACCTTCATATTTATTCATCATTTTCAAGACGTCATATTACATCTTTTATGCTACGACTAAGGACATAGAGTTGACAGAATATTTTAGTATCATAATATTAATGTAGGTTGGCTCAAAGCCTTTAAATTTCTATTGCGTTAAGATATACTACAGCACATAAGTCTGTGAAGAGGGCAAATTTGCACTCAATGAATATTTACTAACCATATACAGCGTAATAGCTCAAGCACATTCGACACACGAAATGGATCAGTATGACCTTACTATATGAATTTAGTGTCCTACAAAAGAAGCTCATAGGAATTACGGGAGAAAATAATCGAAATCTAAGCTTTATACAGCTATGTGTGTAATTGATGGTAATGTCGATCAGAGAAAGCACAGCTATTGCAAATTGTTTTGTCACTATCATGCATTTGAATGATGAGAAATCACAAATATAAGGTATGACTTAATTTCTAAGAAACATAAGTAAAACTAGTTCTTGCTTTTTTTTTAAGTTGATATAATAAACTTAAAAGTTTCATGATTGAATATCTGACTCAATTCCAACTTAAAAGATTTTATAAAAGTATTTTCGTAGCGTAAAGTAAACAGAACTCAAATTATGTACTGATAATAACCAAGGTAAAGTAAAATATGGAATCAACATTCAAAATGGGAAAATCATGAGCAAAAGCATTTAGTGTTGATACATTTTTGATTTAGTAAGGATTATTACGCATTCGTACTCTACCTCGGTTGTTATGTACTATTGAGTTATATGAAGGAACGTAGAGAGCAGCCTTTGCTCGTCCATGATCCTCTGCCACTCGGACGATCAGTGGTTGAATACCACCTTGTGGTATTACATTGTTCAATGCTGATATCGCCTCCTGGGCTTCTTCTCTTTTATTGAACCTTAAAAAAAAACAAAAAAAAAATGTCTATGTGATTCTTTCTTCTAATGTGTATATTCTGTTTACAAACCTAACGAAAGCTACACCACGCGGAAAGCCAGTCAGTTTATCTCTCAAGATATTCTTTTGTACTATGGTACCGTATTTACCAAAAATAATATCTAACTGTTCGTCAGTTATTGTTCGTGGAAGATTTGTGATATAGAGATTTGTTTCCTTGATGTCGTCGCTCTGTGGCCTTGCATATGAAACCTTTAATCGCTTGTTCCGAACCGAGTAACCGTTCAAACACCTGATAGCACGTTGTGCCGCATCTTCGGACAAGAAGTTAACGAAACCGAATCCGTAACTGTATCCAGTCTGTGGAATAGTAAACAAAAAATGACTTTATTTAATGCTTGTAAATTGTAACTGGTATTTACTAATATAAAGAGACGATAACTGAGAGGGTGAGAAGATCATTGGAGGAGAGGATCTGAAAGAGGGATGGTAACAACCAGTGGTGCAATTTATCAACAATGCCTGCTGAGTGTGATTCTTTTGTTTTGTATTTTTCTCTGCTCCTCTTTGCCTATGACGGTGCCTTTCAGTCAGAACGACAAAGCAGGAGTAGCTTAGCAAACTCGGTTTGCCAACAGCGGGCTGAAGCTGATGATCATGCGGCACAAATTTCCTGTCATTATCTTTCAAGTGATAGTATTCACCCATGCATTTATATAGGGCCGTCGCATTCACACAGCAGCGAGTGAACTGAATAGACTGTCAGTGCGGGCTGCATGTGCAATGAGAAGAGAGGTCTTTTGTTTACTTTATCTTTGATTGTTGCTGCTAACCATTTTCAGTTTTCACTGCTAGGAAGTGAGTGTGAAGAGGAAATGGTTCAATATCCAACAAATTTCAGTCACTGAGATTGATAATTCGCACCACTGGTAACAACACCAAAAGAAAACTAGTTTTCCAATTCATGAGCATGACCGTGCATTTCGTGATCGACCAGAACAATCGCAATTGCACAGGGAACCAATGGATGGAAGCATGGGATTTGCTCTCCAACCTCAATGTGCACAGTCCGAGAAGCTCTAGTATTTTGGATAGTCGATAACGGCGCTGGCCACATCCTCACGGTCATCGGGGATGGGAAGGAATTGATGATGCAGTCACTCGCCCACTGCAAGCCGAGAACACCTCTGCACTGGCCACAAGTTCCTGCGGAATTTTATTGGAATCTTGGGGTTAAGGTTTTATGGCAGAGGTTCGCGTCTCGGTTAACGGGTTGCCAATGTTATAGTTATGAAAGGGTGGTGTATTAGTATTCTAATTGGATGCCGGAAACGAACATTTTCGCTCATTTCGAATTCTAACAGTTACCTGCTAGAACTAGTCAAGTTGTAGGGATAGAAGATGGAAACGGTATGAAAGCCTATTTCCAGTCCTAGCGATTGCTAAAACATGAGGAATATATGAAAGATTCAAAGTAGGAGGAATGAGACGGGCCTAGGATTGAACCCACGACCTCCTGCGTATGAGGCAGAAGCGGTAGCCATATGACCACCAAGCCCGTTTTTAGAAAACTAGTTTTCCAATTCAACACCTAAACCCTATGACATGAGGAAATGAATATTGAAGATGAATCGATGGTTTGACGGCAGTAAATGGTTTGCAAACTTATATTGTCTTCTTCTTATCGTTATAATTATACGCCAATGAGGCTTGGTGTTTATCAGCAGAGATCTCGTAGAAGCCGTAAGTATTCATCAATCGATGTCTATGATTTATAATTCACAACTAGATATCGAATGCTGAGATCCATCAACGATGCCATCAAAACCCAGGGGCCTCATTGCGCATCTCCTTTCGACAGCTTTTTCGTATGACAGGTACGCAATGCCACCCGAACGAAATTCTATCGAGTGGAACATGTTTCGCATCACGGCTTTCGATTCGATCTCGAAAACGACTTATCGTTCGAGGAGGTACAATCATATCGAGAAGTTTTGGCATTATTGATACTCGATAGCACACTGGAAAACGACTCAAGTCGAATGGAAACAGTTTGTCACCTTTATAGCTTTCGAACGTTGGTCTAGACTTATTCATTAGCGCTTACTGAAAGTTTTAAATTATATTTGTTATTATGTCCCAATGTGAAGAGAATGAATGTTCTATTATTGTATTGTGCCTTGAAACAAAATGCTTCAACATGGCAAAATGTTTCCACGTGGCGGCAAAATTTTCAAATAGATTTTTTTCTTCTGGCGCTTATTTTTCGTTGCGTCTAAAAATAGGCGGAGGAGTAGTTTTTTTATGCGCGGTACAATATCTTGAAGGAAATAATGTCATTAGTATACATACTTTTATAGTTTCCAGACAATATGCTATCTCTTATAATTATTCCGAAATCCGCTTAAAAACGACTTCAACAAAAATAGGTTTTCCGCAGTCTTCATTTATTTTTTGAAGATTTCAAAAAGCCGCGATAAAAACTTCTGGAGTAAATCCGCGTATAAACGTGTATATCCCAAGATCCACGAAAAAAAGTTGCGTGAAATAAAAAATGCGCAAAAGGCGACCCAATTGCGTTTCATTAGAACACATAGAATCATTGAAGTAATTTATTATTGAATCTTTCTTTAGCTTTAAATTATTTAGTTCAAAATTTAATCTTTGCCCTTTGGCATAATTATTAACATTCAATTTATTTTGTCGCTTCTGCAACTGCTCAATAAATAATTCTAAATTTGCTTGTATATAAATTAACTGCCGATTCGATTCGAGATGCACAATGCCACCCCAGATATCAGGATAAATTCGAGAGGGTAAATGGAGGTGGATCGGCCGCACATTATGAAAAAGCGGGGACAAAATCTGCAAGCAAATGCTATACTGCAATCCGGCCGGACTTTGCATCAGAGGCACACCCAGGGGATAATGGCGACGAAGCCTCAATAAAAAAAATTAAGGAAGTGAATAGGAATCTGATCTGTGTCCAGGTCAAGGCTAAAGCAACAGCCCAGAATGGAGACTTTTTACGTTGGCCCTAGGAGTGTTCAGGTCCAATGATAATTTGCAACCGCTGAATCACTTTGCAGTTGTTGATCAGCACCACTTCCGTTTGTGAGCCAGCCGTAGCTTGAATCCATGACTTATCCAGGTTTCTACAGCATCGGTAGTCTCCGCCTCCAGCATTTCCACCTTTTCCAGCAACTCATCGGTTATCATTAGGACGACATCATCCGCGAATCCGTAAATCTTCACGCGAAGGCAACTTCAGTGTTAGCGCCCAGTTGTACATCACGTCCCACGGCGTTGGGCGTAGTATGGACCTTTGTGGAACGCCGGCCGTAGCCCTTATCGACTTCTGCCCCGAATTCGTATCGAAGACCAGAATCCGGTTCTGGAAGTAGCTCCTAAGGATTTTACATACGAAGTTGGGGTTCCGCATTCGATGCTGGATTCCCCGGCGCAAAGTAACCATCTACTAAACACTTCTGCAGCATCATCTTGCCATTAAGCCGTCCACGCCGATCTTCAGCCTGTCCGGACACATTTCCGCTGGACCCTGAACTTCGTTGTTACGCCCCGATAAGCGTTGGCCGAAGGATCAGCGTAAGCTTCTCTGAACAACTCCTTGAAGCAGTTGGACGTGCTAACTTTAATCTCCCGTTTGAATACCGCCCTAGCTTCATGGAAGATTATCTTACGCTTCTCTTTGTTTGTTTCGGACTTTGCAGCAGGAAAATTGGCAGGAGTTTCGTTCCATCAATTCGTCCTTAGACCGCAAGCGCTAGCGTTCCCGTCAGCTGTTCTAAATCATTAGGGGTCGTACACTAATTACGTAAGCACTTATGGGGGGAGGGTCTCCCGTTACGCTGGGATATGGATACTCTGAAGTAGTGCGTAACGGTGTAAATCCGGTCATATCGCCAGGCTCGGTACAAAACTGAAGCTGACAATATGACGTCCCTAACCCCGAATTCCAAGGTGTCAGGCGACCCGTCCCGAGGGGATGAATGGAGGGTGAAACAATTAGCCAGGCAGTTAACGGAGCCTGTAATGCTTGGTAGACACCTTTTCGTGCTGCATTTCGGAGAAAGACCTACCACACTGTGCTCTAGTTCTTACTATTCTTGTAATACTTATGAGTGATGGTCGGAAGAGTATGGAACGACTATAATTTGCTTTTAGATGACCCACCTTTTGCTCCTTTTGGATGGAGTCAATGGAGTAAATTATAAACACGTAACTCAATCTTAGGTTGGTTTCGAAGCCGACGACATGAATCTCCAAGCTCCAGAGCGCTGATTAATTAGGAAAGAAGCGGATACGAATTTGGTGGATCTGCTGAACCCTCTGACTGATTAGAGCTCTGTGTAAAGGTGAGATTCAGAAATGCCAAACGCAATGAAATCAGAGATCTGTACAAAAACGAATTCAGAACTCATAAGAAGAAGCAAAAATATGTTTGAACTACAGTACCGATGCATGGTCAAAATCAGTATTATCTCACTTATTGTTGAGCCGAAACTGATTGAGGGGCGCGCCTTTGAGAGTTGGTATAAGCCATTTCTCGAAGGGTATAAATAGCGGTACCTTAATCTAAAGAGGCCTTACATTAAGTTTGAGAAATATCTGAATAAAAAACGACTTCTTCATTTCTTCTTAATAGAAATGGAGCAGAAAGACATGCACTAAACAAATGACACGGGTATACTACAAAAGTTCAATGAAATGGACGCAGTGGTTCATCCCGAACAAAAAAAAATGGGGGAAGGGCATTTCCTTACGTTCCATGTAAATAAAAAAATATTTGTGTGGGAAAAATTTGACATGGGGGAAGGGAGTTTAAAAAACCCAGAAAACCCGTTATTGCCCGTTATTCCCCTTATCGAAGTCCTTCGTCTTCCATCTTTGCCCGCTAGTCCCTATCTCTCTTCGGACCGTCAACGGTCGTGTTTCAATACTATACCGGATCGCCTGGTGGTATTGTTCGGATTTACCAGGACTGCACCTCAAACATTCTTCAGTTAGTGCTGCAGACTTCCCACTTATCTCCACACCACAAATTTATCAATGCTTACATCGTTCGTCACTAGCCAAATGGGAAAAGGTTACCAAGTTGATGCCATCTACACAGACTTGTCTGCAGCTTTCGACAAAATGAACCACGATATTGCGCTTGCTAAATTTGAAAAACTAGGCTTAAGTAGCATTACTCTCAACTGGCTTCGATCTTATTTGACTGATCGCAATATGGCTGTCAAAATCGGGGATCATGTTTCGACGCCGTTTCCGGTTAGCTCAGGCGTCTCTCAAGGTAGCCACCTCGGACCGTTTTTATGTGTACTTAATATGAACGATGTTAATTTTATCCTAAGCTGCTTAACTTTATCGTACGCTGACGACTTAAAACTTTTTTGTGTCATAAGATGCCCAAGCGATGCTACGTTTCTACAGCGGCAACTCGAGATTTTTGCAGCCTGGTGTCAGCTTAATCGGTACTCAATGTCTCTAAATGCTCCGTTGTTTCGTTGGGACGGAAGCATGTTTTATATCAACATGAATATTTTTTATATAATACTAGCATCAAGCGTGAAACGACTGTAAAAGATTTAGGCATTATGTTAGACTGCAAATTTACTTTTAAACATCATATATCGTATGTTGTGTCCAAAGCCTCATTACAATTAGGCTTTATCTAAAATTTAGAAATGTTTATTGCTTAAAACATTGTACTGTTCATTAGTCTGTCCTATATTAGAATATTCTTCAGCAGTCTGGGCACCATATTATCAAAATGATACTCCACGAATCGAATCAATTCAGCGCAAGTTCATCCGCTTTGCTCTCCGATTTCTCAATTTGCAAGATTCCTATAACCTATACCAAGATATGAGAACTAATGCATGCTTATAAGCTTGGAAACACTTACGTTTACTTACGTTTCCTAATTTACAACCCAACATACAAATTCTGCAGGGTTATATACCACATGCTATCTGACTAAGCTATTTGTAAATGGTTGTTCAGTCCCAAATAACTAGCGCAAAATAATATTACTGAACCAAATTTACCTTTACTTCTACTCTGCGCTGTTGTAGATGGAGTTACATTACCTCATTTGGCTTTATAGTCCAATTACAGTCGCCTCTCCATATCTCGATATTGAAGGGACCATCCAGATAAGGAGAGATCGAGGAATGGAAGGAAAACTGAAATGGGTATTAGATCTAAATAAAAACTCGTTGCTATGAAAAACAAAACAAATGTCATTCCTCGTTTTTATGTGTTTTTTTATTGTTCCGAGGTGGTCTAGTAGCCTAGAACTTTGAAAATATCAACAAAGGGAAAGAAAATCCCGCACAAAATATGACCAGAACGAGATAGACCATCGAGATAGGAAGGTTATCGAGATGTAGAAAGCAAAATGTATGTAAATTGAAAGGACCAAGCAAACCATCGACATATGAAGAGATATCGAGACATAGAACATCGAGATGTAGAGAGTCGACTGTAACATATGTAATTCACAACTATTTACTCCACAATATTCAATGCTAGCTTTTTCTTTTTTGGTTCCTATTTCTTCTCTCTACTTATACCAATTGATTCAAATGTTATAACAATAGATTCGGACTGATGTTCAAGAAACCGCGTGGCCAGATTGTGATTCTTCGCATACTCTCCAGTTCATGCTCTTCATGAGCGATGGACTGCAGTACATGACGTCGTTCCTGCCATCGCTGCAAAATGTACTAACAACGTCTTCGTTGCCCAATCTGACTTCCAACTTTGCCGGCACCTCCAGCAAACTATAACCTCTGGCATTGAGTCAATCTACTTTCCCACTCCACTGCCCAAGCATTGACATCGTATCTGATGATTACGATGATATTTATTTACAGGAAATATTTACCAATAGGGTTTTCAAACTGAAAAAAAAACGAACAGTGGGTAATGTCTATGACATAACCGCTAAGTGGACGTAGGGCTTGACTTGACCGTGCCTTTAAGATACATAATATGTCCAAATTTATCACATAAACTATTTTGGATAAATAATCGGCGTTGCATACCATTCCTTGACAAATCTTCTCATCAAACCGACACAGAAATCAAATCTACCTCGAACAAGAATCATCAAAAAAAATCAGGAAGTATCTGGCAACCTTCTCAGGACTGCCTGAAATAAACCACAAGTTGGCTCAGCAGGGGATGTAGACTATATCTCAGCCCTTCCACTGAAGGGCCCTCTAATCCAAAGTGCGATAGCGACTGGAGGAGAACATTATTTTAACGCTTAGAGCCTTGAAAAAGGCTGTTTGCTTCGGCTAAGTGCAAAAAGTAAGAAAACGATCTTTTCAAATAACCGCGAATTTCTAGTGGTGGTATAAAAAAGACTGAATGCTCTGCGAGCGAATGCACTTTTCTTTTATACCTTATTTTGAATCTGCTCTGCTTCCCAATTGGTGGGCCAATCAGCTAGTATCTTGTATCCCGCTTCTTTGTCAGCCAAAGCGTCATCATCATCAACGCGTTCGAGAAGGGCTTCTTCTTTTTTTACGCTTGTTGCTCGCTGCTGGCGTCTATTTCCTAACGGGACTTTTCGCTTGATACAGGCCAATAAGCCGGGCAAGCGAGCTTAAAATTGCAGTTCAGGTGAGAAGTACGTGTTCTTTTCTGAGACAACATTGTTAGTAGTAGAAGGAAGGAAACACCCGGACATGGGATTTCGAGTGATAAGATTTAGAATTGGTAACATAAGACGATCATTCAGTCACGTTCGCTTTGTGTGCGGTCAGTAGCAAACAATGTTTATCTAGATATTTCTTGATCAATGCCAAAAAATCCAACATTTGATGAAAAATCGATTGATAGTTTATTAATGTTTTAACTGTAATCGGTGTTTTCTTTATCCAAATAAGATTATGTGAGAGATTTAGACATCTTATGAATCTTTAAAGGCATGGTCAAGCGAAGTCCTTCGTCCACTTCGCGGTTAAATCAGAAAAATTATCTACTGTTAGTTTTGACGCTATTTATGAAAATCACGCATAAAATTTTATCTCTAGAATATTGGATTTGGCACCCAAGTACAATTTCTATCCCGAAGGGTATTGAAAGCATTGATATTGATCTCTATTATTGTCTCTCTGAAGAACCGTTTGTTTTTTGGACATACATGCTGCATCATGTGACTTTTCTTCAGCCTGTCTCGGCTCAGCACCGATGCCGGCCGGTCTCGGCTCGACTCTGCTGCTGCTGCGGGTCTGTAGGGTGGACTGCTGATGTGCTGGCTAGGTTTCGGATGATGATGGTCGCTTCGATGGTGACGAGCCGAAAAAGCGGTCGGTGCAGACTTCATTCCCTATTAAAAGTGCTGTTCAATCAAAGATGCAGTTGCTTCGCTTGTCCCGGTCAGAATGAAACGAAAAAATCGCGTTGCGCTATTTTATGGCTTCTCGGCAGACCCAGCGGCTGCTCATTCGCTGGTGTCTGCACCAATCAGAACGTGGTAATGGAATGATGCAAGAATTATGCGGTACCCATATTTATAGGTTCCCTTGAGCTCAATGTTTTTCATTGAAAACAGTTTCATGCCTATTGAAACAAGTTTTTCGGGTCTTATCAAGCATGGACATGAAAGGCATACTTGAAATCTGTCGATTGAGGGGCTTACCGCAGAAATTCGTCCACTGAGACGAACGCTATTAACGTTTAAAATCTTTCAACACAGCGTAACGCGGTCGATTTGAATATTTTAAAATGACATCCGGTATAGTAAAGAGAGACGTAAGTCCTACGTCAAAAATATTTGGTAGGCGTACTAGCGAACACCATCCATCATAACCGGTACCATATAGTTTTTCATGAAAAGTTCCTAATTTTGAGAAAACCCGCGTTAGATGTCTTTCGCCATATCAATTTCTGGAGGTTAACTCATGCTGGCTATTTGCGCATATACGATAGCGCCTGGCTGTGGAAGTGGCGGGTAGAAAATCAGCCACTGTCAATAATGAATCGCCTGCTCTGAGCGTAATTACAGCGGCACACTAGGAGTTAACTTTCTGAAATCAGTATGGCGAAAGGCATCTAAGGTTCGATTTCTCAAAATTAAGCACTTTCATCAAAAAAATATTTGGTAGGCATGGTAGCGGACACCTTCCTACATAATCGGTACCAAATAGTTTTTCATGAAAAGTTTCTTATTTTGAGAAAACTCGCGTTAGATGACTTTCGCCATACAAATTTCTGGCGGTTAACTCTTGCTGGCTATTTTGCGCATATACTATAGCGCCTGGATGTGACAGCGGCGGGTAGAAAATCAGCCACTGCCAATAATTCATTCATCTTGCTCAGTGTTGTCATTGATCAATGTCAATGATCGATAGTCTATTGTCACACCGCCGAGCCGCGCTTACTGTCCGGTAGGCTTCTCCTTTGTGCGGTGGCCTCGACAATGCCGGACCGAAAATGCCGATGATGCTGACGATTCTGCCTTGCTCTTGAGAAAGCTTAAGTTTGCGATTGCGTAGCTGAGAAGATGGAGCAACACTTCAAAAGTTCTGGCGATGCGGTTGCTTTGCCTGTTCTTTGCCAGATCTCAGGGTCAGATTGAGAGGAAAAAAATCGTGCTGCGCTTTTTTATGCCTTCCTGACCTAGCGAGAGCTCATTCGCTGACGTCTGCACCAATCAGAGCGTGGCAATGGAATGATGCAAGAATGATGCGGTACTCATATTTATAGGTTCTCGTGAATTCAATATTTTGCTTTGAAAACAGTTTTGGATTGAAACAAGTTTTCGGATATTATCAAGCATGAATATGAAAGGCATACTTGAAAGCTGTTGATTGAGTGGTTAACTGCAGAAAACTGTTCAATAGGGCAAAAGCTATTTACGTTTGAAATCTTTCAACACAGCGTAACGCGGTCGATTTGAAAAATTTGAAATGACACCCGGTATAGTAAAGAGAGACGTAAGTCCTACGTCAAAATTTTCCAACACATTCTTACAGTGTTGAAATATCTAAGATTTCGAAGAAAAAGAACTAATTGACAGTTTTTTTTAATTGTTTCAGGAAATTTGCGACAATGATTGTTAGCATAAAAAAATGTCGTGCGGTTGTGCATCGAACATGTTTCTAACCAATTATTTGAGGCATTGAACGGATTCTGAAATAAGCGGTTCAAAATTGTAACCAACCGTTTGTAGGTTACAATGAAACCTTTATCGGCGAACATCGACTTGATATTCTGTTCTATTAGTTTGTTAGTTTTTGTTAAAAAATCATTGTATTTAAAATGTTATTAGGGGAAAAGACGGCTTTGGCACGTTTTGTTCTATTATTGACAAGGGGGTTTTTGTCGACCAAATTTTATGAAATTTGGCCACAATATTCTTTTATATGCAAAGAATGTTTAGGCCAAATTTGAGCATAATCAGTCATAAAAAACCCCCCTGACAATAATAGAACAAAACCTGCCAAAGCCGTCATTCCCCCTAGTT
The DNA here is from genome assembly GCF_024139115.2 of Armigeres subalbatus. Taxonomy (NCBI): domain Eukaryota; kingdom Metazoa; phylum Arthropoda; class Insecta; order Diptera; family Culicidae; genus Armigeres; species Armigeres subalbatus. The sequence continues at coordinate 194,397,716 of NC_085141.1, forward strand.
ATTCAGTTTAAAAAAATGTTATTTTGTTAAAACTTATTTATATAAAACTGTAATGTTATAAAAACGAACGGTCTAATTTGTGAACGACTTCAACATATTTTCCTCGGCTATTTATTATACTCGATCTCCATTATTAATTCGAAAAGCAAAAAGCTTAACTTCAAAGCTCAGCACAGACAAGCACCAGTATTCGCTCTTCTTCGAAAGAGGGAAATTTCTGAGTGGTCGTGATAATAATTTAACTTTGAGCTCCGCTCTCGTTTCTCTTGAAAATTAAACTTTGAAACCCCCACCTGAAAATTTAAATTGTGCAGTAATACGTGGCACAATGCAATACGTGCGATTTTGGGATGATCATTGTTCTTATTGTTAAACTACCGAGAATCTTTTGTTCTAGCGGTATTACGCAGTAATTTTAACAATATCTAAATTGCCAAACCAGATCTCATGACTTGAGTGCAGATTCTAGCTTAGTGCGGATGCATTATATCACCTAAAAGTTCGAAGTGATATCTAAAGATCTAGTAACTAGAAATTTCAAAAGTGCCTATTAATAAGTATTACCTTGAAGAAGTGTTACTGATAGGCCACCGATTTCGTACATTGTATTGTATACTAAGTGCGAATAACCATTGTAAATTACAAGGAACAGCCCTACAACGTAGGGTGTTTGTTTGGTTTCACACCCACGAGTATCAACGGCCCACATACAAACCACGTGCTACTGACTGCGTTGCAACTAACCACCCGGTCCGGAGAGATCCAGTGAGAGCCTCTCGTCACTGTGTACTCTCGCGGCTTTCGTTTTCTACGCTCGGAATCGAATCATACGCCTCAAAACTGCTCGAAAGCAATAACTGCAAATCTGCACAATCCTCGTTTCGGCACACTGCTGTCGCCGAGTAGATTTGGGCAGTCTTATTGGACGAAATTGCATTACCATTGGTGGCTGAACACTCTGTCACGATTGCTGGGATTCGACGAGCTCTAGAGTGGAAAAAGGTCGCAAAGCACGTTGGGATACAACACCGATCACGTGGGTTGAGATTGACACGCGCAAAGCAAACGCTTCAAAATTCTATCGCCGGGGCCCTGTTCAACGCATCGTTGGAACGACGTCGCCGGCAAGTACCTTTTGGTGGAAAATAGGTTTAAGATGGAAAGAGGCTAGCATTAGGAGATCGATGTGCACGAGAGATTGGACCAATGAAGTTTTTGAATTTTAACTCGTGCAGTGGTCCTAAAAAAGGCACACGTTTTCGCATTGGTTTCGAATCGTTACTTGAGTGGTTTTTGGTTAATGAATAATTGATCGCGGAATATTTGGATTTTCGAAATTATAGATAAAAGGGTTCTCTCGGTTTACAGGGAGGGTTTACAGGTAAGTTGGGTGATCGTTTGGGTTCAAGATTAACTGCGGTGTTTGAGCAAATAATAACTCGCCCTAGAAGAGGGTCTCTTAGCCGGGATCCCAACAGCAACAGCAGTCTTCCTTAGACTAGGAAGTGGCGCATAAGCTGCTGTTTGTGTGAGCTCAGAACGTACGTTACAAAACTTAAATTTATAGGAATAAAACCAATTAAAATCAATAAATAATCTAATCTAAAATGATAAAATAAAACGACTTGCATGCAAGAAATCGAAATCGACATTGCATTCAAATCGACACAAAACAAAAATTGTAACCCCCCGTAATGATCCGGAATGCAAGCATCGTTGCAGCGGTTTCATCATACTGGGACGGTGAATGAAGATCACCAACGAAATAGGATAGAAGGAGGAATCGGGATTGTATAAAAGGGTTGGGAGCCCAGATGTGGCTCTCTTGTATCTTTGAAACCAGCCCGGAAGAGCGACGATTGCGACAGCGACTTTTCAGATAGTCAAGTTTTCTGAACACGCGTTTCGGTAGTCCGTTAGTTAATAATGATCCTAAGGATCTAGTGATCGGACACTTAGTGAATTTTCTAATCCGGTCGATCGGGTGGCATCTGTGTGGCAGTAAACGATGTTTCTGCGGTCCGAAAGAACAAAATCGTACGTCGTGCATCCGAAGTCGAGGTGAACAATACCCAGTAAGGTTCCATGATAGTGTGTATCGGGACTAGTAGCAAAAGACGCTAGTGAAGTGACCGCCTAAAATACTGCTCGTTTCCGACCAATTTGCTTCGATCCCACCCGATCAGAAAACACTCGCGAAAACAGTGCACAAGGTACCGCTCCCCGGGCCTGCAGAATCAGTGAAACGCCAGGCCCACCGATACCCCGAGTAACACACTTGTCACATATCAGTTACTGTGACTCATATGCGACCAAATCCAGTCACATTGGAGTTGCTGTAACAAAATCGATCCAAACTGTGCTACTAGGGTACATGGGCCGAGTTGCCGACGGAAAGTTGAACTACGTGTCTTCAGCATCACCACGCCGGTACCCAAGCAGGGTCCGCGACGTTAGGCATAATGGACGTTAGCCATAACGGACGTTAGGCATCATGTACGTTAGGCATAATGGACGTTTGGCATAATTCTGCCTTCTTTATGTCATAGGCTGTTCTTTGGGTCATTTTATGCCTAACGTACATTATGCCTGTTTCCCTGTTGTCCCTTATGCCTAACGTCCATTATGCCTAACGTACTTATGCCTAACGTCCTTATGCCTAACGTCCTTATGCCTAACGTCCTTATGCCTAACGTCCTTATGCCTAACGGGGTATACCCCTTAATGAACACTAAGCTGCGAGGCGGCTCTGTCCCAGTGTGGGGATGAAATGCCGATATGAATAAGAAGAAGTAGTTCTTTGTGTTTTTGTTCGCATATCCATTGTTCGCCGATATCGAAAGGTAAGGGGCCGTACACATATTACGTAAGTACATGGGGGGGCTTGGGGGGGTTCTGCTGTTTTCTTACGCGCCATATAAATAAAAAATCATTTGTATGGGAAAAATCTTACATTGGGGGAGGGGGGTTGAAAAATCCAGAAAAATGCTTACGTAATAAGTGTACGACCCCTAAGTAGTAGGTCAGTCCACCTCATTGATTAGGATTAATCCAGAGATCGCCCAACAGAAACGACTCTGTGCAGTGCGCGTTTCGAGCCTTTGTCTGGCACCTAAAACTCCTATAGAGCAGTGGTGCTCCCTAGCTTCATCAGTCAGGAGTTGCTAGGACTTGGAAGATTCACAATCCACTCACGATGAAGAAAAAAATACGAGAAAGGCAAAACTATCAAAATATAATATGAGCATTTTTAATCACTTACCTTTACATCTCTCATTATTCGACATGTTTCGATCTGACCCATGGTAGAAAACATCGAATACATTTCACGCTCGGTCATGTCCTGCGGCAGGTAATTGACGATCAGATTTGTTCCGGCATTGTTGCTGCCGGGTCCGAAGTTCATTCCGGACAGTGAACTTGTGCTCGATGATGACGTTTGCTGTGCATTGCCGCCGAAGGTGCTACTCGATGGCATATCGCACATTCGCGGTCGCGATGAGAACGAGAAATCCGAATCCTGTCCGTATGCATAATTCGACTAGAAAATTTCAAGCAATTTGAACTTGGCAATTTAACATCAGCGACTAGAGTAAAGACGGATACTGGCTAAACCAACTTCAGTACACATTTCTATCTGATTTAGCAAATGACGTTTCGGTTTATTTGATTCGGCTTTTATTGCTGTTTTGCTGTGTTTAATATGTATCTACAAAAAGTATTGTACGTGTGATTGAGACTGAACATAAAAGCGATGGAAACCAATGAATTCAGAAAAAATAACACATAGGGAAAGTGTGAAAATGTGTAGCAGAACTTGTGTATATAACTTGTCTTGATAGTAATAAAAGGAAGATCGAAGAAATACTTGATACATGTTGCTAATTAATATTCCTTTTTTCCTCCTTATTTTTGGCTTTTCATTAATAAAATTGGTTCGAACATTACGATAGCGCAAAACAATGACGACTTTAAACGATGTTTTTATCGATTGCTGCAACATTATTATCCCTATCATACGTATCAATTTATATTTTCCTCTTTAGAAGAGATTTGCTGCCCATGACAACGTCCATGCAGTATCTAACTTAGAGCAGAATAAAAAAATAAAATAGTTGTTGTTTCTGGCATTCGCACGGTTTGAGGATTTGGTTGAGAGACTCCTAATCTTCGTCAGCATCATAAACTACAATACGTAGATATACATATGTATGGAAGTTCGTTTTTGAGTGGATGATTCCAACCATAACCCTGCTTTACATGAGTAGGCAAAAATGTGAAAAATAACTTTCCTATCTCAATACGACATCATAGTTGAACACAAGATTTATACAAGGGATGAATTTGAAATATTAATGATGGTGAAACATACGTATTGTATTTAGAAATCAGCAATAATATATACACTCCCGGCCAAAAGTTTGGGTTCACCCTCGAAAAATATAGGCAAAAGTTTTTGGTCGTATTTTTGCCGTCTTACATCCGATTTCTATACAAAGAATATGAGTTGATCTTGCATCGTAGGTATTTTAAACAAACAATTTTTATTTTTTCATGTGCTAAAATATTACATTAGGGCCAATTTCTTTACCTCTGCTCAACTCTTCAGCGGTGCTTACCCATACGCTTAAACCGGGTTTATGCACTAAGCGGAGGTGAAGAAATCGGCTAAGATATGCATTTTTCTTATATTCATGTTGTAAAAAAAGTGGATTTATTCGAAATTGAGCCCACAAAATTTCGAAATGAAAAGTGGAACGGAACCCAATTTTAATTATATTTGAGATGCATTGATGAAATTTCGGTGAAAAAATCCTGTTTTATTCTTAAAAATCAAAATGTTTACTCAAATGCATGGGCATAGGCATGCAAAGGCATAATATCTGCAGTAAAATGTATACGATGTTGTGAAAACTCACATGTGATTATGTACATTATGTAGAAGATATTGATTTGAAAAATGTATTGGAGGTAACCATCCTGATCCTACCACAATAGATCAACGTAATGGTCGCAGTGGTTAAAATCCCAACAAATAAAAAAAAAACATCCTGAGGGTCGTGGGTTCGAGTCCCATCGAAGGGAAAGTGGTTATCTCGAATACATTTTTCGAATCAATATTTTCCACATAATGTACATATTCACATATGAGTTTTCGAAACATTGTAAATAAATGTCCAAGTCGAGTGGTTTAATCCCCGGAAATAGGAAATTAACATTGATTGAACTGTAAACGATGCTTAAAAACGGCACTGACATCTTACCGTGACCCCATATTGCCCCACTTTACCCTGAACACCTGCCTACCGAATCCTAACAGAATCCTAACTATCAAATCTAAATTTTTGACTCTAATTCTATGATGAGTCAAGTTTGAGAGATGATATTAGCATTTTCATATCTTTTGTAATGTGTTTTTCTCATTTGATTTAATGAGAAAGACACACCACAGCTAAGTGAATTGATCTGGGTTTAAGGAAAGTAAAGTTAGACGGTTTTATGGTAATTTACGAACAATTTACATCAAATAATTATTTTGTGTGATTCTAATTCCAATAAAACATTTTAAAAATAATTAGATTACGATAAAAAATAATTAGAAACGATTGAATGAGAAGCTCGATAGCGATCAATAAATTTTACATTTACTGTCAAATGCGTTACTAACGTGCCTTGAATAATTGAAAAGAATGGTTTGCACTGGGAGCATCCACAGCATCCAAGACGAAGGACAATTCCAAAGAAAATCAATGCATGTGACACATCGTTCTGCACTACTTTTACGCATTACCAAAAGACGGGGCACCGAAAACGAGAGGCATGTTGAATTATGTACCGTGGAACCAGCCAAACATACACAAGTTTGCCCCCTGGTCGATGATGACGCATCGCGGTTCATGTGGTTGATCCGCATTTAGACATGAATCCAGAGGGACTTTTGTGCTAAGCGTCGAATTGTCTAGCGTGAGATGCTACATTGTTTTCAAACGAACTCCGAGTATGAAGGGGCTATTTTGAAAGCTTTTAGGAGAGAATCATTATTTGATTGAATGTATTCGATTACACAAATCTTCACAAGTGTTTGGGTGAGTTAAAGCTATTACTGAAATGCGCAACAGTTTGCCATTTCAAAACTGATGTTTAGTGTCCAACCTGGAGTAATCAAATGATTACATTCATGACTAAAAATCATGTATCTGTTCTTTATCTTCTTTGTTGACATTACTTTTCATCTCTTCACATTTTAAGAGCCAGTTCGCGAGAAGCGCGACCCCTTTCAAGGGAGGTTGCAACGATGTTCTCCGATTTGGATGACATTTTCAGGGTTTGTTCATATATGTAAGAGAAGACATTTTGCAAATTTTCAGATTTTTCATTGAGGGAAGTAGGGTAAAACGGCTCTTCAAAATTATTTATCAAAAATCTCCAAAACCAAAAAAATGCAATAACTTCGGCAGTGACTGACCGATTTTGTTTAAATTCTGCACGCTTTTTCCACTCAACTAGTGCTTTATACCAAGTGAATAATATGGTTATAATGTTGATTATTTTAGAAGAAAATGGACTTTTTCGATAAAAAATGGTCGTTTTCAAAGGAATATTGTTCACCAACAGATCTAGGATAAAAAACTAAACCCGTAAGGCAATTAAGGAATTAAAGAGCTTTCATCTCATATATAATTCCAGAAGCGCCAACTCAAAATTTCAAAGAAAATCGCAATTTTCTGCAACACTGTTTATTCAGAAGAAAGTTCGCACAAATTTCGACCCTACTTAGGTTGATGTTTTCCGATCTGGTGAAAACTGTCAAACTTTTTGTCTAAGTAGAAATTAAAATCAGGATTTTCCATTAGGGAGTGTAGGGTGAAATAGGCCTTTGAAAATAAATGTCAAAAAATACATCATTTTTTATGTGAGCTCTAGCAGAAAATAAGTTTAAAAACACTATGTCTTCTTCCTTTCAATTCATCTATATTTTTCGTCCCAATAGAAGAAACGTATATCCTTCGCTGATCTATATTAGATGGCAATCTATTTGCAGAACAATTTTCAACAAGTAAAATAGGACCAAAATAAGTGCCTTGAACATTAGCACGTCTTTCGCACACTGAAACAAAAATAAACGGATTCGGCGAAAGTGCTTGTTGATATTTTTTTTTAATCAGCTACAATTACTGTGGGTCCCGGTACTGATGTTGCTTTTACAGCTATGCGAAAAAAAAAATATTCTTAACGGCAAATGAACAATTTCGGTAAATTGGGTAAAATAGTCTTGTTAAAATAAAATGTCAAAAATTCACAAATGTTTATATGTGAGCTCAAGCAGAATATACATGAGTATAAAAACATGACGTATTTCCTTTCTAACTTGAAAATTTATTGAAACTTATTTCAGTGCGCCGACTTAATAACAATCAATCAAATTATAAGTTTCCGCACACTGCACTGTTTGTTTGCAAGCCAGTTTGTGAGAATCGCAACTCCATTTTTATCGATGTTTCTGCATCTGGCTGAAACTTACAAGGTTTATTTCTATATGTAGATGAAACTATTCAACAAAATATTACGATGGGGAGAGGGTAAAATAGATCTCCAAATATAAATAATGTTACGAAACCAGATGATCGTAACCACACTTCTTAGATTTGATTATTCCGACCCAACAGTCAACTAATCACTTGATTTTGCTAGTTTGCTTCGAAATTCTTCCAAGCGTAGTATTTTTGTGGTTTTTTGTCTGTCAACAATTAAATACTTCACAATCTCTCAATCTCAAAAAATAAGGTGATCTGATTAACCAGTCATGTCATTTATATAATATTCCGGCAGAGGTATTATAAACTTAGCGCCGTCTTAAACTCCCGTTCAAAAATATTGTTCCATCAAAATATATTTCCACCAGTTCTTCCATATATGGGTGACGTCTTAACTGCAAGAACGATGCAATTTTTAGCAAACCACACCTTGGATGGTTGGTTGGAAATATGTTCATATAAGGTTAGAAAAGATTTAAGGAGATAAAGGCTGATATTCAAAGCATCTCTTTTATTCATCAACTACACAGTCTTGGTAAGGTACTCAAGCACGCTCAGGTGGTGTAAATTAAGCCGAGAATAAAACAGTTTTGATTGGTAATCTTTTAATTAATTGATTAAGCGATTTAGAATTTATATACTTTATCTATGTAGTGTAGAAACGTATCCTGAAATTTGAAAGTATTTTCATTAGGGTGTGCTTTAAAATCGTCAGACAATAGTATACTCTATCCTATTCAATAGTATACACATTACATTGTTACGCCTCCGTGTAAAAAAAAATCAGCTCGTTGTAGCAAAAACAAAGGTTTTTGGATCGCAAAATGAATGCAACTTTGTTGAACTTTGGAGTTTTTTCACACAGTTGTGTAAACATAGAATCGAGGGTATTCCATTACCTATGAGATAAAATTGGCCAACCCTTGAAAATATATACACCCGATTAGAACTGGTATGTATTTTCTGCTAGAACTCACATACAAAATTGATGTATTTTTTGACATTTATTTTAAAAGGGCTATTTTACCCTACACTCCCCTAATAAAAAATCCTGATTTTTAATTTCTACTTAGACAAAAAAGTTTGAACAGTTTTCACCAGATCGGAAAACATCAACATAAGTAGGGTCGAAATTTATGTGAACTTTCTTTGTTGCAGAAAATTGCGATTTTCTTAGAAATTCTTGAGTTGGCGCTTCTGAATTATATATGAGATGATAGCTCTTTAGTTCCTTAATTGCTTTACGGGTTAAGTTTTTATCCTAGATCTGTTGGTGAAAAATATTCCTTTGGAAAACGACAATTTTTATCGAAAAAGTTCATTTTCTTCTAAAGTAAACAACTTTATAACCATATCAACTACTTGGTATAAAGTACTAATTGAGTAGAAAAAGCGTGTAAAATTTAAACAAAATCGGTCAGTCATGTCCAAAGTTATTGCATTTTTTTGGTTTTGGCGATTTTCCAACAATAATTTTTGAAGGGCCGTTTTATCCCACTTCCCCTCAATGAAAAAATCTGAAAATTTGCAAAATGTCTTCTCTTACATATATGAAGAAACCCTGAAAATTTCATCTATATCGGAGAATATCGATACAGAGGGTCGCGCTTTCTCTTGAACTGGCTCTTAATATACACTGGATTTTGTTTTTTACGCGATTTACATTTCTCAATTTTCCACTCATCCTAAATGTATAACGCATATTAATTATCATGTGATTTTTCTTTGATTTATTCTGGATTTTTTTGAAACATGTTGCAAAAGAGTTTGGTGGCAAATTGAAGTCACACGATCAAAATACGAGCGAAAAAAAAATCGTGTAAAACAAAATCCTGTATAATGTATATATTGATTAAAGTGTGCTACCGTGTTTTGTTTCTAAAATCACCCTTCCAGACAAATCCAGATTTTCCCACAAAATGCTGGCAGATTTGTTGAAAACGAGTTGGCATCCCCTGCCGTCGACAATGCAGCAGAATACGCATCAACATGACAGCAGAAGATATCAGATCTAAGAGCATCAATCGATAACACGACACAAATGAAAGTGGATTTTGATTTGAGAACTGGAAATATAAAATTCAGTCCGATTTGCGTTTACATTTTGCAAGCAAACATTGCTTTATGGGTTCCGTAGAATGCAAGCATTTTTCTACAAAACTTATTTCCTCATCTGATTGGGAAAGCTTATTTTGTCGGATACATACCGTGTTTTGGGCAGCAGGGACTATGCCTAAGGGCTTTACGATCCCTTTCTAGGAGGTGGTGGTGGGCTCTGTCAAACCTCTCCCAAAAGCCACAAATATCCGCATGCAGACCCTATTAAAGCGACAGTGTGCCGCCTAAAGTGCACGAGCCCAGCAGGGAGTGCCAATTGGCACATCAGGATCGATGCCAGTAAAGATCCTGATTATGGAATATCGGCCACGCTACAATTGATCTAATAACTTATCAGTGACACACCCGAACAGTAAAAAATGGCATACTGGCTGCATGTTGCTGAATTGTGTTTGAATATTGTAATACTGTACGAGGGCTGCTAGTTTGAACTTAGTACGGACGGCGAGGGCTGCTAGTCTGAACATTTTAATCTCTTAGTACAGCCGTGGTGGGTCAGATGAGATGCCGGTCGTTGTAAAAATTCGAGGATAGTGGAGGCCAGACAATGAAGGGGATTACTGATGTTTCAGATGTAATCATGTCCTTTCTGTATACCTGCGTAAACTATAGTAAGGAACCGACTAAGACGAGTTTAGTACTCTCCATTTATTTCCACTACGCTTTGTTATCTTTGCAGATACGTATTTCGACCTCAACTGGAAGTACTAAACTCGTCTTAGATGATGAATATTCCACTAAAAGAGCTTAAAATATTTTTTTATAGTAAGAATCTGAAAACAGGCCATTACGAGCAGGAGAAATTGGCTCAATAATACCTAGTTCTGTTATTGATACCATACTCTGTTATGAACCAGCCCTGCATAAGAGGTAAAATACCAAAAACTAATATGCACAATACTGAAGCCATAACATACTCAGTTATTAAATTGAATTTCAATACCAAATGCATAACCAATTATTATTCGTTTGGTGTTGAAATACCTAAGCATCATTGTTACTTGGAACCCAAAGAGGATGGCCAACAGTGGTACAACTCCGAAGCTATGTAAGGTTACGCAGATGGCGGACCTGGATGTAGCTGAAAAGGTGCCGCCTAAGAGAAGAGATACGGAAACTCGCCGGGAGAAGATTGAGCGGACAGTTGGCATATCAACGGAAAACAGTACACCCCTCCAGAGACTGGGAGAAAATGGGTGCGCCTTCAATGCAAGGGCAGTGGCAAGCGAAAAGTCTAGGAGAAGATGTCAACTCTGGCTCTGCATCCGTAGAACGCAAAAGGCGAGATGATTCTCGTCTTGAAGCGGGATGCTACTCAGCTCTGAGTATAAAAGTTCAGTACATTCAAAGTTAATTGCCTATATGCCGGGTATTAAGCCGCGGGTGAAATTAATTACTATGTCTGAAACTTGATTATGCATATGTACAACGTGTGATAGATTTAGTTCGGAAAAGGTATTGGAGGTAACCGCCCCTTCGGTGGGGGGTTTGATCCCACGACCCCAGTTCGCATGACAGGTGCTTTCCCTACTAAGCTACGAAGGACCTCCGTCGTCCACCGCAGCTTAGCGGGTACTGATGAAACCAAATTCCCAGCACCAGGTACCAGCCGATCTCTCGCAATACATTTTTCAGAACTAACTCTCTCAAATGTATTTTTGTACACAATGTCAACCAAGTAGGATGAGTATTATACAACCCTACTTCATTGAGCGCCGTTGCTGATGAAGCAAGTGTGTAGGAGCCGGACAATATTAAATACTCATCCTACTTGGTTGACATCATGTGCAAAATACATTTGAGAGGACCTCCAAAATGTAATTGCGAAATTAATCTATCATACTGGAAATCACATGTTACATAATCAAGATCAATTTATGAAAAAGTTGACAGAGAGTCCTGGGCAATGGGGTTCAAGTTAGAGAGCCCTATGATCAGTTTCGAACACCCAGTACAAGGGCCTGGATGAGGTAACCGAGGGCCGGAGACCTGAAGTAGACGCACTGAGAGATCAGTGCAATGTCGAGATCAGGAATGCGCTAATAGGTTACGCAAAGGCTATGCGTAAATGCAGGTTGCTTCATTCCGAGTACCTCTGGCCGTAGGGCAGCTATGTCCAAGGGCTTTGCGACCCCTCCCACGGCCTCTGCGAGTTGGGGGAGCCGGCCTAGGACGTGTTGCGGTTTGGCAGTGGGCTCTGTTAAACCTATCCAGTATTTTGCGCTCGATAATGGCGGCGTAAGTTCCCCTCAATTTGACATTCAAGAGGTAGAAAACATTGGAACTCATCTAGTATGCCTTGCCTCAATAAAAAATCTTAGTATCAACCAGTGGTGCGAATTCTCAATCTCAGTGACTGAAATTTGTTCGATATTGATACCATTCCCTCTTCACACTCACTTCCTAGCAGTGAAAACTGAAAATGGGTAGCAGCAACAATCAAAGATAAAGTAAACAAAAGACCTCTCTTCTCATTGCACACGCAGCCCGCACTGACAGTCTATTCAGTTCACTCGCTGCTGTGTGAATGCGACGGCCCTATATAAATGCATGGGTGAATACTATCACTTGAAAGACAATGACAGGAAATTTGTGCCGAATGATCATCAGCTTCAGCCCGCTGTTGGCAAACCGAGTTTGCTAAGCTACTCCTGCTTTGTCGTTCTGACTGAAAGGCACCGTCATAGGCAAAGAGGAGCAGAGAAAAACAAAAAAATTACACTCAGCAGGCATTGTTGATAAATTGCACCACTGGTATCAACAAACAAACGTCAAAAATTTTCATCAGCTATTCTCGGGATTATTAGTATCAGTGTACTGGTGGTCGAATACAATCGCAGATCTTCGTAGAAAATGGTCGATAGACGCCGGATATTCCAGTCTGCGACGATAAGCTCAATTTCACATGCCAAGTCGATTATGCATGCCAACTGGCATCATTGGCGATAAATGTTTTATCACGAATGATGTTCAACAGTTCGGCGGTGCATAGTCAAGTGCGTAAGATGATAGCGGATGTAGCATTGTCTATCATCTGCTACGGCATACCAACATGGGCCGTAGCACTAAATGCCAAGTACAACATGAAGAAACTCATCAGAGTACACCGGCTGATGTGTCCACGAGTAGCAAGCGCATATCGTACCATATCATATGAGGCGGTGTGCGTTATGGCTGAGATCATGTCGATTGGCATACCTACTCAAATGGTGAAGAGCATGGGACATCGCAGTCAAACGTCGTTGGACCCACAGACTAATTCCGGACTTGTCAAATTGGGTTAGTAGGAAGCATGGTCAGGTCAATTTCCACCTAACACGGGTGTTGTCTAAACATGGCTGCTTTAAAAAGTTCCTACATAGGTTCGGGTTAGCAGATTCTGCGGAGTGCCCGGAATGTGTAGGTGAGGTAGGTTCGGCAGAGCATGTGATATTTGCATTCCCGCGATTCGATGTTTAACGCAATGCCATGTTGCTTGTCAACGGCATGGATGCAACCTCGGACAACATCGTTGAGAGGTTGTGTCGGAAAGGCGTTATATGGAATGCTGTGAACACAGCGCCTCAAAAGATTATGTTGAAACTACAGCGCTGGTGGCGTCTTGAACAAAACCAGCAGCTGCAGTAGAGACTATTGTGGGGTCGTTCACAAATTACGTAAGCACATTAGGGGGGAGGGCGGTTCTGCCCTTTTCTTACTCTTCATATAAACATAAAATAATTTGTATGGGAAAAATCTTACAAGGGGGGAAGGGGGTCCGATAAACCAAGAAAACCGTGGATAGTACTATTAATTGAACTGTCAAAAAAGTTCATTCGACGAGGACCGAATTCATTCGTGACGTCGTGCTGCAGAACCTAATTCGACGAGGACCGAATTCATTCGTGACGTCATGCTGCAGAACCTAAGAGGTTCATTATTTGACGTTTGAGTGGTGCCGAAATTCATTTAGAATGAACTCGATGTATGAAAGTGTTCATTTTCAGTAAATTGTATCAAACAGACAATTATTTCAGAGGTTTTCATTATTCTGGGATGATAAATGAAAAAATAGCTATGAAGTTTGCTCAGTACCTATTGACTTCTACTGTAATGTGAAATAATCATGCAGAACGGTTGCCAGAAAAGAATTATTTCAATCGTCGAAATAAAGAGGTGCTGCTAGTTTTACATCGCTGAATATTCGGCTTTAGGGAAGATCCATTAATTACAAAACGTAAAAATTGTATATTTTGAAGCCAATCCTCCCCCCTATGTCACACTTTTTGTATGAAGCATCTGGAAATTTTGTATGGGTCGTCACATTTCGGGCAGCTCCCGCTCTAGCTCCCGCTCCCCTTCAAGCGTTCCATAATTTATGGATGTTCCTTTATGCTGAATGCAAGGATGTTATCGATCATTCAATAATTTGCGTTCGATCATTTAGTAGTTTGTCAATAACTCATTCCAGAAGCTGATTTTCAAAATGTATTGTATGGTAGACTTCTAATGCGAAGATTTATCTACAACTCTGCTTAATGGTTTGTTGTTATAATTCGACTAATAACAGAGTTATAGCGCTAGTTGCAGTAACTTAAACTAAATGATCGTAGTTTTGCTATCATTTAGTCTAAGTAGTAGTAGTAGTGAAACCTCTAGTAGTAGAAATGCAAAAATACACGTTCTCCCATACTAATTTCCATACAAACTTCAAACGCGATGCGGAAAGCGAGGAAGCAACCAATCGTTCTAAATTCTGCACAGTTGTTCAGGACCCAGAATGGCTTTGAAAAACCATTGATTTGAAAAAATGACCATGACGCCTCACTCTAATATATATGCACACACACAGACAGACATCACCTCAATTCGTCAAGTCAAGTTGATTGCTATGTGAAAGTCGGCCTTACGTCTTTTATCAAAAGTTCGTTTTTCCAAGTGAACATAGCCTTTCGGTACTCCTTGATGTACGAAAATGGCAAAAATGCTGATTATAATTAGGGGCCTTGATAAGAGAAACACGGATAGAAAATGTAACTCTGTCAACACTGTAACACTGCAGTTAATCTTCAACACATTTTAAAAACAACACATGAAAAAGAAGAAATGGTTTCAGTCTCCTTATTTAAATATTTTTGCTAATTTATCCAACACACTCAGAAAATAATACATTTTTGAAGAACTAGTCATAAATTTACTAAACTGAATTTATGCATGAAAAATACTAAAATGTATACTTCCGATGCATATATTTCAGTATTATATCTGTTCTTCCAAGTTTCATTGTTGGGTACACTTACATGATGGTAAGTAACAACACATTTTTGATACCATTACCTTTTCACGCTCACTTCCTAGCAGTGAAAACTGAAAATGGTTAGCAGCAACAATTGAGATAAAGTTAAAACCCAGATTAATTCACCTACAGTGAGATTTTGACCCTTCCCTAATTAAAAAATATTTTCAGACTCTAGTATTTAAAACGAGATAAAACTACTCAACCTGTCACGGCGATTGAAAGTGTAAATGACAAATGAATTGCCTACCAAAAGGCGGGTTCCATGGGTTGAGTGCCAACAAAACGAATGACTCCGCACTGTACGTCAGGTTGCCTATTTATCAGGCGCTCGTCTGATTGAATAGCTATTGTAACATGTGGTAACATGGTTGGTTAGTAACTATCGTTACGCTTGCAGCATGTATACTCGTGATTTCCAGAGACCTTGATATTAATTAATCCAGAACTAACTAAATCAGTCATTGATCTGAACGAAACTCAATACCGTTCAATAATAACATATAGAATGCCTTATGGCTGCCTAATTTTGTAAAACTAATGTTGTTTAATACCTTATAAATGAGTGAGATTTATATGGTAGTAAATTTCAGAATTTGCACACATACATGCATATCTATTAGTGTCTATTAGTGTCTCAAAACATGCTCACATTTGCTATCTAGCTTCAACTGAAGATTGAAATCCCTTAAAATTTTTACGTTTTTGCTTTTCTGAGAAGGTTTTGTGGTACATGCTTCTATCTAGCATTAGCATTAGCATTGAGCAATTCGCACAAATTCGTAGGTGGTACAAGCCAAGACTATTGTATGAGAGTAGCATTACTTTCATCCGTTACCTCAGATATTGATTTGGGACTAGTCACTATCTCTTAGATGGAAGCATTGCACTCTCCAATAGTCGAGATCTGTCCTGGCCACGTCCTTGCGAATGCTGAGGAAGGGGAAGGATGGTTTGTTGGACACCTACTTAAGAAAGATGCAGAGAACTCTACGACCTCTCATAGGTGCCACGGGAGGTTTTGGGATTGTGTGGAAGGTTATAACAGTAGGAATCGTTTTGGTAGAACGTGAAACACAGAAAGAACTAAGATAGAAATACAAAGTAGGAAAGGGACGAGCCTGGAATTGAATCCACGACTCCTGCTTAAAAGGCAGAAGCGGTAGCCACTAGACCACCGAGCTCGTCGTTTTGTGGTACATGCTTCTATCTGCGATTATAGAATGAAGCCCGTGGTGAATTTCAAATTCACCACACGTTTATTTACATACATTTCCAAAAGCCCAAATCTGGCGTAATAGATTCCGTACTGTGCCGAAACTCAAATTATGATTGTTGAGCATTAACTAAGCAAACGATCTACCATTATTTCAGCCCCATAGGCGTTATTTTTTTCAAGAGCACTAGATGAAAGAACCACTTTCATCTAGTGCTCTTGAAAAAAATATTGAAAAGCACGTGGTTTACAAAATGGTCGATTTCTGGCTTTATTGTATAATCACCTTAAAATCATTTTTTTTTATTTCTTTCTTTATTTGGTAGACACTCTGTGTTTCTTAACGTGCCGAGATCTATTGTGATATGCTGCTGTACAAAATTCACACAGAATCTAATTTAGATTTTTCATTACCATTATTGTTGTCGTTGCCAGTCCATCGCATCATGTCGTGAGTCCATTGTGTCCGTTTGTCCATGTCGTCTATCCAATGGTCGTTGCATAGTTCGGTTGCCATTTATCCGGGTAAAGTTGGAGGAATGCCTCCGAGAAGAACAAGTTGTCAGTCGTCATCAGGCAGCCATGACGGTAAGGCGACTGACGAGGGTTTGGTGGAGGGGCTGGGAATCGAACCCATGACCATCCGCTTGTAAGGCGAACGTGTAGCCAACTACGCTACGGGACCCCTCAATTAAAATCAATTGTTTCTTTGAAACAAATCAGAAAATAAGCATATTTTCATATTATATCACTTGTTGAAATTATATTTTCAATATCAAAGTGAATTTGTTTCAATTGCCATACATTTTATTTCATATTTCAAGAGGTTTATGATATTTAAAGAGTCTTTAATAAACATAAAAAAAGAGGTTTATTGATGGATTAATACATAACACGCCTGCGTAACGCATACAAAGTGAAATTATAGACACTTCTGAAGGACAACAAAAGACCTCTTCTCTCACCGCACATACAGTCCATTCGGTTCACTCGCTGGTGCGCGAAAGTGATGGCCCTATATAAATGCATGGGTGAATGCTATCACTTGAAAGAAAAGACAGGAAATTTGTGCCGAATGATTATCAGCTTCAGACCGCTGTTGACAAATCGAGTTGACTAAGCAATTCCTGCTTTGTCTTTCTGAATGAAAGGCATTGTCAAAGGCAAAAGAAGCAGAGAAAATACAAAACAAAAGAATCGCATTGTTGATAAATTGCACCACTGTTTTATAAGTTTCCATTTTTGAATTACAGCATTATTTCCATGTATTGGTTCCTGATTAGTTCTATACGTTCCTGATACTATCTAGGGTAAATCACTACTTGGGCCTATGGACCCGGTTCCCGGCTCACTGCACAGAAAACTAATGATTTATACTGCCTGTCATAAGACGAGTTTAAACAATCCCATTGAATTCCACCACTTATTGTATCCTGACAGATACGTATTTCGACCTCAACAGTAAGGCCGTCTGTACTTGACTCGACGTACAAGACACTGAAGACGGCCTTACTGTTGAGGTCGAAATACGTATCTGTCAGGATACAATTAAGTGGTGGAATTCAATGGGATTGTTTAAACTCGTCTTATGACAGGTGAAAACATTCCACTAAAAAGCTCAAAATAATTTTCTTATCAGATTTATACTGTTTGGAAGCCGTAGATTCATGATTGATAATTTTTAAAAAGTCTCCCATTTATTTTTCACAATACTCAATATTTTTCAACCACTTGTTTTACTCCTAATTGATCCAATTGTAGAAAATAAAAATGTAGATTTCGAAATTTCGCGCCGATGGCACACCACTGAGCCGGAGTGATTCTTTCCACTTTTACAAAACGGTATCATCGAATAAACACCTACCTGAAAATCGTCACAGTGCTCGATACAACCATTGCTTGAAGCTGTAAACCACCACACCATAATTCTAAACACATGCGCTTCAATTCTTCCTAATTTTTTGTTTCACTAGAACTTATTTAAACATATTAGAATACATTTAAAAATGTATCCTCAAACCGAACAAAAATTCACCTCGGCATAAGAACTTCTAGCCGCACCGTGCTGCCAAAAGGCCAGGAGTATTTCTTAGTATGAAAAAAATCCTTCATCGTTCATAGGAAAACTATCTTATACGTTGACCCTATCATGTTATTTATAATTCTCTCGATTTCAAAAAGTGAAAAAATATAGTTTTTAAGCGTTTGGAAGTAATTTGGATGAGTGAATATATCTTTTCAACCAAATAAAAAATATTATAAGTAATACCATCTGGCATCATGTCGGCGTTGAACGTCCATATTTTTGTTTACGTCGCATTTTCTCCCCTCCCGAGAGAGAATGAGAGTAAGATGTTGAGAGATTGAGCGAAATTTTGCTTAGGCCGGGAATCGGTTTTGAAGTGGGCCGGAAATTAAATCGCTATGACTGAAATTAGTGCTGGACCTCGTTAATTTAAATCAAATAAAAGCTTTTTCAAACAATGTTTACCAAGAAAAGCTATTTTTAAGCAGAAGTGAACCCCATTGCAGTATTGCACAGCACACGAAATTTAGGAAAAGTTGATTCCTGTAATAAATATCAATAAAATAATGCAGTCGTATGCATGTTAGGCCGGGAATGGGGTAAGAAA
The DNA here is from genome assembly GCF_024139115.2 of Armigeres subalbatus. Taxonomy (NCBI): domain Eukaryota; kingdom Metazoa; phylum Arthropoda; class Insecta; order Diptera; family Culicidae; genus Armigeres; species Armigeres subalbatus. The sequence continues at coordinate 194,416,493 of NC_085141.1, forward strand.
CCCTATAACGATAGAACTCAGAAAGCATCTTCTGCTGAAGACGGGCCATCGCAAAACACTTCTGAAGAAAAAAAAAATGGCAATGAATCTGTGGAACGAAATACAAGTTTAACTTCCAAAAATCATCCTGTGGTGTCACGATATGGTGTAAGGGTTCTATACTATTCCCCAGAAAACCGTTTCCCAGAAAACCATACCCCAGAATTCCATTTCCCAGAATGTACCATTCCCCAGAAAACCAATCGCCAGAATGTACCATTCCCCAGAAAATCAATTCCCAGAATGTACCGTTCCCCAGAAAACAGAATATATAGATAAACATGGTTTCATAATAAGTCACCATAATTAAGAAAATTCTTCGGTATTTCTCAGGATGAATTTTCGCAATTGTTCCAAGTAGTTCAGATTTTCCTGGATTCTTTGGATTTATTTCTCGAGAACTCGGAGATTCTTCGAGAAATTCATCAAAATTTTCTCGAAAAATTTTATAATTTCCATGTGATAAATCTTTGAAATTTTTAGAAATTCCACTGCGAATTTTCTCAGGAAATTCTCAAATTGCTCAGGAAAGAATCCGTCGAAAATCTTTTTAATTCATGGATTGGTCAAGTTCTTTTGAACTTTAGGGAAAATTCTTTGCAACCTTCTCGAAAATTTTTCGTACTTCCGAGAAATAATCACCATTTCCTGAGAAATTCCTTCGCAATTTCCTGTATTATTTTTAGGAAAATTCTGAATTTCCTCGAAAAATTATTCGGAATTGTAAAGAGAACTTTTGAGGCTGTCCACGAAAATTCTCAAATTTATTTCTGAGAAATCATCCAAATTTCTTCAGAAAGCTCAATGCCTTGAAGTTATGAATAATCTGAACAAAAAGAATATTAAGTTACATTGATGGTGAATTCAAACCGACAGGATAAAATGTAAAACGTATTGTTCCACATTAACCCATATAAATTTCATAAAACGATGCGACATTCAATCGAACTCAATCTGCAACGCACTATGGGACTCCAAACGATTAAGAAAAATATTATCACACTTGATTGGATGAAGTTTGCGTTATGCGATAGCGTTTCTACAACTGCGTCCCATTATAATGTGTGACGTTTGAGATTGAATGTATATCACAGTAAGTCAGACTTATCTGTATATGGACGCCAATCCAGATAAGTCTGACTTGCGGTTAGCGGCATGAGTGTATCGAACTAAGTAATAAAAGCACGTACAAAAAGGTGCAGGTTATGTTGATTAATAGATCAATACAACGTTCTTGCGTATAAACGATGAATAATTATGCTGTGCACAAATTACGTAACGCTTGAAGGGAGAGAGGGGAGCTTAATGAACGTGTTAATTGCGTTATTATACGTAACAAAATAATATTATTTGAAAATAAATCAAATCGGATACGCAATATGCATTAATAAAATGCCCTGCTTAAATGATAGATAAAAAAATATCTGATTTTTGTGGTGTTTTGCAATATAGTTAGGGAGTGATTGTCTTAGTAAACGTTACGAATTAAAAGGGGGTGGTCACGCGTTACTTGTCGTTACATCAGGGGAAAAGGGGATAAAACCGCAACTTTTTTACTTTACGAAGTTAGTGTAGTGCTACAACGTACAAAAAAATTACGCTCATTAGTTTTTTTACCTCTTTGAGACGAAATGGATTGTCATTTTTTGGAATATGATTCAACTTTGGCTATACTCCAATTGAAATTAAATACACATTGGCTTCACTCACGACTTTAAATGCGAGCATAGGCAAATTAATTCATCAATATCGATATTTAATACCAACGTCATACAATATAGAGGAAATTTATTATAATATTACTTATCGTAACGAATTTTATGTGTAACAATCGATAACAGAAATTATCAATACTGCACATAAATATCAAGATAGCGAACATTTTTTCTCAAGAACATGACTATTGTTGTCGATGAAATTTGTCTAGAAAAACGAAATAAATCAGTTCTTCTTCTTCAATGGCTCTATATTCCAACTGAATTGGCCTGCTTTTCAACTTGCATTCTATTAACATTCTCAGCCTATTAATTGAAAGCTTTCTATGCCTCCCATTGCATGAGTATACTATCAGGCAGTTACGATTATACTATGCCCAGGTGTCGAGAAAATTTCCAACCCTGAAAACATCCTAGTCACTACCGAGAATCGAACTCGCCATTCTCGGATTGGCAATTCTACGCCTTTGCTTGCAAGTTTATTGAGATCCTGCTCTGAAAAATAGTTTAATATTCCAAATCAACTTTAATTATTTTACAATTTTCAGCTTCATTTGTAAGTTTCAGGGTCAAACTGCACCAAGCGGCTTCTTGACTGACTTGTGCATATTTTGTCTGCCAAGGACAACGGAAAGTAGCTTCTATCAAATTAAGCATACATTTGCGGTAGGATATCCTAAAGGCGGGTTTGAGGTATATTCGATGCGATTGTTGATCAACTAAATTCAAACGAAAGTTTAGCAGAAAATGGTAATTTTCGATGGCACTTGGTGATTCTTGATGCCTGACCATTGAACTTCGCCAGCAAGACGTTAACATAAAAACGCAGAGCCAATTCATTCGTGGCTTCGCCGAAGTTTTCGTTACTGCTTCGCATATCCTTGCGCCATCATGAGTAAGGGAGTATGAGCTGCACAGGTAAAATTTTGAAATAGTATGAAGAAACCGATCAGGTAGCCAGGATTTCTACTGAGTTAGGAATATCAAAAGGAGAGTTGAATGGGTGAAATTCATTTAAATAGAAAATTAAACCTCGACTGATGGCGAACTTGTTTCACTAGCCTATGTTTCACCAAAAGTCGAAATAAAATAATCAAATCAACAAATTCTAATTTGATGTCTTTTCTTATAATAAAAACATTCATTGAAAATAATATGTTCTGTGTTATTTAGTCAATGATGCTTTGTATTTAAACAATCGAAAACTGTAATGGCTTTTATAACTCATAATGAGCCGTATGCCTCAAATGTTTACATGATGAGTGATGATCATCAAATAACTTATGAGTAATACTCAAATACGCACTGAAAGGAAAAAATATTATATTTGTGGAGTTATCATCTATACTGAGCAATGCAATATTTAGACCACATCATCTTCTGAAATAAACCTTTTTGCCTTTTCGTATTTTTATCAAGCTTTCATATCATCTCCGATCTTTATCAAGTCGTTGAATCGAAGAATAACATTTTGTTATTGGTAAACAATCACTCTCTGTAAAAACGCAACTCAAAAGTTCTTTTGAATTATTTTGAATAGATTTGTTTTATGAGGTGAAATAGGATGATAGACCTTAATTCGATACCATTCATGAACTGCAGGTATAAATGACTAATGCTGTGTTTAATCCATATAACTATTGGAGTACAAAAAATATCAACTATCCTTTCGTTGTACAACCTGTATTGAAGTAACTCGTGGGGTTAAATATATTTAGTTAGGCTGTCACTCGAGTTCAGAGTAGTTAGCCTAATATATAAATACACTTCAGGAATCATGGTTTCATATAGTCTAAATAAGTTCGGGATTATATAAAACTATCGATTTAGTATGTATACTATTTAGGTATCTCAATTCCATACTACAAGCTACCGTTCGTTATAGATAATATTCTTCGACGATTTCAGTGTAATTGAAATGCAATTCGATAAAATATTTTATATTCTCAGCGTATCTGGTTTCATTTCCTAATATCTAATAATATCCTAAACATCAGTAGGATAGCTTCATTTTTTTTCTTGTTAAAAATCAATCGTCAGCTTAAGATTATCTGGCAAACGCAAGTAGAGGAAAAACATAGCTCAACATATCGTTACTATTTACTTTCTGAAACTAACCATGCTAGGGGGTTGCTTACGCTAACATCGAGATGAGAGGATGACGGTAGATAACTACAACATCATCATACAGGACTAGAGCGACGGATGACCTCTTCAAAGAACACCAATGAGAGTGTTAGCTTATTCTATCCTACAATATAAAACTTAATCCAATAGCTCACTGGATTGAAAGGTAAGCAGAAGTACAATGACACATTAAATTAAGTTTCGCAAGGAAGAGATTGTAGTTATGCTATGCTACTCCGATAATTGTAAGAGAAGAAATCATTTTGACTAGATAATATTTCTCAGCAACATCAGTTTTTAGAATAATGTTACTCCAAACACGATGAGTAAACTTACTAAGATTGATATAGAGGGAACTGCGTTCGAATCAGTTATTATAGAAATTTTGAACATTGTTTTAGTACTCACTCAGTTGGTGAGTTGGAACACAAAACCTTGTTCATGCAAATTAGCTGATAAATAAAAAATAAAAGCAGTTTGTATTTTCACGGATGAAAGTCTCAATATCCTTAGGATAAATCATCCATGCACTCATGAACCAATGCCACCTAATAAATGATCTCATCCTCAGCTAAAAAGAAAGTTCATAAGTCAATGAAAATATAAGTCTTGAAATGTCAGAGTGTTCCATAGTTCTGAATATCACTTCAAAAAATGTTTAAAATCTTAACTATCAAATTTAGTAACTGGTGTTGATTTCATTGACAGCAAAATTTGTTTTCAGTATGATTTAGTGTAAAAATATACCTTCATTTCTGCTCAAGTTAACTCGTTAATCCATACAAAAACGAGATCAACTGAGAATCAATCTGTTAATTTTTGAAAAACGTCAAGAGTCCAAATGGAGACTCTCTTCATAACGCTCTCTTCACTAATATCTAACCTCAGTTTGTGCATTATTGCTAAATTTTCACCCAACACGCTAGACAAAGTAATTTTCTCAGATCTCGTTTAAAAATCCGAGAATATTTTTTTTTCCTGTTCGGGAGTGCCACTGCGACTAATTATTAGATCTATTGTAGCGTTACCTGTATCCTTAGGTAATTATAGTGCAAGTCGACCAGCCTGTGCTATTGAGAAGCAATGAGTATCGGTTTCGATACAGTTGTTGTTTTGTTTTCAAGACCACCATGACAATGTCCGCATTTAGACCCTCATAGAGAGAGCAATCCCATTGAAGTGCACGCCCTTTATCATAGGAAATCAACTTTCTTGAGAAAACAGAACAGTAATACTGTTTTGGCCATGCATCGGAGCCATGGTGAAGTGCAAAAACAGAATCGGATAGGAAACCCCCACAGAAAAATGTGATTCGTTTGTTTTGCTCATTTGTAGTTGGTACATCGCACACTGTGTAGAACCTCCAAGTTGAAGTTGAAGTTGAAACATCATCAGAGTCTAGTGCTCCCGCATTTGCTTCTAAGAAATTTCACATGAGATACTCCGGAATCAGTTCTTCATGACAGCTTGAAAAAGCTCTCGCGGTATGCATAATATCGTATATGTATACAGAGATGATAAGTGAGAAACTTGTTATTTTTAGGATTATTAGGATTGATCAGAACTCATAATCGCATTGGGAAACGTATAGTCAAGATGATGGATTGTTTTATTCATAGTAATAATGCGTCAACTCTGATACAGCTGCATCATAATGGATCATACACCAGGTTTTTCGACGGTTTGGTTTTGGTCGTTTAAGACCTCAAAGCGTCAATGAAGCATTGTTAACCCAGAAAAATCACAAAAAATCAAAGAAAATTCATAGGTATTTAATAAAGTAAATTGGCAACCAACCACGTGTTTGTGGTGAGGTTTGTGCTGCGTCGTGTAGCACTACCACAGTTATAATTTTATGGCAGACAAAAGACACAAACAACACTGCCGATTGATAGCTCATAGGAAACCTCTTCAATTGCTCCAATTGTTTTTGAGCCTAAAAAGCTGTGGAAAGTTCAGGTTAATCTAAAAATTTATGAATTCCTCGACGTAAAAAAAGAACGCTACAATGATCTAAAAATTACCACTCCTAATAGGGGAACAAAGTCGTATTGAAAATAAGGAAATTTTAATCAAATAGCTTCTTACCCATTCCGGCCTACATGTCGACGCACTTATTATCATGATATTTAGACAGGAAGCAACTTTTCCTGAATTTCAGGGCTGTTAATACTGTACATGGGTTCACTTCTGGCTTAAAATAGCTATTCAAGTAAATATCTCTAAGCTGTTTTATTTGATTTAAATTAACGAGGGCACCTCATTTCGTAATACGATTCATCGGCATATCACAAAACCAGTTCCCTGGCCCAAAAAATTTCTACCTCAACCTCAACATTTCTCTCACCTTCGACGGAGAAATGCGACGTAAAAAAAATATGCAGTTCCAGACAACAAGATGCCAGATGGTATCATTCATAATCATTTTATTTGGTTGAGAAGATTTATTTACTCATCCATTTTTTTTTTCAAATACTTAAAAAACAATATTTTTTCAACTTGTGAAATCGAGAAATTATAACAAGTATGAGCGTCAACATATTAAACAGTTTTTCCATCAACGATGAAGGATCACTTTTCATTCTCCTGGCCTTCTTGCACATGGCTAGAAGTTTTGCCGAGGTGATTTTTATCGTTTGGAGAAACATTTTTAAATGTATTCTAATTATGTTTATATAGTTCTAGTGGATAATGGCAGTTCTTGATTAGATTAGTGCGTGGTGGAGCATTATCAGGTGGTGATTAAAAGTCAAGCTAATGATATACGAGCACTAGGACGATTTTCAGGTAGGTGTTTATTTGATATACTACTTTGTAAAGTGGGAAAGAATCACTCGGCTCAGTGGTGTGGCCATCGAGAGGAGATTTTGAAATTACATTTATTTTTCACAATTAGATCAATTAGAGAAAACAGGATTAAACAGATATTGAAATTGTGAAAACAAATGGGAGACTTTTTAAATTATCAATCATAAACCTACGAGCTCAAATAATAGCAATCTTAGTTTTCAAAGAAGTGAGCTTGGGAACCGTCCATAGCTCAAGTATTTTCCCCTAGAATGATTCTTGAAATTTTTACTACTTCGTGAAGGTAATGCGTATGGACAGTGTCCATTGGACACTAGATTAAAGAAAAGAATCATCATCTATCTCATTATTATAGTGTCGTTACTCCTAATTTATGGATCAACCAAGAATAAACATACCCAATTATTTATCTTCCTTACATGTTTTTGTATAGATACCCAACGTGAATAGATTAACAACATAGGCCGAGAAAACTATTTCCTCTTCTGAGCGACGTCATTTATGAGCGTTTCATAAAGACATTTTTTATTCCATGGTGATTAGAAGAAGATATTTACCAACGCAAGATTGCTATTTTCAGCCGCCTCATACACTGCATTTTTATGAAGCATCTGAATTCTTTAATTGATCGCTTCACATCTTATTGCAAGACCCTCTGCAAACGCCCCTTGCGTTACGTATTCAGCGGCTGTCTTTATCCAACCTTCAACGCCTAATCCCAATCTGCCTCGAGTCATTATACCTCTTGGTCCCCTATTAGTGACGACCCTCAAAACATCTGTGTGCAAAGTTATTCTCCAGCGGCGCAGGCTGATATCGCTTGAAGATCTGTTTGTCTGTGTTGTTACATCAACGAATTTCGAGGCCCCATTTGGTATTTATTTACTTACTGAAAACTTCCGACTGCCGGAGACAAAATAAAAGACAAGGAAGTCCTCGATACACTGTCAGGCTCATCGAAGTAAAGAAATTTGAAACGTGCAGAATAGCCATAATGCACAACGGAACTTTATTCACATGTAGAACTGGAACAAGGTAAACATTGTATTGTGTACGCACGTTCCAATCATAATGGATGAGATCATGGTGGGTGTAATTTGTCGTGTGTACAAATTATCCGCAACACAAATGATTTTGTCTATGATGTTGTCCTATTTACGCGAAACCGCTTTTGATATGTAGAGTACGATTAATTGACCGCTAAACGCTCTCTCGGTATTTATTATTATGATTAATCAATAGGCTAAAGACAACCCCAAATTCTTAGTTGCCATCGCTACACAAATATCGAGACTAGCAGCGTTTGCAAAACAAGATAATAAGCTTGATTTGAGATGCACAGGTTCTCTTCCTCAACATTTTTGATAGACGCCTCGCAGTGAAGCAGCGCCGCATTGTTTATTTGACTATGGTACCATTTTAAAGTAATTAATTGTTTGGTAATTTCGATATTTGTGAGATCGAATTCGAAAGAGGAAGTGACATATATAGATATAATACAAGAAACGCGGTTGAACTAAGAACACCTTTCTTTTTTACATGTTGCTTTTAACAAAATCTATTGATGTACAAGGTTATAAACACCAATCCGATACCGATACCGAGAGGGTGGTCGGGTGGCAAAGTAAACCGTGGAGTCGAGGTTCACTGACTGAGGCCCAAGGATTCGCGGACTGGGCAAGGTCGAACCGACCAGCGGCGCGCCGATGGAAGACGTAGGTACCAAAGTCTACCCAGACTGAGGCTCAAGTATTTTGCGGGTATTGTCGGGGTGACTGCTCCAACGGAGCAGATATTAAAAACGGGGAGATAGTTTCCAGGATGAGCTCCTGGGGCCGCTCCAAACGCGGGAGGGTTACTACCCCTGAACAAGTGTGGGTTGGGGCTGAACCCCGGTCAGGGTAATCACCCAAAACTGGGAGGAAGGAATCGAAAGGTCCGCGGTCCACCCAGAAAGACGGTGGTGGCGGGGGGTTACGGCAGACTGAGAGCCTCAGCCGCACTCAGCTTGCCACATGTAAACGGACACTACCCTGACAACCTAGTTCGGGGATGTGTAAAGATGAAGTTGGCTGGAACGCCGTTTTATCGGCTATCGCCTGCCGTCTCAGAGTTATACAGATGGTGGCGCGCACCGCGATGGCTACAGGCGCAAATAAGAGGTGGTCCAAGCGGGATCGGAGTTTATTTCATGGGTCATACCGGTGGTCATGCTCTGTGGTCGAACTCGATCCCTTTATCGAACAAGTGGCCGCGCGAAGAACAACATGGTATCGTCGCCGCGGCGTCATCCGGGTGGAAGTCCTGAGCCCGAGGACGGAAAGGGTCCGTCAAGGCTGGCGCAGCACCGCGTCGGCAAGTCCCTTCTGTGTACAAGGAATAGGCCCTATCGCAGAAAGGTCATTTAAAAATGAAATCATTCTTTGATACCAATGCAGAGGAAGAGGCGAAGCTCAATCTTCCCACCTTCCGAGGACATAGGGCGCGGTAAGGCCTCCTGAAAGCCGGTAATGTGCCAAAGTGGTCAATACCATGGTGTTCTTCTAAAAAAGCGAGTCACGATAATGATGTCAAGATGTACAATTTCGAGGAAGTAAGCAGTACTGCCCCCATTTGCCATTTACTTTCAGCAAAATTGAAGTGACTATGGGCTTAGCGGCAATGAAATCACGAAGGGGTCGGGGATGTAGTCCTGCCTCCCTCGTTTGCTATTGAAGTATCCCCAATCTGCACTTCCTGGACAACCCAGATGTTTGCTTTGAGCAGATTCTCCCTCCATTTAGGAAGAAAAAAAACACCTAATTTAAGCTTACTGAAGTTTACCTAACAAATACTTTTGTGTTTTATTTCTACTTTATAATTGGGACATTTAATATTATTAAAAAATATTACTTTAGGGCTTATAAAGAATGGAGTATCAAATCATTCAACAAAGTAAAAAATCCAATAGAAGGAAGATGGGTTTTGCCCCACTGGACAACCATAGGTTGTCATGGTGCCAGAAACATTGATAATAGCTATACATGTAGACGAGGAATCTAAAGTATTGTAAAATTTGGCTTTTTTAGCACCCCTTACACGATAAGCTTTCAATTTCGAGCCTGACAAAATCGGACCCCGCTGTGGTTCAGTAAATTTGAACTGAAGTTATCGAGATCTGTCCTGGCCACGTCCTGCAAATGCTGATGAAGGGGAAGGATGGTTAGTTGACACATACTTAAAAGATGCAGAGAACCTGGACGACCTCTCTCCAGATGCCACGGGAGTTTTGGGATTGTGATATTATATCAGCAGGGAATCGTTTTGATAGAAAGTAACAAGAACCAAGATAGTCACAAAGTAGGAAAGGAACTGTCTGAAATTAACCTTACTAGACCTCCCGCTTATATAGCAGAAGGATAGCCACTAGAACACTGAGCTCAAGCCAGTAAAATTTCAGAACTGAAATTGGCAGAAATTTGTTTATTTCCTTAATTTTTGGCTAAATATTTACCGTATTTCCTCAGCAACTGAATGTCATTTACTGATTTCGGCAAAAATCATGTTTATAAACTCGGCGGTGCCCAGCCTGTCAAAAAATTTTTTTCTGGCAAAATTATTTTGAGCTTTTTAGTGGAATGTCTTCACTTTACGCAAGACGAGTTTGTGCCAGTCCCATTTAATCTCCACTCCATTTGATTGTAATTCTTTGACAGGTAACGTATTTCGACCTCAACAGGTGTCGTCTTCAGTGTGTCTCAAATTTGACCTGACTGACCTACTCAGGACTAGGCTACAACGATGAATCAATCGACTGTGTGTTTACTTCGATAATTGAAAAAAAAATCGGCAATGAGCATTGACGTACTCAACATCCCCTGGATCGATCAGGAGGAACATAAATAGCGCGCATAGAAACAGATTACGGTCACCAAGCTGGATTGTCATCCATGTTCGCTCAAAAATTACCTAAGCGATATTCGCACGCTTCGTGCTTGGGCCGATTTTTTGCTGTCACCAATACCCACTACTTGTGGATCTACGATCGATGTCGGGCAACGATCGCAGCGAATAACCGTAGTCCGGAACCGAACACCTGATTCAAAGCCGACTTACAAGCAATGACCTTTGTAATAGTTGAAGACTGCAAGTCGACAATCTCGACAGGAGTTGATTGTACCCACATTTTGCAGCCACAGCATTGAGGTGTGCGGCTGATCAAGGTTCTAAAGAGAGTATTATTGATTTCAAAATCAAATACATAACGCCTATTTGAGAAAAAAGAAGTTTTGATTTGATTGCCGTTTGTTGTTTAGTGATTGGGACGGTGATGGGCTCCTCATAGCTGTGATGAAAATTTCATTTAATATTCAACAATAGGAAACGTTGATAAAGAACGTGAAACACAGATAGAACATAGATTGAGCAACAAAATAGTAAAACTGATATGCCTGGGATTGACTTCCACGACCTCCGGTATATAAAGGTTGCTGATAGTCATTAGTCTAGAGACACGCCACAAAACCGATATCAAAATAAATTGAGGACGTAAATGGGGCGGATCGACCAGGTATTGCGTAGAGCAGATGTAAATGCTGGATTAACCAGGTCGGTAGGACATCGCAGCAGAATCAGGACCAGGGGATCATGGTTGATGAAGTTTCAACAGGAACAATAAAGAGATCGTTTAGTAATGATTCGTGTTCAGATGATATGAGGCCGATTTTATACAATGAGTCAATCTTGATAAGTTGTTACTTTAGGCACTTATCGATCATTGAGGATAAAAATTTTGGCACACTACACTGTCGTTATACGCAACTGTCCCATGTAATACAGGAAATCCCAGCAAACATGGGATAATCTATGCGTATGACGGCTGTGCAAAATATATTGAACAAATTGAAATGAAATTAATTATTTTTTAAAAAAAAATTATACTTGTATATGAAGATTTCAACATTTGTAAGTTCACTGCCAAAATTTATATCTCGATCGGTTTAGGTACAAAGTAACAGCTTGCTCAAATATGGCAATCAGGCGAAAATCGGACTCCGTTTGGTTATTCTGAACACAGGTGTATGTACCCCAGAGATGCTCTGGACCCTGAGCAGTGACATCAAAGGGAATGTTTTGACATTCGGAAATAATAGAAGCATTGTGTAACGATGAAAAAATATGCGTACTTTTGGCAACTATGTGGATAGAGGCGAATAGGACATAGAGTGTAATAGGAGACACATCTGTGATAAATGACACAATTGTTCAAGGGATATTTAAGGTTTGATTTACAACGTTGCATTTTGGTTAATACCTTTTATAGTTAAACAATTACAGGCTGTCTCTAAAATTTTAAGTGCAATTTACCGACGAGCATTATCGATTTCCCATACTGAAAAATTGAAACAACAAGACCCACTAACTGACAAAATTGATATTTACAGGCCTGGTAGTTTTCTAACTTTCATGACGAACAGAAGAGAAAAGATTCTCATTGAACTGATACCAGTTTAACATTGTTCTCTTTGTAAAATGTCAGGATAAACACAATCAGTAATAAGCGATTGTCGAAATTGAAACAGAACAGGACAATAATCGTCTGTCGCGCTTTTAATCGAAATAATCCAGATCTTGAAGGCTTAAAAAATATATTAGTTGTGTAAATCTAGACAAAACACAGCCATTTGTTGGCATGATTTCGTTTTGCTTTCTATATATACAACATTTAATCGTAGTTTGAGTTCGCAACACACTTATTATATTTGTCGTAAAATACCAACGCAACAGTGTTTTTTTCCTTGGAGATAGGTGCCAAAGAAATTATCGCTAGTTTCTTTTGTTGTTTTTATATCTGGTTCTAATGAAAATTAGATAGGGTTGAAGATAGGGTGATACACTAGAAAGAAAGTTTCAAATAACTGAATGCACAATAAGTTCGTCCGGCTGGGATATTAATGGTTGTAAAGCAGACCCTCAATCAAGACTCACTTAACAGGTAACTAGCGCGATCTCTAAATTGGTATTAGTAAAGTGTGTTTAATGGAGTTCCAGTATACCACTACGTAAAAAAAAAACTTAGAACGCATATTTTCTTCCGCAATGACCTTCATATTTATTCATCATTTTCAAGACGTCATATTGTCTTTATGCTACGACTTAAGGACATAGAGTTGACAGAATATTTTAGTATCATAATATTAATGTAGGTTGGCTCAAAGCCTTTAAATTTCTATTGCGTTAAGATATACTACAAAAGACATAAGTTCGGAAGAGGGCAAATTTGCACTCAATGAATATTTACTAACCATACAGCGTAATAGGCTCAAGCACATCTGACACACGAAATGGATCAGTATGACTCACTATATGAATTTAAAAGGTCCTACAAAAGAAGCTCATAGAATTATGAGAAAAATAATCGAAATCTGCTTTACAGCCATGTGTAAATTACGGTAATGTCGAATTGAAAGCACAGTTATTGCAAACTATTTTGTCACTATCATGCATTTGAAATGATGAGAAATCACAAATATAAGGTATGATTTAATTCTCTAAATATAAGTAAAACTAGTTCTTGCTTTTTTTGTTATTATAATAAACTTAAAAGTTTCATGTTTGAACATCTGACCAATTCCAACTTAAAAGATTTTATAAAAGTATTTTCGTAGCGTAGAAGTAAACAGAACTCAAAATTAGTGTACTGATAATAACCAAGGTAAGTAAAATATGAATCAACATTCAAATGGGAAACGGCGATAAAAAGCATTTAGTGTTGATACATTTTTGACGGTAAGATTATTACGCATTCGTACTCTACCTCGGTTGTTATGTACTATTGAGTTATATGAAGGAACGTAGAGCAGCCTTTGTTCGTCCATGATCCTCTCGCCACTCAAGATTAGTGGTTGAATACCACCTTGTGGTATTACATTGTTCAATGCTGATATCGCCTCCTGGGCTTCTTTCTTTATTGAACCTTAAAAAAAAACAAAAAGTCTATGTGATTCTTTTCTTCTAATGTGTATATTCTGTTTACAACCAACGAAAGCTAAGCACCACGTGGAAAGCCAGTCAGTTTATCTCTCAAGATATTCTTTGTACTATGGTACCGTATTTACCAAAATAATATCTAACTGTTCGTCAGTTATTGTTCGTGGAAGATTTGTGATATAGAGATTTGTTTCCTTGATGTCGTCGCTCTGTGGCCTTGCATAAGGAAACCTTTAATCGCTTGTTCCGAACCGAGTAAATCGTTCAAACACCTGATAAGTTGTGCCGCACTGGACAAGAAGTTAACGAACTGAATCCGTAACCGTATCCAGTCTGTGAATAGTAAACAAAAATGACTTTATTTAATGTCAGAATTGTAACTGGTATTTACTAATATAAAGAGATGATAACTGAGAGGTGAGAAGATCATTGGAGAGAGTATCTGAAAGAGGGATGGTAACAACCAGTGGTAAATTTATCAACAATGCCTGCTGAGGTGATTCTTGTTTGTATTTTTCTCTTGCTCCTCTTGCCTATGACGGTGCCTTCTAGTAGCTTGTGAACGACAAAGCAGGAGAAATAGCAAACCTGGTTTGCCAACAGCAATGGAAGCTGATGACTATGCGGCACAAATTTCCTGTCATTATCTTTCATGATAGTATTCACCCCATGCATTTATGTTAGGGTCACGTATTCACACAGCAGCGAGTGAACTGGAAGGACTGTCAGTGGGCCGTATGTGCAATGAGAAGAGAGGTCTTTGTTTACTTTATCTTGATTGTTGCTAACCATTTTTCAGTTTTCATCACAGGAAGTGAGGTAAAGAGGAAATGAATTCAATATCCAACAAATTTCAAATACCGAGATTGATAATTCGCACCACTGGTAACAACAATTAAAAGAAAACTAGTTTTCCAATTCATGAGCAACCGTGCATTTCGTGATCGACCAGAACAACTGCACTGTAATAAACCAATGGATGGAAGCGCGGATTTGCTCTCCAACCCCAATGTGCACAGTCCGAGAAGCTCTAGTATTTGGATAGTCGATAACGGCGCTGGCTTACATCCTCACGGTCATCGATGGGAAGGAATTGATGATGCAGTCACTGCTCATCAGTGCCGAGAACACTCTGCACTGGCTTACAAGTTCCTGCGGAATTTTTACTGGAATCTTGGGGTTATAAATTATGGCAGAGGTTCGCGTCCGGTTAACGGGTTGCCAATATAGCGAAAGGTGGTGGTTATATTCTAATTGATGCCGGAAATCGAACATTTTTTACCATTTCGAATTCTAACAGTTACCCGTTAGAACTAGTCAAGTTGTTAGGCAGGGACAGATGGAACGGTATGAGTTTCATTTGGAAGTTCTCAGTGATTGCTAGAACATGAGAAATATATGAAATGATTCAAAGTAGGAGGAATGAACGGGCCTGGGATTGAACCCCACGACCTCCCGCATGAGGCAGCGGTGCCATATGGACCACCAAGCCCGTTTTAGAAAAAACTAGCTTTCCAATTCAACACCTAAACCCTATGACATGAGGAAATGAATATTGAAGATGAATCGATGGTTTGACGGCAGTAAATGGTTTGCAAACTTATATTGTCTTTCTTATCGTTATAATTATACGCCATCGAGGCTTGTGTTTATCAGCAGAGATCTCAGAAGCTGTAAGTATATTCATCAATCGATGTCTGCGATTTATAATTCACAACTAGATATCGAATGTTGAGATCCACTAACGATGCCATCAAAACCCAAAACACGCACTTCCTTCGACAGCTTTTCGTATGATTAGGTACGTATGCCACCGAACGAAATTCTACCGAGGAACATATGTTTCGCATCACGGCTTTCGATTCGATCTCGAAAACGACTTATCGTTCGCGAGGTACAATCATATCAATGAGAAGTTTTGGCATTATTGATACTCGATAGCATTACCGGAAAAACGACTCAAGTCGAATGGAAACAGTTTGTCACCTTATAGCTTTCGAACGTTGGTCTAGACTTATTCATTAGCGCTACTGAAAGTTTTAAATTATATTTGCTATTATGTCCCACGTGGAAGAGAATGAATAATTTATTATTGTATTGTGCCTTGAAAACAAATGCCTAAAATGGCAAATGTTTCCACGGCGGCCAAATTTCAAAAATATCAAAATAGAATTTTCTTCAGTCGCTTATTTTCGTTGCGTCTAAACATAGGCGGAGGAGTAGTTTTTTATGCGCGGTACAATATCTTTGAAGAAATAATGTCAGTATACATACTTTTATAGTTCTCTTATAATTATTTCTGAAATCCGCTTAAAAAACGACTTCAACAAAAAGTTAGAAGCCTTTCCGCAGTCTTCATTTATTTTTGAAGATTTCAAAAGCCGCGATAAAAACTTCTGAGTAATCCATATAAACGTATATCCCAAGATCTACGAAAAAGTTGCGTGAAATAAAATGCGCAAAGGCGACCCAATTGCGTTTCATTAGAACACATAGAATCATTGAAGTAATTTATTATTGAATCTTTCTTTAGCTTTAAATTTATTTGAAGGTCTGTAATTTAATCTTTGCCTTTGGCATACCTTATTAACATTCAATTTATTTGTCGCTTGCAACTGCTCAATAAATAATTTAAATTTGCTTGTATATAAATTAACTGCCGATTCGATTCGAGATGGCAATGCCACCTCTGTATATCAGATAAATTCGAGAGGGTAAATGGAGGTGGATCGGCTGCACATTATGAAAA
The DNA here is from genome assembly GCF_024139115.2 of Armigeres subalbatus. NCBI lineage: Eukaryota > Metazoa > Arthropoda > Insecta > Diptera > Culicidae > Armigeres > Armigeres subalbatus. The sequence continues at coordinate 194,432,900 of NC_085141.1, forward strand.
AAGCGGGACAAAATCTGCAAGCAAATGCTATACTGCAATCCGCTGGACTTTTGCATCAGAGGCACACCCAGGGATACGAAGACGAAGCCCCAATAAAAAAATTAAGGAAGTGAATAGGAACTGATCTGTGTCCAGGTCAAGGCTACAAAGCAACAGCCCAGAATGGAGACTCTTTACGTTGGCCCCAGGAGTGTTCAGGTCCAATGATAATTTGAAAACCGCTGAATCACTTTTGCAGTTGCTGCTGATCAGCACCACTTCCGTTTGTGAGCCAGCCGTAGCTTGAATCCATGACTTATATCCAGGCTTCTACAGCGTCGGTAGTCTCCGCCCAGCATTTGCACCTTTTCCAGCAGCAACTCATCGGTCATTAGGACGACATCATCCGCGAATCCGTAAATCTTCACGTTAAGGAAACTTCAGTGTTAGCACCCAGTTGTACATCACGTCCCACAGCGTTGGCGTAGTATGGACCTTTGTAAACGCCGGTCAGTTCTTTATCGACTTCAAGTTCCCCGAATTGCATCGAAGACCAAATCCGGTTCTGAAGTAGCTCCTTGTTGATTTGGTGCATATAGTTGGGGGTTCCGCATCGATGCTGATTCCCGGCGCAAAGTAACCATCTACCGACTTCTTGCAGCATCATCTAAAGCATTGCCGTCCACGCCGATCTTCAGCCCGTCCGGAATATTTCCGCTGGACCTGAACTTCGTTGTTACGCCCCGATAAGCGTTGGTCAAGGATCAGCGTAAGCTTCGAACAACTCTGAAGCAGTTGACGTGCTAACTTTAATTCTGCTCGAATACCGCCCAGCTTCTGGAAGATTATCTTACGCTTCTCTTAGTTTGTTTCGGACTTTGCAGCAGGAAAATTGGCAGGAGTTTCGTTCCATCAATTCGTCCTTAGAGGCAAGCGCCAGCGTTCCCGTCAGCGTTCTAAATCAATAGGGGTCGTACACTAATTACGTGTTAATTATGGGGAGGGTCTCCTGTTACGCTGACATGGATACCTGAAGCAGTGCGTAACGGTAGTCCGGTCATATCGCCAGGCTCGGTACAAAACTGAAGCTGACAATATGACGTCCCTAACCCCGGAATTCCAAGGTGTCAGGCGACCCGTCCCGAGGGGAGTTAATGGAGGGTGAAACAATTAGCGGCAGTTAACGGAGCCTGTAATGCTTGGTAGACACCTTTTCGTGCTGCATTTCGGAGAAAGACCTACCACACTGTGCTCTAGTTCTTACTATTCTGTAATACTTATGAGTGATGGTCGGTAAAGAGTATGGAACGACTCATAATTTGCTTTAGATGACCCACCTTTTGCCCTTTGGATGGAGTCAATGTGGAGCAAATTATAAACACGTAACTCAATCTAGGTTGGTTTCTGGAAGCCGACGACATGATTCTCCAAGCTCAGAGCGCTGATTAATTAGGAAAGAAGCGGATAATAAATTTGTGGATCTGCTGGAACCTCTGACTGATTGTATTTCGTGTAAAGGTGAGATCTAGAAATGCCAAACGCAATGAAAACTGAGATCTGTACAAAACGAATTCAGAACTCCATAAGAAGAAGCAAATATACTGAAATCCACAGTACCGATGCATGTCAAAAGCAGTATTGACCTCACTTATTGTTGAGCCGAACTGATTGAGGGTGCGCCTTGAGTTGGTAGTTTTACTTCTCGGGTTATAGTTAGTGGTACCCCTTAATTCAAAAAGAGGCCTTACATTAAGTTTGAGAAATATCTGAATAAAAAACGACTTCTATTTCTTCTGCACAGAAATGGAGCAGAAAACATGCACTAAAACAAACGACACGGAATACTACAAAAGTTCAATGAAATGGACGCAGTGGTTCATCCCAACAAAAAAATGGAAGGCATTTCCTTACGTTCCACAAAATAAAAATATTTGTGTGGGAAAATCGACATGGGGAAGGAGTTTAAAAACCCAGAAAACCCGTTACGCCTGTTATTCCCTTATCGAAGTCCTCTTCGTCTTCCATCTTTGCCTGCTGTCCTTATTTCTTCGGACCGTCAATTCACGTGTTTCAATACTATACCGATCGCCTGGTGTATTGTTCGGATTTCACTAGGACTGCACCTCAAACATTCTTCAGTTAGTGCTGCAGACTTCCCACTCTCTATCTCCACACCACAAATTTATCAATGCTTACATCGTTCGTCACTAGCCAAAATGGGAAAAGGTTACCAAGTTGGATGCCATCTACACAGACTTGTCTGCAGCTTTCGATAAAATGAACCACGATATTGCGCTTTCAAATTTGAAAACTAGGCTTAAGTAGCATTATCTCAACTGGTTTCGATCTTATTTGACTGATCGCAATATGGCTGTCAAAATCGGGACTGCGTTTCGACGCCGTTTCCGGTTAGCTCATATGTCTCTCAAGGTAGCCAAATTTCAATCGTTTTATGTGTGTACTTAATATGAACGATGTTAATTTTATCCTAAGTTGCTTAACTTTATCGTACGCTGACGACTTAAACTTTTTAAATATAAGATGCCCGTTGATGCTACGTTTCTACAGCGGCACCGAGATTTTTGCAGCCTGGTGTCAGCTTAATCGGAAAATTAACGTTCTAAATGCCTGTTGTTCGTTGGGACGGAAGATACCATATCAACATGAATATTTTATAATACTAGCATCATGTGAAACGACTGTAAAAGATTTAGGCATTATGTTAGGATTGCAAATTTACTTTAAACATCATATATCGTATGTTGTGTCCAAAGCCCCACTACAATTAGGCTTTATCTAAAATTAGGAGATGTTTATTGGTTAAAAACATTGTACTGTTTATTGGGTCTGTCTCTATATTAGAATATTCAGCAGTCTGGCACCATATTATCAAAATGATACCCACGAATCGAATCAATTCAGCGCAAGTTCATCCGCTTGCTCTCCGATTTCAATTTGCAAGATTCCTATAACCCATACCAAGATATGAGAACTAATGCATGCTTATAAGCTTGGAACACTTACGTTTACTTTACGTTTCCTAATTTACAACCCAACATACAAATTCTGCAGGGTTATATACCACATGCTATCTGACCAAGCTATTTGTAAATGGTTGTTCAGTCCCAAATAACTAGCGCAAAATAATATTACTGAACCAATTTACCTTTACTTCTACTCTGCGCTATTAGAGATGGAGTTACATTACCTCATTTGGCTTTATAGTCCACTGATAGTCGCCCCTCCATATCTCGATAATAAGGACCATCCAGATAAGGAGAGATCGAGGAATGGCTGAAAACTGAATGGTATTAGATCTAAATAAAACTCGTTGCTAAGTGAAAAAACAAAAACAAATGTCATTCTCGTTTTGGATGTTTTTTATTGTTCCGAGGTGGTCTAGTAGCTAGAACTTTGAAAATATCAACAAAGGGAAAAGAAAATCCACACAAATATAGTGTACAGAACGAGATAGACATCGAGATAGGAAGTTATCGGATTAGAAAGCAAAATGTATGTAAATTGAAGAGGACCAGCAAACCATCGACATATGAGATATGAGACATAGAACATCGAGATGTAGAGAGTCGACTGTAATATTAATCAGCAACTATACCACATGATATTCAATGCTAGCTTTTTCTTTTTGGTCTTCTATTTCTTCTCTCTTCATACCAATTGATTCAAATGTTATATCAATAGATTCGGACTGATCGCAGAAACTCGCGTGGCCAGGATTTCGATTCTTCGCATACTCCAGTTCATGCCTTCGCAGGCGATGGACTGCAGTACATGACGTCGTTCCTGCCATCGCCGGCAAAATTACAACAACGTCTTCGTTGCAATCGGCTTCAACCCTTTGCTGGCACCTCCAGCCAAACTATAAACCTCTGGCATTGGCACATTTTTCCCAATCACAATCTGCCCAAGCATGACATCGTATCTGATGATTACGATGATATTTATTTACAAAATATTTACCAATAGGGTTTTCAAACTGAAAAAACGAACATGTGAGTAATCTAGTGCACATAACCGCTGTCTAAGTGGTTATAGGAACTTGACTTAGACCGTGCCTTTAAGATACAGTAATATGTCCAAATTTATTTACAAAACTATTTTGGATAAATAATCGGCGTTTACACCATTCTTGACAAATCTTCTCATCAGGAACCTTTGAAATCAAAATCTACTTCGAACAAGAATCATCAAAAAATAGGAAGTATCTGCAACCTTCCAGGACTGCTCAAATAAAACCATCAGTTGGCTCAGCAAGGATGATAGACTATACATCTCAGCCCTTCCACTGAAGGGCCCTCTAATCAAGTGATAGCGACTGGAGAGACATTATTTTTAACGCTTAGAGCCAAGAAAAGGCTGTTTGCTTCAGCTAATGCAAAAGTAGAAAACGATCTTTTCAAATAACCGCGATTTCTAGTGGTGGTATAAAAGATTGAATGCCTGCGAGAAGTGCACTTTTCTTTATACTGCTTTTTGAATACTGCTGCATTTCAATTGGTAGGGCCAATCAGCTAGTATCTTGCTATCCGCTTCTTGTCAGCCAAAGGCGTCATCACTTCATCAACGCGTCTGAGAAGGGCTTCTTCTTTTTACCTTTGTTGCTCGCTGTGGCGTCTATTTCTAACGGAATCTTTTCATTGATACAGGCCAATAAGCCGGGCAAGCAGAGCTTAAAATTGAGTTCGGAGTGAAGTACGTGTTCTTTTCTGAGACAACATGTTATATGCTGAAGAAACAGCCTTGGACATGGGATTTCGAGTGATAAGATTTAGAATTGGTAACTTTAAGACGATCATTCAAGTCACGTTCAGCAATGTGGGTCAGTAGCAAACAATGTTTATCTAGATATTTCTGTGATCAATGCCAAAAAATCCAATATTTGATGAAAATCGATTGATAGTTTAATTAATGTTTTAACTGTAATCGTGTTTTCTTTATCCAAAATAAGATTATGTGGAAGAGATTTAGACATCTTGTGAATCTTTAAGTGTCATGGTCAAGGGAGTCCTTCAGTCCACTTCTGCGGTTAAATCTAGAAAAAATTATCTACTATTAGTTTGACCTATTTTATGAAAAATACGCATAAATTTTTATCTCAGAATATTGGATTTGGCCCCAAGTCAATTTCTATCCCGAAGATATTGAAAAGCATTGATATTGATCTCTATTATCTCTCTGAAGAACCGTTGTTGTTTTTGGACATATACATGCTGCATCAGTGATCTTTCTTCAGCTGTCTCGAGCTCCAGCACCGATGCCGAGCCGAGTCTCAGCCGACCTGCTGCTAGCTCGGGTCTGTGTGGACTGACTGATGCTGCTGCTAGGTTTCGGAATGATGGTCGCTTCGATGGTGACGAGCCGAAAAGCGGTCGGGCAGACTTCATTCCTATTAAAAGTGCCGCCTTCAATCAAAGATGCGGTTGGCAAGTTGCCCGTCAGAATGAAACGTAAAAATCGCGTTGCGCTATTTTATATGGTCTTCTCAGCGACACCATGGCTGCTCATTCGCTGAGTGTCTCGCAAATCAACACAATAGTAATGGAATGATGCAAGAATTATGCGGTACCTATATTTATAGGTTCCTGAGTCAATGTTTTTCGTGAAAACTGTTTCATGCCTATTAAACAAGTTTTCCGGCTCTATCAAGCATGGACATGAAGGTCATAGCTTCGAAATCTGTCGATTGAGGAGCTTACCGCAGAAATTCGTCCCACTGAGATCGAAGACGTTATTACGCTTTAAAAATGCTTACACAGCGTAACGCGTCATTGAATATTTTAAAATGACATCCGGTATAGTAAAAGAGACAGGCTCCTACGTCAAAATATTTGGTAGGCGTACTAGCGAACACCATCCATCATAACTCGGTACCATATTTTTTCATGAAAAGTTCCTAATTTTGAGAAAACCCGCGTTAGATGTCTCTTCGCCATATCAATTTCTGGGGTTAACTTCATGCTGGCTATTTGCGCCATAATCATTAGCGCCTGGCTGTAAGGAAGTGGCAGGGAAAATCAGCCACTGTCAATAATGAATCGCTCTGCTCTTGGAGCGAATAATATGGCAAGCACACTAGGAGTTAACTTTTGGAATAGTATGGCGAAGGCATTAAGGTTCGATTTCTTAATTAAGACTCATCAAAAATATTTCGGACATGGTAGGACACCTTCCTACATAAATGGTACCAAATGTTTTCATGAAAGTTTCTTATTTTTGAGAAACTCTGGTTAGATGACTTTCGCCATACAAATTTCTGGCGGTTAACTCTTGCTGGCTATTTTGCGCTATATACTTAGCGCCTGGATGTGACAGCGGCGGGTAGAAAATCAGCACGCCGCCACAATTCATTATCTTGCTCAGGTGTCATTGATCAATATAATGATCGATGTCTATTGTCACACTGCCGCCGAGCCGCTTACTGTCCGGTAGGCTTCTCTTGTGCGGTGGCCTCGACAAGCCGGACCGAAATGCCGATGATGCTGACGATTCTGCCTTGCTCTTAGAGAAAGCTTAAGTGGTCGATTGCGTAGCTGAAGATGGAGCAACACTTCAAGTTCTGGCGATGCGGTTTGTTTGCCTGTTCTTTTGCAGATCTCAGGGTCGATTGAAAGGAAAAAAATCGTGCTGCGCTTTTTATGCCTTCCTGACCTAGCAGAAGCTCATTCTGACGTCTGCACCAAATCAGAGCGTGGCAATGGAATGATGCAAGAATGATGCGGCACTATATTATAGGGTTCCGTGATTTATCGGCGAACATCAGATTGATATTCTGTTCTATTAGTTTGTTAGTTTTTATAAAAAATCATTGTATTTAAAGCAGGATGATTTATATCGTTTTGTTTATTATTGACAAGGGGTTTAAGTCGACCAATTTATAGATTCTGGCCACAATATTCTTTTGAGTATGCAAAAGAAATGTTTAGCCAAATTTGAGCATTAGCTATCTAGTAAAACCCCTGACAATAATAGAACAAAACCTGCAAAGCGTCATCCCTAGTTATTCAGTTTAGAAAAATGTTATTTTGGTTAAAACTTATTTATATAAAACTGTAATGTTATAAAAACGAACGGTCTAATTTGTGAACGACTTCAACATATTTTCTCTTATTTATTATACTCGATCTCCATTATTAATTGAAAAGCAAAAAGCTTAACTTCAAAGCTCAGTACAGACAAGTCATTCAGTATTCTTCTTCGAAAGAGGAAATTTTGAGTGGTCGTGATAATAATTTAACTTTGAGCTCCGCTCGTTTCTCTTGAAATTAAACTTTGAAACCCCACCTGAAAATTTAAATTGTGCAGTAAACGTGGCACAATGCAATACGTGTCCGATTTTGGATGACTACTTGTTCTTATTGTTAAACTAAGAGAATCTTTTTGTTCTAGCGGTATTACGCAGTAACTTTAAAAATATCTAAATTGCCAAACCAGATCTCATGACTTGAGTGCAGATTCTAGCTTAGTGCGGATGCATTATATCACCTAAAAGTTCGAAGTGATATCTAAAGATTCAGTAATCTAGAAATTCTTAAAAAGTGCCTATTAATAATTACTCAGAAGTGTTACGATAGAGGCCACCGATTTCGACATTGTATTGTATACTAAGTGCACAAACATTGTAAATTACAAGGAACAGCTACAACGTAGGTGTTGTTTGGTTTCACACCCACGAGTATCAACGGTCATACAAACCAGTAACTTGACTGCGTTGCAATCTAACCACCCGGTCCGGAGAGATCCAGTGAGAGCCTCGTCACTGTGTACTCGCGGTTTTCGTTTTCTACGCTCGGAATCGAATCATACGCCTCAACTCGCCTGAAAGCAATAACTGCAAATCTGCATAATCCTCGTTTCGCAACATTGCTGTCGCCAGTAGATTTGGGCAGTCTTATTGGACGAAATTGCATTACCATTGGTGGCTGAACACTCTGTCACGATTGCGATCTGAGAGCTCTAGAGTGGAAAAGGTCGTACGTTGGGATACACACCGATCAGTGGGTTGAGATTGACACGCGCAAAGCAAACGCTTCAAAATTCTATCGGCCCGATCAACGCATCGTTGGAACGACGTCGCGGCAAGTACCTTTTGGTGGGAAAAGGTTTAATGATAGAAAGAGAAGATTAGGCTAGCATTAGAGATCGATGCACGAGATTGGACCAATAAGATTTTTGAATTTTAACTCGTGCAGTGGTCCTAAGAAAGGCACACTGCGCATTGATTTCGGAATCGATTACTTGAGTGGTTTTGGTTAGAATAAGATCGCGGAATATTTGGATTTTCGAAATTATAGATAAAAGGTTCTCTGGTCTTACAGGAGGGTTTAGGTCAAGTTGGGTGATCGTTTGGGTTCAAGATTAACTGCGGTGTTTGAGCAAATAATAACTCGCCCTAGAAGAGGGTCTCTTTAGCGATCCCAACAGCAACAGCAGTCTTCCTTAGACTAGGAAGTGGCGCATAAGCTGTTTAGTGAGCTCAGAACGTACGTTACAAAACTTCCAATTATGGAATAAAACCAATTAAAATCAATAACATAATCTAATCTAAATGATAAAATAAAACGACTTGCATGCAGAAATCGAAATCGATTCTATCCAAATCGACACAAAACAAAAATTGTAACCCCGTATGATCCGGAATGCAAGCATCGTTGCAGCGGTTTCATCATACTGGACGGTGAATGAAGATCACCAACGAAATAGGATAGAGAGGAATCGGATTGGTATAGGGTTGGGAGCCCAGATGTGGCTCTCTTGATCTTTGAAACCAGCCCGGAAGAGGACGATTGCGACAGCGACTTTCAGATAGTCAAGTTTCTGAACACGCTGTCGGTAGTCCGTTGTTAATAATGATCCTATAGACTCAGTGATCGGCCACTAAGTGAATTTCTAATCCGGTCGATCGGGCATCTGTGTGGCAGAAACGATGTTTCGGTCCGAAAGAACAAAATCGTACGTCGTGCATCCGAAGTCGAGGTGAACACCCAGTAAGGTTCCATGATAGGTGTATCGGGACCAGTAGCAAAGACGCTGGAAGTGACCGCCTAAAATACTGCTCCGTTTCCGACCAATTTTTCGATCCCACCTGATCAGAAAACACTCGCGAAAACAGTGCACAAGGCACGCCCTGGGCCTGCAGAATCAGTGAACGCCAGGCCCATCGATACCCTCGAGTAACACACTTGTCACATATCAGTTACTGTGACTCATATGCGACCAAATCCAGTCACATTGGAGTTGCTGTACAAAATCGATCCAAACTGCATTAGGTACATGGGCCGAGTTGCCGACCGAAAGTTGAACTACGTGTCTTCAGATCACTCCACGCCGGTACTTCCAAGCAGGTCACGGACACGTTAGGCATAATGGACGTTAGCCATAACGGACGCGGCATCATGGACTGTAGGCATAATGACGTTTGCATAATTCTGCCTTCTTTATGTCATAGGCTGTTCTTTCATTTTATGCCTAACGTACATTATGCCCGTTTCGTTGTCCCTTATGCCTAAGTCCATTATGCCCAACGTACTTACTTGCCTAACGTCCTTATGCCTAACGTCCTTATGCCTAACGTCCTTATGCGCCTAATGTCCTGATGCCTAACGGATACCCCCAGAACACTGTTGCGAGGGGCTCTGTCCCAGTGTGGGATGAAATGCCGATATGAATAAGAAGAAGAGTTCTTGTGTTTTTGTTCGTTATCCATTTCGCCGATATCGAAAGGTAAGGGCCATACATTACGTAAGTACATGGGGGGCTTGGGGGGTTCTGTGTTTTCTTACGCGCCATATAAATAAAAAATCATTTGTATGGGAAAAATCTTACATGGGGAGGTGAAAATCCAGAAAATAGCGTAATAAGTGTACGACCTCAAGTAGTAGGTCAGTCCACCCCATTGATTAGGATTAATCAGATCGCCAACAGAAACGACTCTGTGCAGTGCGCGTTTGATCTTTGTCTGGCACCTAAAACTCCTATAGAGCAGTGGTTCTTAGCTTCATCAGTCAGGAGTTGCCAGGACTAGGAAGATTCCAATCCACTCACGATGAAGAAAAAATACGAGAAAGGCAAAAACTATCAAAATATAATATGAGCATTTTAATCACTTACCTTTACATCTCTCATTATCTGACATGTTTCGATCTGACCCATGGTAGAAAACATCGAACATTTCACGCTCGGTCGTCCTGCGGCAGGTAATTGACGATCAGATTTGTTCCGGCATTTTGTTGCCGGGTCCGGTTCACTGGACAGTGAACCGTGCTCGATGATGACGTTTGCTGCATTGCCGCGAAGGTGCTCGATGGCATATCGCACATTCGCGGCTCGATGAGAAAGAGAAATCCGAATCCTGTCCGTATGATAATCGACTAGAAATTTTCGACAATTTGAACTTGCAATTTAACATCAGCGACCAGAGTAAAGACGGATAGCTCAAACCAACTTCATGTACACATTTCTATCTGATTTAGCAAATGACGTCAGCGATTTGATTCGCTTTTATTGCTGCTTTGTGTTTTGTTCTACAAAAGTATGTACGTGGATTGAGACTGAACATAAAGGATGACAATGAATTCAGAAAAAACACATAGGAAAGTGTGAAAATTGTGTAGCAAACTGTGTATAACTTGTCTTGATAGTAATAAAAGAAGATCGAAGAAATACTTGATACATGTTGCTAATTAATATTCCTTCCTCCTTATTTTGTTTTCATTAATAAATTGGTCTGAACATTACGATAGCAAAACAATGACGACTTTAAACGATGTTTTATCGATTGCCGCAACATTATTATCCCTATCATACGTATCAATTTTATATTTTCCTCTTTAGAAGAGATTTGCGCCCATGACAACGTCCATGCAGTATCTTAACTTAGAGCAGAATAAAAAATAAATAGTTGTTGTTTCTGGCATTCGCAATGGTTTGAGGATTTTAATGGAGACTCAATTCGTCAGCACTATAAACTACAATACGTAGATATACATATGTATGGAAGTTCGTTTTGAGTGGATGATCTTCCATAACCCTGCTTTTAATGAGTAGGCAAAAATGTGAAAAATAACTTTCCTATCTCAATACGACATCATAGTTGAACACAAGATTTATACAAGGGATGAATTTGAAATATTAATGATGGTGAAAATACATGCATTGTAGAAATCAGCATCAATATATACACTCCGGCAAAAGTTTAGTTCACCGAAAAATATAGGCAAAAGTTTTTGGCGTATTTTCGCCGTCTTAATCCGATTTCTATACAAAGAATATGAGTTGATCTTGCATCGTAGGTATTCAAACAAACAATTTTTATTTTCATCGTGCTAAATATTACATTAAGGGCCAATTTCTTAACTCCGCTTAACTCTTAAGGAAGCCACTCCATACGCTTAAAACCGGGTGTGCAATCTAAACGGAGGTGGAAGAAATCCCTAAGATACATTTTCTTATATTCATGTTGTAAAAAGTGGATTTATTCGAAATTGAGCCCACAAAATTTCGAAATGAAAAGTGAAGGAACCAATTTTAATTATATTTGAGATGCATTGATGAAATTTCGTGAAAAAATCCTGTTTTATCTTTTAAAATCAAAATGTTTACTCAAATGCATGGGCATAGGCATGCAAAGGCATAATATCGCAGTAAAATGTATAATGATGTTGTGAAACTCACATGTGATTATGTACATTATGTAGAAGATATTGATTTGAAAAATGTATTGAGGTAACCATCCTGATCCTACCACACAGATCAACGTAATGGTCGCAGTGGTTAAAATCCAACAAATAAAAAAAAAACATCCTGAGGTGGGTCTGAGTCCCATCGAAGGGAAAGTGGTTATCTCGAATACATTTTTCGAATCAATATTTTCCACATAATGTACAATTTATATGAGTTTTGAAACATTCTAAATAAATGTCCAAGTCGAGTGGTTTAATCCTCGAAATAGGAAATTAAAATTGATTGAACTGTAAACGATGCTTAAAAAACGGTACTGACATCTTACCGTGACCCATATTGCCACTCTTTACCTCCCGAACACCTGCCTACTGAATCTCTACAGAATCCTAACTATCAAATCTAAATTTTTGACTCTAATTCTATGATGAGTCAAGTTTGAGAGATGATATTAGCATTTTCATCTTTGTAATGTGTTTTTCTCATTTGAAGAGAAAGACACCGACAGCTAAGTGAATTGATCTGTTAAGGAAAGTAAAGTTAGAGCGGTTTATGGTAATTTATTTAGAACAATTTACATCAAATAATTATTTCAGTGTGATTCTAATTCCAATAAAACATTTTAAAATAATTAGATTACGATAAAAATAATTAGAAACGATTGAATGAGAAGCTCGATAGCGATCAAAAATTTTACATTTACTGTCAAATGCGTTACTAACGTGCCTTGAATAATTGAAAAGAATGGTTTGCACTGAGCATCCACAGCATCCAAGACGAAGGACAATTCAAAGAAAATCAGCATGTGACACATCGTTCGCACTACTTTTACGCATTACCAAAAGACGGGCACCGAAAAAAAGAGAGGCATGTTGAATTATGTACGTGGAACCAGCCAAATATAACAAGTTTGCCCTGGTCGATGATGACGCATCGCGGTTCCGTGGTTGATCCGACTTTAGACATGAACCAGAGGGACTTTTGTGCTGCGTCGAATTGTTCAGCGTGAGATGCTACATTGTTTTCAAACGAACTCCGAGGCGAAGGGGCTATTTTGAAAGCTTTTAGAGAGAACTATTATTTGATTGAATGTATCTGATTACAAATCTTCACAAGTGTTTGGGTGAGTTGGCCATTACTGAAATGCGCAAATAGTTTGCCATTTCAAACTGATGTTTAGTGTCCAAATGGAGTAATCAAATGATTACATTCATGACTAAAAATCATGTATCTGTTCTTTATCTTCTTTGTTGACATTACTTTCATCTCTTCACATTTTTAATATAATGTATATTGATTAAAGTGTGCTACCGTGTTTTTGTTTCTAAAATCACCCTTCCAGACAAATCCAGATTTTCCCACAAAATGCTACAGATTTGTTGAAAAACGAGTTGGCATCCCCTGCCGTCGACAATGAGAGAATACGCATCAACATGACAGCAGAAGATATCAGATCTAAGAGCATCAATCGACTAACACGACACAAATGAAAGTGGATTTTATTTGGAGAACTGGAAATAAAATCAGTCCGATTTGCGTTTACATTTGTTCCACTTTTTATGGATTTTTCCGATCTAATAGCAATAATTTTTTTCATGTTAATAGGCAGACCAAAAAAATATGTTACAGGCATCTAGAAGAGAAAATTAATATGTTTCATTATGTAAAAATTCAGATTATGTTATTTTTTTCATTCTCTAATTTTAAATTTTACTAAAATCATGTTTTTCTAATTAAATTGATATAACTGTGACAACGGAAGAAGATACAGACGATATTTCATATATAAACACGCGTTTTGCAAAAGCCCAAAAGTCTTCTAAGATGACATCCGTGAAAATAAAAATGAAATGAGCAGATCATAAATCTTATTTTTGAGGGACACCTAATCCTGCAAGTAAAATTACCCTAAACAAGTGAGTTAAGAGCTACAAAAGTTTATATAGCAAAGTTGATTGTAAAAGCTGCGCTACAACTTTTGGTATTTTATGTCAATATTCCGCAAAATAAAAAAATGAAAATTTTACATTTTATAAATGGCACCATTTTCGTAACCTCATAATATACAAGTATCCAGAACAACTTTGTAGTGTTAGAGTTAGAGTGTAGATTTTTATTTTTTCATTTCTCATCGAATGTCATCTCCTGAAGACTTTTTGAGCTTTTCATAACGCGTGTTTTGCTATAAGAATATCGTTCGTATCTTTTTCCGTTGTCGAGTTATATTAATGTTATTTGAAAAAACATGTTTTAGTAAAATTGGTGAAACTTGAGATAAAAAAATAATATATCCCTCAATTTTTTGACATAATAAAGAATATTAATTTATCTTTCAAATGCCGTAAACATATTTTTGGTCTGCCCTAACCGGAGATATCAACTTATGAAAAAATGTGATTTTGACAGAAAACGATTATAACTTTGATCGAAAGTATTGTGCATATTTACCCATCAAAGTTGCATTTTTGAGCTCTAAAAGTCACCTGAAGACGACTTTTTCGAAATCTAAAACAAAAAATAGATCAAAATACTGTTTTTTTGAGGTACACCCAATCCAATTGGTAAAATTGCTCTAAATCAGCCAACTTAAGAGCTACAGAAAAGTTTTTAGCAAATTGATTGGAATAAGCTACGCTACAACTTGTGTAGAACATAACACAACAATATTCAAGAAGTCAAAAAATATTTCCTAATTTTTTTATATGATGTGGCCAATCTATTTTTTGTTAAAACCATAATGATGGCCTTACTATTTCGAACAATTTGTAGAACAACAGTTTTTCTAAAATATAGTTTATGTAAAATTCATCTTCCAGTAAATTGTATCCTGGACCATAGTGTATATGCTTTTATGGTTCCGTAGAATGCAAGCATTTTCTACAAAACTTATTTCCTTATCTGATTGAAAGCTTATTTTGTCGGATATATACCGTGTTTTTTGGGCAGCAGGGACTATGCCTAAGGCTTTATCGATCCCTTTCTAGGAGGTGGTGGGCTCTGTCAAACCTCCCAAAAGCCACAAATATCCGCATGCAGACCTATTAAAGCGACAGTGTGCCGCCTAAAGTGCACGAGCCAGCGGGAGTGCCAATTGGCACATCAGGATCGATGCCAGTAAGATCCTGAGTATGGAATATCGGCCACGCTACAATTGATCTAATAACTTGTCGAAGTGACACACCCGAACAGTAAAAAAATGGCATACTGGCTGCATGTTGCTGAATTGTGTTTTGAATAGTAAATACTGTGAGGCTGCTATTTGAACTTAGTACGGACGGCGAGGGCTGCTAGTCTGAACATTTTAATCTCTTAGTACGGCGTGCGGGTCAGATGAGCTCGGTCGTTGTAAAAATTCGAGGATAGGAGGCAGACAATGAAGGGGATTTTCATGATGTTTCAGATATAATCATGTCCTTTCTGTATACCTGCGTAAACTATAGTAAGGAACACCCAAGACGAGTTTAGTACTCTCCATTTATTTCCACTACGTTTTACTTCTTGCATACGTATTTCGACCTCAATGGAGAGTACTAAACTCGTCTTAGACGGTTGAATACATCCACTAAAAAGAGCTTTAAAAATTTTTTTTATAGTAAGAATCTGGAACAGGCTGTACCTCGAGCAGGAGAAATTGCCTCAAATACCTGAGTTCTGTTATTGATGCATACTCGTTATGAACCAGCCTGCATAAGAGGTAAAATACCAAAACTAATATGCACAATACTGGTATACATACTCAGTTATAAATTGAATTTAAATACCAAATGCATAACCAATTATTATTCGTTTGGTGTTGAAATACCAAGCATGTTGCGGAACTCCAAAAGAGGAGTGGCATTAGCGGTGCAACCCCAAGCTAAGAAGGTCAGCAGGTGGCGGACCTGGATGATAGCTAAAAGGGTGCTGCCTAAGAGAAGAGATGCGACACTGCCGGAGAGGATTGAGGGGACAGTTATCAACGTGAAATCAGTACACCCCTCCAGAGACTGGGGAGAATGGGTGCGCCTCTCCAAATGCAAGGGCAGTGGCAAGCGAAAAGAGTCTAGGAGAAGATGTCAATTTGGCTCTGCATCCGTAGAACGCAAAAAGGCGAGATGATTCTCGTCTTAAAGCGGGATGCTACTCAGCTCTGAGTATAAAAAGTTGACAGAGGAAGTCCTGGGCAATGGGGTTCAAGTTAGAGCCCTATGATCAGTTTCGAACACCCAGTACAAGGGCCTGGATGAGGTAACCGAGGCCGGAGATCTGGTAGACGCACTGAGAGATCAGTGCAAGTCGAGATCCAGGAATGCGCTAATACTGCAAAGGCTGCGTAAATGCAGGCTGCTTCATTCCGAGTACCTCGTAGGCGCTATGACGCAATGGCTGGTGACCCTCCCACGGCCTCTGTGAGTTAGGGGCCGGTCAGGACGTGTTGCGGTTTGGCAGTGGCCTGTTAAATCCATCCAGTTTTTGCGCCTGATAATGGCGGCGTAAGTTCCCTCAATTTGACATTCAAGAGGAGAAACATTGAACTCATCTAGTATGCCTTGCCTCAATAAAAAATTCAGTATCAACCAGTGGTGCGAATTCTCAATCTCAGTGATGGAAATTTGTTCGATATTGGTACCATTCCCTCTCACTCACTTCCTAGCAGTGAAAACTGAAAATGGAGTGCAGCAACAATCAAAGATAAATAAACAAAAGACCTCTCTTCTCATTGCACACGCAGCCACTATTTGACAGTCTATTCAGTTCACTGCTGCCGTGAATGCGAGCCCCATAAACGTAGGGGTGAATACTATCACTTGAAAGACAATGACAGGAAATTGCCGAATGATCATCAGCTTCAGTCCGCTGTTTAAAACCGATGTTAAGTACCCTGCTTTCTTTGTCGTTCTGACTGAAAGGCACCGTCATAGGCAAAGAGGGGTAGAAAATACAAAACAAAAGAATCCACCAGCAGGCATTGTTGATATAATCCCACCTGGTATCAACAAACAAACGTCACGGGCTGTCAAACATTGGCTGCTTTAAAGTTCCACAGGTTCAAGCAGATTCTGCGGAGTGCCCGGAATGTAGGTGAGGTAGGTCTGGCAGAGCATGTGAATTTGCATTCCCGCGATTCGATGTTTAACGCAATGCCATGTTGCTTGTCAACAGCATGGATGCAACCTCGGACAACATCGTTGAGAGGTTGTGTCGGAAAGGCGTTATATGGAATGCGAACACAGCGCCTCAAAGATTATGTTGAAACTACAGCGCTGGTGGCGTCTTGAACAAAAACCAGCAGCTGCAGTAGAGACTATTGTGATGGGTCACCACAAATTACGTAAGCAATTAGGGGGAGGGCGTTCTGCCCTTTCACTCTTCATAAACATAAATAATTTGAGGGAAAATTCATAAGGGGAAGGGGCTGATAAACCAAGAAAACCGTGGATAGTAATATAATTGAATTGCCAAAAAGGTTATTCGACGAGGACCAACATTCACGATGTCTGCTGCAGAACCTAATTCGACGAGGACGAATTCATTCGTGACGTCATGCTGCAGAACCTAAGAGCTTCATTATTTGACGTTTGAGTGGGCTGAAATTAATTTAGAATGAACTCGATGCTATGAAAGTGTTTATTTTCAGTAAATTGTATCAAATGATAAATTATTTCAGAGGTTTTCATTATTCTGGGATGATAAATGAAAAAATAGCATGAAGTTTGCTCAGTACCTATTGACTTTACCGTAAATGTGAAATAATCATGCAGAACGGTTGCCAGAAAATTATTTCAATCGTCGAAATAAAGAGGTGCTGCTAGTTTTACATCGCTGAATATTCGGCTTTAGGGAAGATCCATTAATTACAAAACGTAAAATTGTCCATTTTGAAGCCAATCTCCCTATGTCACACTTTTTGTATGAAGCATCTGAAATTTTGTCATGGCGTCACATCCTGGGCAGCCCTCGCTCTGCTCCTCCAAGCGTTCCATAATTTATGGATGTCTTTATGCACAATGAAGGATTTATCGATCATTCAATAATTTGCGTTCGATCATTTAGTAGTTTGTCAATAACTCATTCCAGAAAGATCGAAATAAATTGTATGGTAGACTTAATGCGAAGATTTATCTACAACTCTGCTTAATGGTTTGTTGTTATAATTGACCATTAAATATGAGTTATAGTGCTAGTTGCAGTAACTTAAATCAATGATCGTAGTTTTCCTATCATTTAGTCTAAGTAGTAGTAGTAGTGGAACCTCTAGTAGTAGAAATGCAAAAATACACGTTCTCCCATACCAATTTCCATACAAACTTCAAAAGCGATGCGTAAGCGAGGAAGCAACTCAATCGTTCTAAATTCTGCACAGTTGTTCAGAACTCAGAATGGCTTTGAAAAACCATTGATTTGAAAAAATGACCATGACGCCCCACTCTATATATATATGCACACACAGACAGACATCACCTCAATTCGTCAAGTCAAGTCTGGAAAGTCGGCCTCACGTCTTTATAAAAGTTCGTTTTTCCAAGTGAACATAGCCTTTCGGTACCCTGATGTACGAAAATGGCAAAAATGCTGATTATAATTAGGGGCCTTGATAAGAGAAACGCGGATAGAAATGTAACTCTGGCCAACACTGTAACACTGCAGCTAATCTTCAACACATTTTAAAAAACAACACATGAAAAAGAAGAAATGGTTTCGTCTCCTTATTTAAATATTTTTGCTAATTTATCCAACACACTCAGAAAATAATTTTTTGAAGAACTAGCTCAAATTTATCAAATCTATTATGCATGAAAAATACTTAAATGTATACCTGATGCATATATTTCAGTATTATATCCAGTTCTTCCAAGTTTCATTGTTGGGTACACTTACATGATGGTAAGTAACAACACATTTTTGATACTATTACCTTTCACGCCTACTTCAGCAGTGAAAACTGAAATGGTTAGCAGCAACAATCAAGATAAAGTAAAACCCAGATTAATCCACCACAGTGATTTGACCTTCCCTAATTAAAGGAAATATTTTCAGACTCTAGTATTTAAAACGAGATAAAATCACTCAACCTGTCACGGCGATTGAAAGTGTAAATGACAAAATGAATTGCCTACCAAAAGGCGGGTTCCATGGGTTGAGTGCCACAAAACGAATGACTCCGCACTGTACGTCAGGTTGCCATTTATCAGGCGCTGTCTAGATTGAATAATATTGTAACATGTGGTAACATGGTTTTAGTAATCATCGTTACGCTTGCAGCATGTATACCGTGATTTCCAGAGACCTGATATTAATTAATCCAGAACTAACTAAATCAGTCCGATCTGAAACGAAACTCAATACGTTCAATAATAATATATAGAATGCTCTTATGGCTGCCCTAATTTTGTAAAACTAATGTTGCTTTAATACCTTATAAATGAGCATTTATATGGTAGTAAATTTGAATTGCACACATACATGCATATCTATTAGTGTCTATTAGTGTCTCAAAACATGCTCACATTTGCTATCTAGCTTCAATGAAGATTGAAACCCTAAAAAATTTTTTAGTTTTTGCTTTCTCTGAGAAGGTTTTGGTATGCTTCCTATCTAGCATTAGCATTAGCATTGAGCAATTGCACAAATTCGTAAGTGGTCGCCAGACTATTGTATGAGAGTAGCATTACTTTCATCCGTTACCTCAGATATTGATTTGGGACTAGTCACATCTCTTAGATGGAAGCATTGCACTCTCCAATAGTCGAGATCTGTCCTGGCCCCCTTGTGAATGCTGAGGAAGGGAAGGATGGTGTTGGACACCCACTTAAGAAAGATGCAGAGAGAACTTACGACTCTCAGGTGCCACGGAGGTTTTGGGATGTGGAAGGTTATAACAGTAGGAATCGTTTTGGAGAACTGAAACACAGAAAGAACTAAGATAGAAATAAAGAGGGAAGGGACGAGCCTGGAATTGAATCCACGACTCTTACAAAGGCAGAAGCGGTAGCCACTAGACCACTGAGCTCGTCGTTTTGTGGTACATGCTTCTATCTGCGATTATAGAGAGCTCGTGGTGAATTTCAAATTCACCACACGTTTATTTCATACATTTCAAAAGCCCAAATCGTTGGCGTAATAGATTCCGTACTGTGCGAAACTCAAATTATGATTGTTGAGTCATTAATCTAACAAACGATCTACCATTATTTCAGTCTGATATAAGAGCGTTAAGAGCATCAGATGAGAACCACATTCATCTGTTGAAAAAATATTGGCTACGGTTTACAAAATGGTCGATTTCTGGCTTTATTGTATAATCACCTAAAATCAATTTTTTATTTTCTTTATTTGGTAGGCACTCTGTGTTACTTAACCTGCCGAGATCTACTGTGGTATTCTGCTGACAAAATCCACACAGAATCTATTTTTAGATTTTCTATTACCATTATTGTTGTGTTGCCAGTCCATCGCATCATGTCAGTCCATTGTGTCCGTTTGTCCATGATCGTCTATCCAATGGTCGTTGCATAGTTCGGTTGCGAAGTGAGATAGAAATTGTATTCCATCTAAACCAGATATCCGCTTAGTGTGTTTGGAAAAGTTGTAGCAAATTGTGGGCACGTCGTTATTTTGGTACTAGGAGTTGGGTTTTACGATAGGACTAGTATTGGTTCAAAAAGTGAAGAGAACAAAAGTTACTTGTAACAGAAGGCTATAATTTCACCTCCAAAAGTGTGTATGTATGTAGCCCATAAATATTTTTTTTGTTAAACTATATGAAGAAGGACTTGACAGATTCGAGTGCAACTGGTTTCATCTGAAGAAGCAAATTTTCTAGTTGGACACTATTTGTTTTTGTTTATCAGAGTTTGGATCATATTTTTTTATTTTTTAATCCTTACAAAAACACTGTTTGAGTAATTGAATCGTTTGTTTGAGAAACTGCATATGTAACATTTTTTGGTCAAAATGAGATTTTTATATATTCTGTATATTATATATTATATATATTATATATTTTATATATTCTCGTCAAAAATACGTATTTCTGGGCCAAAAAATACGAGAAAAAATTTTTTGTTCAGGAATGTATGAATTTTTTTTCGTTTGTTTGAGAAACTACATATGTCCACGTACTTTGAAAAGCAATTGTGGAGTACTGCTTACATTTTTGCACCCTGAAAGTGCCCAAGGTGTTGACTTTGCAAAATCTATTGATCTGTATCAGAAGAAATCGAAAGATTCGGTTGCAAATTTGTTCCAAAAACAGTTTTTGTTTTTTCGAAAAAAGTGTAAAATGGACTTATGCAGTTTCTCAAACAAACAAATGATTCAATTTTTAAGCAGCGTACTAGAATTGCACCAAATCTTTTAACCGCCGAAATGTAGGCAATAAGCATTGCATTTTCTACATAATTTCGAATTCAACATATTAAATCGAGAAAACCATTATCACTGGTGGATAAATTTGGGTTTTTTTTGTGTACCACATCAATTGCCGGACCCTGTAATACAGTTCGGCCTAAGAAACTTTTAGAAACTGTATTAAATTTTGGTATATAAAATGGGAAGATTTTCATACATAACCATTGTATTGAAATCTCGCAATTTTTCATGGTTTGAATACAGTATATGTATGAGAAGCTTTCATTCTTTTTATTAAAATCTTGCAGAACTGTACTGCCCATGATCGCATATTTGTAACAATTGCATTTTTTGCGAATTTGAGTTAGGCTCATGAATTGTCTTCAAATTGTTAGTTCTTTCATCTAAGTTGGTGATATCTAAAGTTTGTTCTAAAATCTTGAAAAAACTACCAAGTTGTTTTTGTAACATCGAGCATAGTGACCGCATAATTGTAACACTGGAAAATTATTTCACCGGTGCGCCATGTTCCTTGAGCAAAATTAGCACAATTGATTTACACTCAAATATTAAGTAATGCAGATATAGCTGCCGATGATTTTAACTGCAAAAAGTGTTTGTGCAATTTGGTGATTTTTTTAATTAGTTGGATTTCCATACTAATGCATATCACAAACTTCATCGTTCCATTTTCGTCCATGCCTACTTTTGTCAGATTATTTACAAATATGCGATCATGGGCGGTGTAGGTATATGCCAAGATTTAATACAATGATTGAATAAAATCAACGACGCGCTGATATGTGGAGCAAGCCGTTGCCAGGTCGTTCAGCACGCTCCTCTGCGGCGGGTGTCACCATTAACGTCAACAAGACCAAATCGTTGAATGAACACGGTAATTTATTATTCTGGTCTGGTGGTTTTAAAACTGGATCCTGAACTCTACACTGAGCTCAAAACCAATGAAATTTGCAAGTAAGCGCTCTATTGCAATCCGGTAAAATGTCGCAGGATCTCCAGTAACCTTGCTAGCAAAGGCGTAAGATTGTCAATCCGGAATTACGATTCTCGGTCCGGGCCTAGTTCAGGCTAGAATATTTTCTGGTGGAAAACATTCTCGACATACTAATGCTATGGCGAGCATAGAAAAGCTTTCAATTAATAACTGAGGAAATGCTATTAGAATACTAAGTTGAAAAGCAGGCCAATCCAGTTGGAATGTATAGCCATAGAAGAAGAAGAAGAATGTCGCAGCATAGGCAAACAATTAAAAGCAGTCGATAGAAATCTGATCAAAGCTTAGGTCAAGGCTGAAGCGAGCAGTTGCCTAGGATGAAGATCTTTTACTTTAACCCTTTGTAATCCTGAAAGGTGGACTGATCCGGAAATATACGCAATTACGCAATTTTTCGCTGAAATTTGAAGAATCATAACAAATGTTGCAGATTCATTGAGAAATTACTCCGGAACTTCATTAGGAAATTCATCTAAATATTCCTCAGGAAATTCTTTGGAAATTCCTCGGAAAATTCTTCGCATTTTTCTCGAGAAGTTCGACGCAATTTCGTCGGAAATTTTTACGCAATTTAGAATTTTATTTAGAATTTTCATAGGGAATTCTTTTGAACTTCGTTGAGCAAAATCTTCGGGAACAGCTTAGGAATTTCCTCAGAAAATTCTTCGGTATTTTCTCAGGACATTTTTCGCAATTTGTTCAAGTAGTTCTTCAGATTTTCCTCGGATTCTTTGGATTTATTTCGGAGAACTCGGGAGATTCTTCGAGAAATTCATCAAAATTTTCTCGAAAAATTCTTTACAATTTCCATGTGATAAATCTTTGAAATTTTTAGGAAAATTCCATCGGAATTTTTCTCAGAAATTCTTCAAATTGCTCAGGAAAGAATTTCCCGCGTGAAAATCTTTGTAATTCATGGGAATTTCCTCGGGAAGTTCTTTGGAACTTCTTAGGGAAATTCTTTGCAACCTCCTCGGAAAATTCTTCGCTTCTTCTCCGAGAAATTAATCACCATTTCCTCGAGAAATTCTTCGCAATTTCCTCGTATTATTTTTTTTAGGAAAATTCTTTAGAATTTCCTCGAGAAATTATTCGGAATTGTAAAGAGAAATCCTTTGAGGCGTCCACGAAAAATCCTTCGAAATTTATTTCGGGAAATCATCCAAAATTTGATCAGAAAGCTCTTAACTTCTTGGAGTTATTTGGAATAATCAGAACAAGAAGAATATATACTAACGTATACATTGATGGTGAATTCAAACCGACAGGAGCAAAAATGTAAAAATGTACGTTGTTCCATACTAATCCCCATATAACTTTCAAACGTGATGCGACCAATCGAACTCAATCTGCGCACTTATTGGTGGGACCTCAAACGTCTAAGAAAAATATTTATCTTACTTGATTGGATGAAGTTTGCGTTATGCTATAGCGTTTTCCTACAACTGCGTCCCACTATAATGTGTCATGAATGAATTATACTGCCGCTAACCGCAAGTCAGACTTATCTGTATATGAACGCCATATACAGATAAGTCTGACTTACAGGAATTAACAATATAGGAAATGTAACTATCGAAATAAGTAATAAAACGCACAAAAGGCAGTGTTATCGGTTTGGATTAATCAGGATTTAAATCAACGTTCTCTGCATAAAACGATGAATAATATGCTTTGTGCACAAATTACGTAACGCTTGAAGGGGAGAGAGGGGGAGTTTATGAATCGTGTTAATTGCGTTATTATACGTAACAAAATAAATTATTTGAAAATAAATCAAAATCGGATACGCAATATGCATTAATAAAATGCCCTGCTTAAAATGATGATAAAAAAATAATAGCTGATTTTTGTGGTGTTTTTGCAATAGAAGTTAGGGAGGGATTGTCTTAGTAAACGTTACGTAATTAAAAGGGGGGATGGTCACGCGTTACTTGTCGTTACATCAGGGGAAAAGGGGGATAAAAATCCCAATTTTTTACTTTACGTAGTTAGTGTAGTGCTATACAACGTACAACAAATTACGCCTTCATTAGTTTTTTTACCTCTTTTGAGACGAAATGGATTGTCATTTTTTTTTGGAATATGATTTCAACTGGCTGGCATACTTCCACACTGAAATTAAATCAACATTACTGGCTTCACCACGACTTTAAATGCAGCATATAAGAATTAATTCATCAATATCGATATTTAATAACTAACTACATACAATATAGAGGAAATTTATGTATATAATATTAGCCAATGTAACGAATTTTATGTGTAACAATCGATAATAGATAATTATCAATACTGGCACATAAAATTCAATAGCGAACATTTTTTTTCTCAAGAACATGGTTGGCTGTTGGTTGTCGATGAAATTTGTCTTTGGCGAAAAAATGTAAATAAATTCAGTTTCTTCTTCTTCAATGGCTCTATATTCCAACTGGAATTTGGCCTGCTTTTCAACTTAGTATTCTATTAACATTTCCTCAGCTATTAATTGAAAGCTTTCTATGCCCGCCATTGCATGAGTATGTATCTTGTGTGGCAAGTACAATTGATACACTATGCCCAGGGTGTCGAGAAAATTTCCAACCCGAAAACATCCTAGACCGGACCGAGAATCGAACTCGCCATCTCCGGATTGGCAATTCTACGCCTTTGCTTGCAAGTTTATTGGAGATCCTGCCTGAAAAAAATCAGTTTATTATTCCCAAATCAACTTCAAATTATTTTTCAATTTTCAGCTTCATTTGGTCGGGGTTCAGCCAAACCGCACCAAGCGGCTTTTCGACTGACTTGTGATATTTTGTTCGTACAAGGACAACGGAAATAGTTTCATATCAAATTAAGCATACATTTGCGGTAGGATATCCTCAGTTATGGGTTTGAGGTATATTCGATGCGATTTGCGATCAACTAAATCTGCTAAACGAAAGTTTGAGCAGAAAAATCGGTAATTTTTCGATGGCACTTGGTGTGATTCGGCTGAGCCCCGACCATTTGAACTTCGGCCAAAGACGTTAACAAAAACGCAGAGCCAACTATTCGTAGGCTTCGCCAGCAAGTTTTCGTTATGCCAGCATATCCTTGCGCCATCATGAGTAAGGGAGGATATCGAGTTGCACAGGTAAAATTTTGGAAATAGTATGAAGAAACCGATCAGGGTAGCCAGGATTTTCATCGAGTTAGGGAATATCAAAAGGGAGAGTTGAATGTATGTGTGAAATTCATTTAAATAGCAATTAACCCCGACTGATGGCGAACTTGTTTCACTAGCCATATGTTTCACCAAAAGTCGAAATAAAAAAAATCTAAATCAACAACTCTAATTTGATGCTTTTTCTTATAATAAAAACAGGGTATTCATTGAAAATAATATGTCTGTGTTATTTAGTGCAATGTATGATGCTTGTATTTAAATACACGAAAAACTGTAATGGCTTTTGTGGCAACTATAATGAGCCAGTAATGCCTCAAATGTTTACATTGATGGTGATGGTCATCAAAATAACTTTATGAGTAATACTTCAATATACCTACGAAAGGAAAAAATATTATATTTGTGGAGTTATCATTTATACATGAGCAATGCAATATCTTTAGCCCAGTCGCATCTTCTGAAATAAACCTTTTTGCCTTTCTCGTATTTTTATCAAGCTTTATATCATTTAAGAATCTTTCATCGGAATCGGTGTTGTAATAAAACATTTTGTTATTGGTAAATAATCATCTCTCTGTAAAAACGCAACTCAAAAGTTTTCTTTTTAACTATTTTGAACAGATTTGTTTTTATGATGGTGAACATATGGATGACAGACCCTTAATCTCGATACCATTATGAACTGGGCATAAAATGACTAATGCTGTGTTTAACTCATATAACTATTGGAGACAGTGCAACATAATATCCTTTCGTTGTACAATTTGTATTGGAAGTAACTGTAGGGGGTTTTCAAATATATTTGAGTTTGTCATTCAGTTCAATGAGTTTAGTTAGCCTAAATATGATAAATACACTTCCAGGAATCACGGTTTCATATAGTCTAAATAAGTTCGATTATATAAAACTATCGATTTAGTATGTATATATTTAGGTATCTCAATTCCATACTACAAACTACCGATGTTCGTTATGATAATACCCTTGACGATTTCCATAGTCGTGTAATTGAAATGTACAATTCGATAAAATATTTTTATTCTCTCTAGCGTATCATGTTTCATTTCCTAATATCTAATAATACCTTAAATATCAGTAGGGATACGCTTCGATTTTTTTTCGGTTGTTAAAATCCAATCCGTCAGCTATAAGATTATCGGCAAACGCAAGTAGAGAAAAAAACATAGCTTCAACATATCGTTACTATTTGTTTCGAAACTAACCACTATAGGGGGTTCTTACGCTAAGCATCGAAGATGAGAGGGTATGGACGGTGATAACTACAACATCATCTACATAGGACTAGAGCGATTCGATGGGCTCTTCAAAGAACACCATTGACAGGTTAGCTTATTCTATCCTACAATATAAAACTTAATCCAATGAAGCCTTACTGGATTGAAAGTAAGCGATGAAGCAATGACACTAAATGAAGTTTCGCAAGGAAGAGATTGTGTTTATGCTATGCTACTATCGTTAATTGTAAGCAGGAAGAAATTTCATTTTTTGACTAGCATATTTCTCAGCAACACAGTTTTTAGAATAATGTTACTCCAAACACGATGAAGTAAACTTACGAATCCAGTTATTATAGAGATTTTGAACATTGTTTTAGTACTCACTCAGTCAGTGAGTTGGAAACAAACAAAAACCTTGTTTCGCAAATTTGTATTGAAATAAATAAATAAATAAAAACAGTTTGTATTTTCACATTATGAAAGTCCCAATATCCTCCTAGGGGTAAATCAATCCATGCAATTCAAAATGCCACCTAATAAATGATCTCATCCCAAAAAGCTAAAATAAAGTTCATAAGTCAATGAAAAATATAAGTCTGGGAATGTACAGGGTGTTGCATAAGTTCGAATACACTTTCAAAAAATGTTTAAGAATCTTATAATATCATATTTAGTAATCATGTTGATTTCATTGACAGCAAAATTTGTTTTCAGTATGATTTCACAGTGTAAAAATATGCTCTCATTTCTGCTGTGTTAACCGTTAATCCATACAAAACGAGATCAACTGGAGTAATCAAATCTCGCTTGATTTTTGAAAACGTCGTATGTCCAAATGAGAGACTCTCTTTCATAACGCTCTCTTTCACTAATATCTAACCTAGTTTTGCATTTATTGCTAAATTTTCACCTCAACACGCTAGACAAAGCAATTTTCTTCAGATCTCTGTTTAAAAATCCGATGTGAATGTTTTTTTTTCCTGTTCGGGTGTGCCACTGCGACCAATTATTAGATCTATTGTAGCGTTACCCGTATCCTTAGTGTTTAAGTGCATGTCGAATTACTCCAGTGCTATTGAGAAGCAATGCAGTATCGGTTTCGATACAGTTGTTGTTTTGTTTCTCAAGACCACCATGACAATGTCCTGCCATTTAGACCCTTCATAGAGAAGCAATCCCATTGAAGGCACGCCCCTTATCAATAGGAAATCAATCCTTTCTTGAGAAAACAGAACAGTAATACTGTTTTTGGCCATGCATCGGAGCCATGGTGCAAGTGCAAAAAAACAGAATCGGATAGGAAACCCCCACAGAAAAAATGTGATTCTCGCTTTGTTTTTTGCTCATTTCGTGTTGGTAACTGCACAGCTGTGTAGAACTCAAGTTGAAGTTGAAGTTGAAATGCATCATCAGAGCTAGTGCTCCCCGCATTTGGAGCTTTCTAAAAGAAATTTATCATGAGGTATAGCCTCCCGAATCAGTTCTCTATCATGACAGCTTGCGAAAAAAGTCTCTCGCGGTATGCTACATATCGTATATGTATACAGAGATGATAAGTGAGAAACTTGTTTATTCTCTTTAGGATTTATTAGGATTGATCAGAACCATAATATCGCATTGAAACGCTGGTAGTCAAGATGATGGGATTGTTCTACATAGTAATAATGCGTCAACTTGATACAGCTGCATCAAATGGGACATACACCCAGGTTTTTTTACACGGTTTGGTTTTGGTCGTTTAAGACCTTCAGCGTCAATGAAGTATTAAGTTAACCCCACGAAAAAAATCACAAAAAATCAAAGAAAATTCAGGAGGTATTTAAGGAGGAAGTAAAATTGGCAACCAACAACCACGTGTTTCAGGTGAGTGTTTGTGCTGCCGCTCGGTGTTGCACTACCACAGTTATAATTTTCGGCAGACGAAAAGAGACAAACAACACACTGCCGATGATAGCTCGATAGGAAACCTCTTTCAATTGTCCAATTGTTTCTTGAACCTTAAAAAGCTGTGAAAGTTCAGGTTAACCGAAAAATTTATGAATTCCACCGCGTAAACAAAAACTGGATGTATAGCACAATAGATCTAAAAAATGATTGCAAATGCCCAATAGGGGAACAAAGTCGTATTGAAAATAAGGAAATTTTAATCAAATAGGGTTTCTTACCCCATTCCCGGCCTAACATGCGTACGACTGCATTATTCAATTGATATTTATGACAGGAAGCAACTTTTCCTGAATTTTGTGGGCTGTATAATACTGCATTGGGGTTCACTTCTGCTTAAAAATAGCTATTCGTGCTAAATATCGTTCAAGAAAGCTTTTATTTGATTTAAATTAACGAGGTGCAGCACTCATTTCAGTCATAGCGATTTCCATTCGGCATATCACAAAAACCAGTTCCCGGCCTAAGCAAAATTTCACTCAATCTCTCAACATTTCTCTCTCATTCTCTCTCGGGACGGTAGAAAATGCGACGTAAACAAAAATATGCACGTTCCACGACAACAAGATGCCAGATGGTATCATTCATAATCATTTTATTTGGTTGAGAAGATTTATTTACTCATCCATTTTTTTTCAAATACTTAAAACAATATTTTTCACCTTTTGAAATCGAGAAAATTATAAATAACATGATAGCGTCAACATATTAAACAGTTTTCCTATCAACGATGAAGGATCATTTTCATTCTCCTGGCCTTTTGGCAGCACGGTGCGGCTAGAAGTTTTTGGGCCGAGGTGATTTTTGTTCAGTTTGAGAATACATTTTAAATGTATTCTAATTATGTTTATATAAGTTCTAGTGATACGTTCTAGTGATTAGATTGAAGTGCGTGTGTGGAGCATTATGGTGTGGTGATTAAAAGCTTGAAGCAATGATTGTAACGAGCACTAGGACGATTTTCAGGTAGGTGTTTATTTGATGATACCGTTTTGTAAAAGTGGAAAGAATCACCTGGCTCAGTGGTGTGGCATCGGAGAGAGAAATTTTGAAACCTACATTTTTATTTTCTACAATTAGATCAATTAGGAGTAAAACAAGTGATTGAAAGATATTGAATATTGTGAAAAATAAATGGGAGACTTTTTAAAAATTATCAATCATAAACCTACGGCTTCCAAATAGTATAAATCATTAGTTTTCTGTGTAGTGAGCCGGGAACCGGGTCCATAGGCCCAAGTAGTGATTTACCCTAGAACGATTTTGAAATTTTTTTACTACTCTTGTGAAGGTAACGGGCGTATGGACAGTGTCCATTGGACACCCATATTAAAGAAAAAGAACATCATCTATCTCATTATTATATGTTGTCGTTACCTAATTTATGGATCAACCAACAATAACATTACCCAATTATTTATCTTCCTGACATGTTTTTGTATGAGATACCTAACAATGTGAATAGATTAACAACATACGAAAAACTATTTCCCTCTTCTTGAGCGACGTCATTTATGAACGGTTTCTATTAAGACATTTTTTATTCCATGGTGATTAGAAGAAGATTGATTACATAACGCAAGCATTTGCCATTTTCAGCCGCCCTCACACACTCGCACTTTTTGTATGAAGCATCTGAATTTCTTTAATTGATCGTCACACTTATTGCAAGACCCCTCTGCAAACGCCCCCTTCTAAGCGTTACGTATTTCATGGCTGCCCTATCCAACCTACTGGCAACGCCAATCCCAATCTGCCTCGGAGTACATTATGCCCTTGGTCCCCTATTAGTGACGACCTCAAAACATCCGTGCAAAGTTATTCTCCAGCGGCTGCAGGCCGGATATCGCGCTGGAAGATCATGTTTGGTTCGTGTTGTTACACTCAACGAATTTCGAGGGCCCTCTATTTGGTATTTATTTACTACGAAAACTTCCGATTGCCGGAGACAAAATAAAAGACACAAGGAAGTCCTCGATACCTCGTCAGGCTCATCGAAGTGCAGTACGAAATTTGTACGTGCAGAATAATGAATAATGCACAACGGAACTTTGTCTGTCGTAGAACTGGAACAAGAGTGTATTGTATTGTGTACGTTACTGTTCCTAATCATAATGGATGAGATCATGGTGGGTGTAATTATCGTGTGGCCAAAATTATCCATAACACAATGATTTTGTCTATGATGCTGTCCTATTTACGCGAAACCGCTTTGATATGTAGAGTACAATTAACGACCTGGCTAAACGCTCTTCTGTATTTATTATTATGATTAATCAATAGGCTAAAGACAACCCCCAAATTCTTAGCTAACGCTACCCAAATATTGAGACTACAGCGTTTGCAAAACAAGGTAATGCGCTTGATTTTGAGATGCAATAGGTTCACTTCCTCAACATTTTTGATAGACGCCTTGCAGTGGCTATCAGTGAAGCAACGCATTGTTTATTTGACTATGGTGTTCATTTTTAAAGTAATTAATTGTTTGCTGCCTCGATATTTTTGAGATCGAATTGAAAGAGGAGATGACATACATAGATATAATACAAGAAACGCGGTTGAACTAAGAACACCTTTCTTTTTACATGTTGCTTAACAAAATTCATTGATGTACAAGGTTATAAACGTACTCAATCCGATACCGATACCGAGAGGGTGGTCAGGGCGGCAAAGTGTAAACTGTGGAGTCGAGGTTCACCCAGACTGAGGCCCAAGGATCTGCGGACTCGGGCAAGGTCGAATCGATCGAAGGCGTGCCAGCGAAGACGGTGGTACCAAAATCTACCCAGACTGAGGCTCAAGTATTTGTGGGTACGTCGGGGTGACTGCTCCAACGGAGCAGACACAAAAACGGGGAGACAGTCTCCAGGGATGAGCTCCCTGGGGCCGCTCCAAAACGCGGAGGGTTACTACCCCGAACAAGGGTAGTGGGGTTGGGAAGCTGAACCCCGGTCAGGTACCTCCAAAACCGGGGGAGGAAGGACCTGGAAAGGTCCGTCCACCCAGGAAAGACGGTGGTAAGGGGTTACGGCAGACTGAGAGCTCTCAGCCGCACTCAGCTTGCCACATGTGGTCTGGACACTACCCCGGACAACCTAGTTCGGGGGATGTGTAAAGATGAAGTTGGCTGGAACGCCGTTTTATCGGCTATCGCCCAAGCCGTCTCAGAGTTACACAGATGGTGGCGCGTGACTCAAGGATGGCTAGTTCAGGCGCAAATAAGAGGTGGTCCAAGGGATCGGAGTCGGCTTCATGGGTCATACCGGTGGTCATGCTCTGTGGTCGAACTCGATCCTTTTATCGAACAAGTGGCCGCGCGAAGAACAACATGGTATCGTCGCTTTCGCGGCGTCGGTCAACCGGGCGGGTTCCGAGCCCGAGGACGGAAAGGGGTCCTCGTCAAGGCTGGGCAGGCGTAGGCACCGCGTCGGCAAGTCCCTCTGTGTGCTGGCGAATAGGCCCTATCGCAGAAAGGTCAATTTGGGGTGCACGCGGCATCATCATTCTTGATACCAGTCGTGCAGAGGGAAGCAGGCGAAGTCGACCCTTCCCACCTTCCGAGGACATAGGGCGTGGTAAGGCCTCCTGGAAAGCCGGTAATGCGCTGGCACAATACCATGGTGTTCTTCTAAAAAAGCGAGTCACGAAGTACGATGCTGCAAGGATATGCAGCTAACTTCGAGGGTGCGTTGTGCACTGGCCCCCATTTGAAGCATTACTTTCTGGTTGTACCAGAAGGGACTATGGGCTTAGCGGCAATGGAAACGGTTTTAGCGGGTCGGGGATGTAGTCCTGCCTCCCTCGTTTGCTATTGGAAGTGATCCCTAACCCGCACTTCCTGGACAACCCAGGATGTTTGTTGAGCAGATTCTCCTCCATTACTTAGGAAGAAAAAAACACCTAATTTAAGTTTTGACGAAGTTTTACCTAACAAATACTTTTTGTGTTTTATTTCTATTTTTATAATTGGGACATTTAATATTATTAAAAAATATTGATTTTTAGGGCTTTGGTGCTAATGGGAGTATTTCGGAATCATTCAACAAAGTAAAATCCGAATAGAAGGAAGATGGGTTTTGCCCACTGACAACCATAGGTTGTCATGTAGTGCTGTCAGAAACATTGATAATAGCTATACATGTAGACGAGGAATCGGAAAGAATAAAATTTGGCTTTTTACACCCTTACACGATAAGCTTTTCAATTTGAGCCCGACAAAATCGGACCCTGCTGTGGCTCAGTAAATTTCAGAACTGAGGTTAGTCGAGATCTGTCCTGGCCACGTCCTTGCAAATGCTGATGAAGGGGAAGGATGGTTAGTTGGACACATACTTAAAAAAGATGCAGAGAACTCGACGACCTCTCATAGATGCCACGGGAGTTTTTGGGATTGTGTGGAAGGTTATAACAGTAGGAATCGTTTTGATAGAAAGTGTAACACAAGAACTAAGATAGAAATACAAAGTAGGAAAGGAACTAGTCTGAAATTGGACCCACGACCTCCTGCTTATATAGCAGAAGCGATAGCCACTAGAACACCGAGCTCGTCAGTAAATTTCAGAACTGAAATTCGGCAGAAAATTTGGTTTATTTTTAATTTTTGGCTAAATATTTACCGTATTTCAGCAACTGAAATGTCACTTTTACTGGGATTTCGGCAAAAATCATGTTTACTAAAACTCGGTGGTGCCCAGCTCGTCAAAAAAATTTTTTCTAAGAAAATTATTTTGAGCTTTTTAGTGGAATGTCTTTACTTGTCATAAGACGAGTTTTGTACAATCCCATTTAATTCCACCACTTGATTGTACCTTGACAGTAACGTATTTCGACCTCAACAGTAAGGTCGTCTTCAGTGTCTCGTACTTGACTCGACTGACCTACTCAGGACTAGGCTACAACGATGAATCGATCGACTGTGCAAGCCATTTCGATAATTGAAAAAAAATCGGCAATGAGCATTGACGTACTCAACATCCCTGGATCGATCAGGAGGAAACATACAGCGCGCACAGAAACAGATTACGGTCACCAAGCTGGATTGTCATCCAAGTCTGCTCAAAAAATTACCCAAGCGATATTCGCACGCTTCGTGCTTTCAAGCCGATTTTGCTGTCACCAATACTCCACTACTTGTGGATCTACGACTGATGTTTCGGCAACGATCGCAGCGAATAACTTCAGAAGTCCGAACCGAACACCTGACTAAAGCCGACTTACAAGCAATGACCTTGTAACAATAGTTGAAGACTGCAAGTCGACAATCTTCGACAGGAGTTGATTGTAATTCTAACATTTTGGTAATACAGCATTGAGGTGTGCGGCTGATCAAGGTTCTAAAGAGAGTATTAGCTGATTTCAAAATCAAATACATAACGCCTATTTGAGAAAAAAGAAGTTTTTAGATTTGATTGCCGTTTGTTGTTTAGTGATTGGGACGGTGATGGCTCACAGCTGTGATGAAAATTTCATTTAATATTCAACAATAGGAAACGTTGAGAAGAACGTGAAAACACAGATAGAACATAGATTGAGCAACAAAATAGTAAACTGATATGCCTGGGATTGACTCCATCGACCTCCGGTATATAAAGAACAAGCGATAGTCATTAGTCTAGAGACACGCCAGCAAAAACCGATATCAAAATAAATTCGAGGACGTAAATGGGGGCGGATCGACCAGGTATTGCGAAAGAGCAGATGTGTAAATGCTGGATTAACCAGGTCGGTAGGACATCGCAGCAGAATCAGGACCAGGGGATCATGGCGATGAAGTTTCAACAGGGAAATAATAAAGGAGATCGTTTAAAAAATGACCTGTGTTCAGAATAATATCAGCGGAGGCCGATTTTTATACAAAATGGTCAACTTTGACAAGCTGTTACTTTGTACCCTAATGACCGGCTGAGATAAAATTTTGGTACACTACACTGTCGTTATACGCATAACTGTCCCATGTACATAGGAAATCCCAGCAAACATGGGATAACTATGCGTATGACGGCTGTGCAAATATATTGAAATTTCCAAATTGAAATGAAATTTGAACTATTTTTAAAAAAAATTATACTTTGTATATGAAGATTTCAACACATTTGTAGTTCACTGCCAAAATTTCATCTCGATCGGTCATTTAGGTACAAAGTAACAGCTTGTCAAATATGGCAATTTGGTATGAAAATCGGACTGCTCTTATTATTCTGAACACAGGTGTATGTACCTCTAGAGATGCTCTGGACCCTGGTGAGTGACATCAAAGGGAATGTTTTGACATTCGGAAATAAGTTGTAGCTATTGTAACGATGAAAAATATGCGTACTTTTGGCAACTATGTGGATAGAGGCGAATAGACATAGAGTGTAATAGGAGACATATCTGTGATAAATGACACAATTGTTCAAGGGATATTTAAGGTTTGGATTTTACAACGTTGCATTTTTGTTAATAATTTTTATAGTTAAATAATTACAGGCTGTCTCTAAAATTTTAAGTGCACTGCACGGACGAGCATTATCGATTTCACACTGCATACAAAAATTGGAAAACAACAAGACCACTAACTGACAAAATTGATATTTACAGGCCTGGTAGTTTTCTAACTTTCATGACGAACAGAAGAGAAAAAGATTCCCTATTGAACCGATACCAGTTAACATTGTTCCCTCTTGTAAATGTCAGGATAAACACTTACAACTAGCACAAGCGATTGTCAGAAATTGAAACAGAACAGGACAATAATCGTCTGTCGCGCTTTAATCAGAAATAACCAGATCTTGAAGTATTTTTCTATAAAAAATATATTAGTTGTGTAAATTTAGACAAAACACAGCCATTTGTTGGCATGATTTCAGTTTTGCCTTTCATATATACAAATATTTAATCGTAGTTTGAGTTCGCAACATACATCTTATTATATTTGTCGCAAATACAATTAAACGCAACAGTGTTTTTTCCTTTGGAGATAGTGCCAAAGAAATTATCGCTAGTTTCTTTTGTTGCTTTTTTATATCTGGTTCTAATGAAAAATTAGATAGGGTTGAAGATAGGGTGAGCGACACCAGAAAGAAAGTTTCAAAATAACTGGAATGCACAATATGTTCGTCCGGCTGGGATATTAATGGTTGTAAAGTGTAGACCCCTAATCAAGGACTACTTAATTATGTAGTAATCTAGCGCGATCTCTAAATTGGTATTAGTAAAAGTGTGTTTAATGGAGTTCCATACCACTACGTAAAAAAAAACTCTAGAACGCATATTTTCTTCCACCAATGACCTTCATATTTATTCATCATTTTCAAGACGTCATATTACATCTTTTATGCTACGACTAAGGACATAGAGTTGACAGAATATTTTAGTATCATAATATTAATGTAGGTTGGCTCAAAGCCTTTAAATTTCTATTGCGTTAAGATATACTACAGCACATAAGTCTGTGAAGAGGGCAAATTTGCACTCAATGAATATTTACTAACCATATACAGCGTAATAGCTCAAGCACATTCGACACACGAAATGGATCAGTATGACCTTACTATATGAATTTAGTGTCCTACAAAAGAAGCTCATAGGAATTACGGGAGAA
Source organism: Armigeres subalbatus (assembly GCF_024139115.2). Taxonomy (NCBI): domain Eukaryota; kingdom Metazoa; phylum Arthropoda; class Insecta; order Diptera; family Culicidae; genus Armigeres; species Armigeres subalbatus. The sequence continues at coordinate 194,468,836 of NC_085141.1, forward strand.
AATAATCGAAATCTAAGCTTTATACAGCTATGTGTGTAATTGATGGTAATGTCGATCAGAGAAAGCACAGCTATTGCAAATTGTTTTGTCACTATCATGCATTTGAATGATGAGAAATCACAAATATAAGGTATGATTTAATTTCTAATAAACATAAGTAAAACTAGTTCTTGCTTTTTTTTAAGTTGATATAATAAACTTAAAAGTTTCATGTTTGAATATCTGACTCAATTCCAACTTAAAAGATTTTATAAAAGTATTTTCGTAGCGTAAAGTAAACAGAACTCAAATTATGTACTGATAATAACCAAGGTAAAGTAAAATATGGAATCAACATTCAAAATGGGAAAATCATGAGCAAAAGCATTTAGTGTTGATACATTTTTGATTTAGTAAGGATTATTACGCATTCGTACTCTACCTCGGTTGTTATGTACTATTGAGTTATATGAAGGAACGTAGAGAGCAGCCTTTGCTCGTCCATGATCCTCTGCCACTCGGACGATCAGTGGTTGAATACCACCTTGTGGTATTACATTGTTCAATGCTGATATCGCCTCCTGGGCTTCTTCTCTTTTATTGAACCTTAAAAAAAAAAACAAAAAAAAAGTCTATGTGATTCTTTCTTCTAATGTGTATATTCTGTTTACAAACCTAACGAAAGCTACACCACGTGGAAAGCCAGTCAGTTTATCTCTCAAGATATTCTTTTGTACTATGGTACCGTATTTACCAAAAATAATATCTAACTGTTCGTCAGTTATTGTTCGTGGAAGATTTGTGATATAGAGATTTGTTTCCTTGATGTCGTCGCTCTGTGGCCTTGCATATGAAACCTTTAATCGCTTGTTCCGAACCGAGTAACCGTTCAAACACCTGATAGCACGTTGTGCCGCATCTTCGGACAAGAAGTTAACGAAACCGAATCCGTAACTGTATCCAGTCTGTGGAATAGTAAACAAAATGACTTTATTTAATGCTTGTAAATTGTAACTGGTATTTACTAATATAAAGAGACGATAACTGAGAGGGTGAGAAGATCATTGGAGGAGAGGATCTGAAAGAGGATGGTAACAACCAGTGGTGCAATTTATCAACAATGCCTGCTGAGTGTGATTCTTTTGTTTTGTATTTTTCTCTGCTCCTCTTTGCCTATGACGGTGCCTTTCAGTCAGAACGACAAAGCAGGAGTAGCTTAGCAAACTCGGTTTGCCAACAGCGGGCTGAAGCTGATGATCATGCGGCACAAATTTCCTGTCATTATCTTTCAAGTGATAGTATTCACCCATGCATTTATATAGGGCCGTCGCATTCACACAGCAGCGAGTGAACTGAATAGACTGTCAGTGCGGGCTGCATGTGCAATGAGAAGAGAGGTCTTTTGTTTACTTTATCTTTGATTGTTGCTGCTAACCATTTTCAGTTTTCACTGCTAGGAAGTGAGTGTGAAGAGGAAATGGTTCAATATCCAACAAATTTCAGTCACTGAGATTGATAATTCGCACCACTGGTAACAACACCAAAAGAAAACTAGTTTTCCAATTCATGAGCATGACCGTGCATTTCGTGATCGACCAGAACAATCGCAATTGCACAGGGAACCAATGGATGGAAGCATGGGATTTGCTCTCCAACCTCAATGTGCACAGTCCGAGAAGCTCTAGTATTTTGGATAGTCGATAACGGCGCTGGCCACATCCTCACGGTCATCGGGGATGGGAAGGAATTGATGATGCAGTCACTCGCCCACTGCAAGCCGAGAGAACACCTCTGCACTGGCCACAAGTTCCTGCGGAATTTTATTGGAATCTTGGGGTTAAGGTTTATGGCAGAGGTTCGCGTCTCGGTTAACGGGTTGCCAATGTAATAGTTATGAAAGGGTGGTGTATTAGTATTCTAATTGGATGCAGAAACGAACATTTTCGCTCATTTCGAATTCTAACAGTTACCTGCTAGAACTAATCAAGTTGTAGGTATAGGGATAGAAGGTGGAAACGGTATGAAAGCCTATTTCCAGTTCTAGCGATTGTTAGAACATGAGAAATATATGAAAAGATACGAAGTAGGAGGAATGGAACGGGCCTGGGATTGAACCCACGACCTCCTGCGTATGAGGCAGAAGCGGTTGCCATATGACCACCAAGCCCGTTTTTAGAAAACTAGTTTTCCAATTCAACACCTAAACCCTATGACATGAGGAAATGAATATTGAAGATGAATCGATGGTTTGACGGCAGTAAATGGTTTGCAAACTTATATTGTCTTCTTCTTATCGTTATAATTATACGCCAATGAGGCTTGGTGTTTATCAGCAGAGATCTCGCAGAAGCCGTAAGTATTCATCAATCGATGTCTATGATTTATAAATCACAACTAGATATCGAATGCTGAGATCCATCGACGATGCCATCAAAACCCAGGGGCCTCATTGCGCATCTCCTTTCCTCCTCTCCACCCGAACGAAATTCTATCGAGTGGAACATGTTTCGCATCACGGCTTTCGATTCGATCTCGAAAACGACTTATCGTTCGAGGAGGTACAATAATATCGAGAAGTTTTGGCATTATTGATACTCGATAGCACACTGGAAAACGACTCAAGTCGAATGGAAACAGTTTGTCACCTTTATAGCTTTCGAACGGCGTTCTAGACTTATTCATTAGCGCTTACTGAAAGTTTTAAATTATATTTGTTATTATGTCCCAATGTGAAGAGAATGAATGTTCTATTATTGTATTGTGCCTTGAAACAAAATGCTTCAAAATGGCAAAATGTTTCCACGTGGCGGCCAAATTTTCAAAAATATCAAAATAGAATTTTCTTCAGTCGCTTATTTTTCGTTGCGTCTAAACATAGGCGGAGGAGTAGTTTTTTATGCGCGGTACAATATCTTGAAGGAAATAATGTCATTAGTATACATACTTTTATAGTTCTCTTATAATTATTTCGAAATCCGCTTAAAAACGACTTCAACAAAAATAGGTTTTCCGCAGTCTTCATTTATTTTTTGAAGATTTCAAAAAGCCGCGATAAAAACTTCTGGAGTAAATCCGCGTATAAACGTGTATATCCCAAGATCCACGAAAAAATAGTTGCGTGAAATAAAAAATGCGCAAAAGGCGAATTGCGTTTAATTAAAACACATAGAATCATCGAAGTAATTTATTATTGAATCTTTCTTTAGCTTTAAATTATTTAGTTCAAAATTTAATCTTTGGCATAATTATTAACATTAAATTAATTTTGTCGCTTTTGCAACTGCTCAATAAATAATCCTAAATTTGCTTGTATATAAATTAACTGCCGATTCGATTCGAGATGCACAATGCCCAGATATCAGGATAAATTCGAGAGGGTAAATGGAGGTGGATCGGCCGCACATTATGAAAAAGCGGAGACAAAATCTGCAAGCAAATGCTGTACTGCAATCCGGCCGGACTTTGCATCAGAGGCACACCCAGGGGATAATGGCGACGAAGCCTCAATAAAAAAAATTAAGGAAGTGAATAGGAATCTGATCTGTGTCCAGGTCAAGGCTAAAGCAACAGCCCAGAATGGAGACTTTTTACGTTGGCCCTAGGAGTGTTCAGGTCCAATGATAATTTGCAACCGCTGAATCACTTTGCAGTTGCTGATCAGCACCACTTCCGTTTGTGAGCCAGCCGTAGCTTGAATCCATGACTTATCCAGGTTTCTACAGCGTCGGTAGTCTCCGCCTCCAGCATTTCCACCTTTTCCAGCAACTCATCGGTTATCATTAGGACGACATCATCCGCGAATCCGTAAATCTTCACGCGTTAAGGAAACTTCAGTGTTAGCACCCAGTTGTACATCACGTCCCACAGCGTTGGGCGTAGTATGGACCTTTGTGGAACGCCGGCCGCAGCCCTTATCGACTTCTGCCCCGAATTCGTATCGAAGACCAGAATCCGGTTCTGGAAGTAGCTCCTAAGGATTTTACATACGAAGTTGGGGTTCCGCATTCGATGCTGGATTCCCGGCGCAAAGTAACCATCTACTAAACACTTCTGCAGCATCATCTTGCCGTTAAGCTGTCCACGCTGATCTTCAGCCTGTCCGGACACATTTCCGCTGGACCCTGAACTTCGTTGTTACGCCCCGATAAGCGTTGGCCCAAGGATCAGCGTAAGCTTCTCTGAACAACTCTTTGAAGCAGTTGGACGTGCTAACTTTAATCTCCCGTTTGAATACCGCCCCAGGTTCATAGAAGATTATCTTATGCTTCTCTTTGTTTGTTTTGGACTTTACAGCAGGAAAATTGGCAGGAGTTTCGTTCCATTAATTCGTCCTTAGACCGCAAGCCCTCGCTAGTGTTCCCGTCAGCTGTTCTAAATCTTTAGGGGTCGTACACTAATTACGTAAGCACTTATGGGGGGAGGGCCTCCCGTTACGCTGGGATATGGATATTCTGAAATAGTGCGTAACGGTGTAAATCCGGTCATATCGCCAGGCTCGGTACAAAACTGAAGCTGACAATATGACGTCCCTAACCCCGAATCCCAAGGTGTCAGGCGACCCGTCCCGAGGGGATGAATGGAGGGTGAAACAATTAGCCAGGCAGTTAACGGAGCCTGTAATGCTTGGTAGACACCTTTTCGTGCTGCATTACGGAGAAAGATCTACCACACTGTGCTCTAGTTCTTACTATTCTTGTAATACTTATGAGTGATGGTCGGAAGAGTATGGAACGACTATAATTTGCTTTTAGATGACCCACCTTTTGCTCCTTTTGGATGGAGTCAATGGAGTAAATTATAAACACGTAACTCAATCTTAGGTTGGTTTCGAAGCCGACGACATGATTCTCCAAGCTCCAGAGCGCTGATTAATTAGGAAAGAAGCGGATACGAATTTGGTGGATCTGCTGAACCCTCTGACTGATTAGAGCTCTGTGTAAAGGTGAGATTCAGAAATGCCAAACGCAATGAAATCAGAGATCTGTACAAAAACGAATTCAGAACTCATAAGAAGAAGCAAAAATATGTTTGAACTTCAGTACCGATGCATGGTCAAAACCAGTATTATCCCACTTGTTGTTGAGCCGAAACTGATTGAGGCGCGCCTTTGAGAGTTGGTATAAGCCATTTCTCGAAGGATACAAATAGCGGTACCTTAATCTAAAGAGGCCTTACAATAAGTTTGGGAAATATCTGAAAAAACGACTTCTTCATTTCTTCTTAATAAAAATGGAGCAGAAAGACATGCACTAAACAAATGACACGGGTATACTACAAAAGTTCAATGAAATGGACGCAGTGGTTCATCCTGAACAAAAAAAATGGGGAAGGGCATTTCCTTACGTTCCATGTAAATAAAAAATATTTGTGTGGGAAAAAATTTGACATGGGGAAGGGAGTTTAAAAACCCAGAAACCCGTTATTGCCCGTTATTCCCCTTATCGAAGTCCTTCGTCTTCCATCTTTGCCCGCTAGTCCCTATCTCTCTTCGGACCGTCAACGGTCGTGTTTCAATACTATACCGGATCGCCTGGTGGTATTGTTCGGATTTACCAGGACTGCACCTCAAACATTCTTCAGTTAGTGCTGCAGACTTCCCACTTATCTCCACACCACAAATTTATCAATGCTTACATCGTTCGTCACTAGCCAAATGGGAAAAGGTTACCAAGTTGATGCCATCTACACAGACTTGTCTGCAGCTTTCGACAAAATGAACCACGATATTGCGCTTGCTAAATTTGAAAAACTAGGCTTAAGTAGCATTACTCTCAACTGGCTTCGATCTTATTTGACTGATCGCAACATGGCTGTCAAAATCGGGGATCATGTTTCGACGCCGTTTCCGGTTAGCTCAGGCGTCCCTCAAGGTAGCCATCTCGGACCGTTTTTATGTGTACTTAATATGAAAGATGTTAATTTTATCCTAAGCTGCTTAACTTTATCGTACGCTGACGACTTAAAACTTTTTTGTGTCATAAGATGCCCAAGCGATGCTACGTTTCTTCAGCGGCAACTCGAGATTTTTGCAGCCTGGTGTCAGCTTAATCGGTACTCAATGTCTCTAAATGCTCCGTTGTTTCGTTGGGACGGAAGCATGTTCTATATCAACATGAATATTTTTTATATAATACTAGCATCAAGCGTGAAACGACTGTAAAAGATTTAGGCATTATGTTAGACTGCAAATTGACTTTTAAACATCATATATCGTATGTTGTGTCCAAAGCCTCATTACAATTAGGGTTTATCTAAAATTTAGAGATGTTTATTGCTTAAAAACATTGTACTGTTCATTAGTCTGTCCTATATTAGAATATTCTTCAGCAGTCTGGGCACCATATTATCAAAATGATACTCCACGAATCGAATCAATTCAGCGCAAGTTCGTCCGCTTTGCTCTCCGATTTCTCAATTTGCAAGATTCCTATAACCTATACCAAGATATGAGAACTAATGCATGCTTATAAACTTGGAAACACTTACGTTTACTTACGTTTCCTAATTTACAACCCAACATACAAATTCTGCAGGGTTATATACCACATGCTATCTGACTAAGCTATTTGTAAATGGTTGTTCAGTCCCAAATAACTAGCGCAAAATAATATTACTGAACCAAATTTACCTTTACTTCTACTCTGCGCTGTTGTAGATGGAGTTACATTACCTCATTTAGCTTTATAGTCCAATTACAGTCGCCTCTCCATATCTCGATATTGAAGGGACCATCGAGATAAGGAGAGATCGAGGAATGGAAGGAAAACTGAAATGGGTATTAGATCTAAATAAAAACTCGTTGCTATGAAAAACAAAACAAATGTCATTCCTCGTTTTTATGTGTTTTTTTTATTGTTCCGAGGTGGTCTAGTAGCCTAGAACTTTGAAAATATCAACAAAGGGAAAGAAAATCCCGCACAAAATATGACCAGAACGAGATAGACCATCGAGATAGGAAGGTTATCGAGATGTAGAAAGCAAAAATGTATGTAGATTGAAAGGACCAAGCAAACCATCGACATATGAAGAGATATCGAGACATAGAACATCGAGATGTAGAGAGTCGACTGTAACATATGTAATTCACAACTATTTACTCCACAATATTCAATGCTAGCTTTTTCTGTTTTGGTTCCTATTTCTTCTCTCTACTTATACCAATTGATTCAAATGTTATAACAATAGATTCGGACTGATGTTCAAGAAACCGCGTGGCCAGCTTGTAATTCTTCACATACTCTCCAGTTCATGCTCTTCATGAGCGATGGACTGCAGTACATGACGTCGTTCCTGCCATCGCTGCAAAATGTACTAACAACGTCTTCGTTGCCCAATCTGACTTCCAACTTTGCCGGCACCTCCAGCAAACTATAACCTCTGGCATTGAGTCAATCTACTTTCCCACTCCACTGCCCAAGCATTGACATCGGATCTGATAATTACGATGATATTTATTTACAGGAAATATTTACCAATAGGGTTTTCAAACCGAAAAAAAAAATTTCCAACACATTCTTACAGTGTTGAAATATCTAAGATTTCGAAGAAAAAGAACTAATTGACAGTTTTTTTTAATTGTTTCAGGAAATTTGCGACAAAGATTGTTAGCATAAAAAAATGTCGTGCGGTTGTGCATCGAACATGTTTCTAACCAATTATTTGAGGCATTGAACGGATTCTGAAATAAGCGGTTCAAAATTGTAACCAACCGTTTGTAGGTTACAATGAAACCTTTATCGGCGAACATCGACTTGATATTCTGTTCTATTAGTTTGTTAGTTTTTGTTAAAAAATCATTGTATTTAAAATGTTATTAGGGGAAAAGACGGCTTTGGCAGGTTTTGTTCTATTATTGACAAGGGGGTTTTTGTCGACCAAATTTTATGAAATTTGGCCACAATATTCTTTTATATGCAAAGAATGTTTAGGCCAAATTTGAGCATAATCAGTCATAAAAAACCCCCCTGACAATAATAGAACAAAACCTGCCAAAGCCGTCATTCCCCCTAGTTATTCAGTTTAAAAAAATGTTATTTTGTTAAAACTTATTTATATAAAACTTAAATTTATAGGAATAAAACCAATTAAAATCAATAAATAATCTAATCTAAAATGATAAAATAAAACGACTTGCATGCAAGAAATTCAAATTCAAATCGACACAAAACAAAAATTGTAACCCCCCGTAATGATCCGGATTGCAGCGGTTTCATCATACTGGGACGGTGAATGAAGATCACCAACGAAATAGGATAGAAGGAGGAATCGGGATTGTATAAAAGGGTTGGGAGCCCAGATGTGGCTCTCTTGTATCTTTGAAACCAGCCCGGAAGAGCGACGATTGCGACAGCGACTTTTCAGATAGTCAAGTTTTCTGAACACGCGTTTCGGTAGTCCGTTAGTTAATAATGATCCTAAGGATCTAGTGATCGGACACTTAGTGAATTTTCTAATCCGGTCGATCGGGTGGCATCTGTGTGGCAGTAAACGATGTTTCTGCGGTCCGAAAGAACAAAATCGTACGTCGTGCATCCGAAGTCGAGGTGAACAATACCCAGTAAGGTTCCATGATAGTGTGTATCGGGACTAGTAGCAAAAGACGCTAGTGAAGTGACCGCCTAAAATACTGCTCGTTTCCGACCAATTTGCTTCGATCCCACCCGATCAGAAAACACTCGCGAAAACAGTGCACAAGGTACCGCTCCCCGGGCCTGCAGAATCAGTGAAACGCCAGGCCCACCGATACCCCGAGTAACACACTCAGGGCCGGATTTATGGGGGGCCGGGGGGGCCATGGCCCCGGGCCCCCACAAATCTTATGTACCAAAACCCACCTTTTTTGTACATTTTGGGGCCCCCACATACCGTCGGCCCCGGGGCCCCCTTCCGGTTAAATCCGGTCCTGAACACACTTGTCACATATCAGTTACTGTGACTCATATGCGACCAAATCCAGTCACATTGGAGTTGCTGTAACAAAATCGATCCAAACTGTGCTACTAGGGACATGGGCCGAGTTGCCGACGGAAAGTTGAACCACGTGTCTTCAGCATCACCACGCCGGTACCCAAGCAGGGTCCGCGACGTTAGGCATAATGGACGTTAGCCATAACGGACGTTAGGCATCATGTACGTTAGGCATAATGGACGTTTGGCATAATTCTGCCTTCTTTATGTCATAGGCTGTTCTTTGGGTCATTTTATGCCTAACGTACATTATGCCTGTTTCCCTGTTGTCCCTTATGCCTAACGTCCATTATGCCTAACGTACTTATGCCTAACGTCCTTATGCCTAACGTCCTTATGCCTAACGTCCTTATGCCTAACGTCCTTATGCCTAACGTCCTTATGCCTAACGGGGTATACCCCTTAATGAACACTAAGCTGCGAGGCGGCTCTGTCCCAGTGTGGGGATGAAATGCCGATAAGAAGAAGAAGAAGTAGTTCTTTGTGTTTTTGTTCCCTTATCCATTGTTCGCCGATATCGAAAGGTAAGGGGCCGTACACATATTACGTAAGCACTTTTGGGGGGAGGGGGTCTGCTGTTTTCTTACGCGCCATATAAATAAAAATCATACATTGGGGGAGGGGGTTGAAAAATCCAGAAAAATGCTTACGTAATAAGTGTACGACCCCTAAGTGATTAGTCAGTCCACCTCATTGATTAGGATTTATCCAGAGATCGCCCAACAGAAACGACTCTGTACAGTGCGTGTTGCGAGCCTTTGTCTGGCACCTAAAACTCCTATAGAGCAGTGATGCTCCCTTGCTTCATCAGCCAGGAGTTGCTTGGACTTGGAAGGTTCGCAATCCACTCACGATGAAGAAAAAAATACGAGAAAGGCAAAACTATCAAAATATAATATGAGCATTTTTAATCACTTACCTTTACATCTCTCATGATTCGACATGTTTCGATCTGACCCATGGTAGAAAACATCGAATACATTTCACGCTCGGTCATGTCCTGCGGCAGGTAATTGACGATCAGATTTGTTCCGGCATTGTTGCTGCCGGGTCCGAAGTTCATTCCGGACAGTGAACTTGTGCTCGATGATGACGTTTGCTGTGCATTGCCGCCGAAGGTGCTACTCGATGGCATATCGCACATTCGCGGTCGCGACGAGAACGAGAAATCCGAATCCTGTCCGTATGCATAATTCGACTAGAAAATTTCAAGCAATTTGAACTTGGCAATTTAACATCAGCGACTAGAGTAAAGACGGATACTGGCTAAACCAACTTCAGTACACATTTCTATCTGATTTAGCAAATGACGTTTCGGTTTATTTGATTCGGCTTTTATTACTGTTTTGCTGTGTTTAATATGTATCTACAAAAAGTATTGTACGTGTGATTGAGACTGAACATAAAAGCGATGGAAACCAATGAATTCAGAAAAAATAACACATAGGGATAGTGTGAAAATGTGTAGCAGAACTTGTGTATATAACTTGTCTTGATAGTAATCAAAGGAAGATAGAAGGAATACTTGATACATGATGCTAATTAATATTCCTTTTTTCCTCCTTATTTTTGGCTTTTCGTTAATAAAATTGGTTCGAACATTACGATAGCGCAAAACAATGACGACTTTAAACGATGTTTTTATCGATTGCTGCAACATTATTATCCCTATCATACGTATCAATTTATATTTTCCTCTTTTGAAGAGATTTGCTGCCCATGACAACGTCCATGCAGTATCCAACTTAGAGCAGAATAAAAAATAAAATAGTTGTTGTTTCTGGCATTCGCACGGTTTGAGGATTTGGTTGAGAGACTCCTAATCTTTGTCGGCATCATAAACTACAATACGTAGATATACATATGTATGGAAGTTCGTTTTTGAGTGGATGATTCCAATCATAACCCTGCTTTACATGAGTAGGCAAAAATGTGAAAAATAACTTTCCTATCTCAATACGACATCATAGTTGAACACAAGACCTATACAAGGGATGAATTTGAAATATTAATGATGGTGAAACATACGTATTGTATTTAGAAATCAGCAATAATATATACACTCCCGGCCAAAAGTTTGGGTTCACCCTCGAAAAATATAGGCAAAAGTTTTTGGCCGTATTTTCGCCGTCTTACATCCGATTTCTATACAAAGAATATGAGTTGATCTTGCATCGTAGGTATTTCAAACAAACAATTTTTATTTTTTCATGTGCTAAAATATTACATTAAGGGCCAATTTCTTTAACTCCGCTTAACTCTTAAGCGGTGCTTACCCATACGCTTAAACCGGGTTTGTGCACTAAACGGAGGTGAAGAAATCGGCCCTAAGATATGCATTTTTCTTATATTCATGTTGTAAAAAAAGTGGATTTATCTCGAAATTGAGCTCACAAAATTTCGAAACAAAAAAGTGAAACGGAACATAATTTTAATTTCCTTTGAGATGCATTGATGAAATTTCGGTGAAAAAATCCTGTTTTATTTTAAAAAATCAAAATGTTTACTCAAGTGCATGGTATGCATCGACCAAAAGTTTGAGTTCATCAATTTATTCGTACGTTTGTTCTTGGATAACCTCAGATATAGGGAAGAAGGATATCCGCTACGATTCATGACCAATTAGATCTGCTACATGAAAACTTGTCCAAGAAAATGTGTATTTTTTTATTGGCGCTTGGTGGGATTTGGCAGTACCCCTACCATATGATACTTACACCATATTACCAAATATGTTAGAATTCCACATTGTTAGACGAAACGTTTTATAGAAAGCGTGTTTCACATAAGAAATAAAGCTGAACAATATTATACCTTGCCATTCTCTATCAAAATGATTTTTTATCGAATCGAGTGACAATAAAGTAGTACCAAATGATTCTTCTTACAAAGGCATAATATCTGCATTAAAATGTATACGATGTTGTGAAAACTCACATGTGAATATGTACATTATGTGGAAGATATTGATTTGAAAAATGTATTGGAGGTAACCATCCTGAGAATCGTGGGTTCGAGCAAGATTTTTTTATGTACAGGTTATCCGACTTCGTCAGTAGATGGGAATAACCAGCGCGGGGGGGAAACATACGTTTTCAGTGCAAAACGTAAACAAACGAGCATAAATTCCATACAAAAATCCAAGATGGCTGAGTTGGGGATATTGACAAGTCGGATAACCTGTACATTAAAAAATCTTGGGTTCGAGTCCCATCGAAGGGAAAGTGGTTACCTCGAATACATTTTTCAAATCAATATTTTCCACATAATGTACATATTCACATATGAGTTTTCACAACATTGTAAATTAATGTCCAAGTCGGGTGGTTTAATCCCCGGAAATAGGAAATTAACTTTGATTGAACTGTAAACGATGCTTAAAAACGGCACTGACATCTTACCGTGACCCATATTGCCCCACTTTACCCTGAACATTCTTTATGCCTACCGAATCCCAACAGAACCTAACAGAATCCTAACTATCTGATGAGTCAAGTTTGAGAGATGATATTAGCATTTTCATATCTTTTGTAATGTGTTCTTCTCATTTGATTTAATGAGAAAGACACACCACAGCTAAGTGAATTGATCTGGGTTTAAGGAAAGTAAAGTTAGACGGTGCTAATTTATTAACAATTTACATCAAATAATTATTTTGTATGATTCTAATTCCAATAAAACATTTTGAAAATAATTAGAATTTAAATTACGATTGAATGAGAAGCTCGATAGCGATCAATAAATTTTACATTTACTGTCAAATGCGTTACTAACGTGCCTTGAATAATTGAAAAGAATGGTTTGCACTGGGAGCATCCACAGCATCCAAGACGAAGGACAATTCCAAAGAAAATCAATGCATGTGACACATCGTTCGCACTACTTTTACGCATTACCAAAAGACGGGGCACCGAAAACGAGAGGCATGTTGAATTATGTACCGTGGAACCAGCCAAACATACACAAGTTTGCCCCTGGTCGATGATGACGCATCGCGGTTCATGTGGTTGATCCGCATTTAGACATGAATCCAGAGGGACTTTTGTGCTAAGCGTCGAATTGTCTAGCGTGAGATGCTACATTGTTTTCAAACGAACTCCGAGTATGAAGGGGCTATTTTGAAAGCTTTTAGCAGAGAATCATTATTTGATTGAATGTATTCGATTACACAAATCTTCACAAGTGTTTGGGTGAGTTTAAGCTATTACTGAAATGCGCAACAGTTTGCCATTTCAAAACTGACGTTTAGTGTCCAGGTTGATGAATTAATCAAATGATTACATTCATGGCTAAAAATCATGTATCTGTTCTTTATCTTCTTTGTTGACATTACTTTCATCTCTTCACATTTTTAAGAGCCAGTTCGCGAGAAGCGCGACCCCCTTTCCAAGGGAGGTTGCAACGATGTTCTCCGATTTGGATGACATTTTCAGGGTTTGTTCATATATGTAAGAGAAGACATTTTGCAAATTTTCAGATTTTTTCATTGAGGGGAAGTGGGGTAAAACGGCTCTTCAAAAATTATTTATCAAAAATCTCCAAAACCAAAAAAATGCAATAACTTCGGCAGTGACTGACCGATTTTGTTTAAATTCTGCACGCTTTTTCTACTCAACTAGTGCTTTATACCAAGTGAATAATATGGTTATAATGTTGATTATTTTAGAAGAAAATGGACTTTTTCGATAAAAAATGGTCGTTTTTCCAAAGGGAATATTGTTCACCAACAGATCTAGGATAAAAAACTAAACCCGTAAGGCAATTAAGGAATTAAAGAGCTTTCATCTCATATATAATTCAGAAGCGCCAACTCAAGAATTTCTAATAAAATCGCAGTTTACTGCAACACTGTTTAATCAAAAGAAAGTTCGACCCTACTTAGGTTGATGTTTTCCGATCTGCTGAAAACTGTCCAAACTTTTTGTCTAAGTAGAAATTATAAATCAGGATTTTCCATTAGGGGAGTGTAGGGTGAAATAGGCCTTTGAAAATAAATGTCAAAAAATACATCATTTTTTTATGTGAGCTCTAGCAGAAAATAAGTTTAAAAACACTATGTCTTCTTCCTTTCAATTCATCTATATTTTTCGTCCCAATAGAAACGTATATCCTTCGCTGATCTATATTAGATGGCAATCTATTTGCAGAACAATTTTCAACACAAGTAAAATAGGACCAAAATAAGTGCCTTGAACATTAGCACGTCTTTCGCACACTGAAACAAAAATAAACGGATTCGGCGAAAGTGCTTGTTGATATTTTTTTTTAATCAGCTACAATTACTGTGGGTCCCGGTACTGATGTTGCTTTTACAGCTATGCGGAAAAAAAAATATTCTTAACGGCAAATGAACAATTTCGGTAAATTGGGTAAAATAGTCTTGTTAAAATAAAATGTCAAAAATTCACAAATGTTTATATGTGAGCTCAAGCAGAATATACATGAGTATAAAAACATGACGTATTTCCTTTCTAACTTGAAAATTTATTGAAACTTATTTCAGTGCGCCGACTTAATAACAATCAATCAAATTATAAGTTTCCGCACACTGCACTGTTTGTTTGCAAGCCAGTTTGTGAGAATCGCAACTCCATTTTTATCGATGTTTCTGCATCTGGCTGAAACTTACAAGGTTTATTTCTATATGTAGATGAAACTATTCGGCAAAATATTACGATGGGGAGAGAGGGGTAAAATAGATCTCCAAATATAAATAATGTTACGAAACCAGATGATCGTAACCACACTTCTTAGATTTGATTATTCCGACCCAACAGTCAACTAATCTAGCGATTTTGCTAGTTTGCTTCGAAATTCTTCCAAGCGTAGTATTTTTGTGGTTTTTTGTCTGTCAACAATTAAATACTTCACAATCTCTCAATCTCAAAAAATAACGTGATCTGATTAACCAGTCATGTCATTTATATAATATTCCGGCAGAGGTATTATAAACTTAGCGCCGTCTTAAACTCCCGTTCAAAAATATTGTTCCACCAAAATATATTTCCACCAGTTCTTCCATATATGGGTGACGTCTTAACTGCAAGAACGATGCAATTTTTAGCAAACCACACCTTGGATGGTTGGTTGGAAATATGTTCATATAAGGTTAGAAAAGATTTTAAGAGAAAAAGGCTGATATTCAAAGCATCCATTTTACACATCAACTACATAGTCTTATTAAGGTATTCAAGCACTTTCAGGTGGTGTAAATTAAGCCGAGAATAAAACAGTTTTGCTTGGTAATCTTTTAATTAATTGATTAAGCGATCTACAATTTATATACTTTATCTATGAGTGTAGAAACGTGTATCCTGAAATTTGAAGTATTTTCATTAGGGGTGTGCTTTAAAATCGTCAGACAATAGTATACTCTATCCTATTCAATAGTATACACATTACATTGTTACGCTCTCCGTGTAAAAAAAAATCAGCTCGTTGTAGCAAAAACAAAGGTTTTTTTTGGATCGTGCAAAATGAATGAAACTTTGTTAAACTTTGGAGTTTTTTTTTACACAGTTGTGTAAACATAGAATCAAGGGCATTCCATTACCTATGAGATAAAATTGGCCAACCCTTGAAAATATATACACCCGATTAAACCTGGTATGTATTTTCTGCTAGAACTCACATAAAAAATTGATGTATTTTTTGACATTTATTTTTAAAGGGCTATTTTACCCTACACTCCCCTAATAAAAATCCTGATTTTTAATTTCTACTTAGACAAGAAAGTTTGAACAGTTTTCACCAGATCGGAAAACATCAACATAAGTAGGGTCGAAATTTATGCGAACTTTCTTTGTTGCAGAAAATTGCGATTTTCTTAGAAATTCTTGAGTTGGCGCTTCTGAATTATATATGAGATGAAAGCTCTTTAGTTCCTTAATTGCTTTACGGGTTAAGTTTTTTATCCTAGATCTGTTGGTGAAAAATATTCCCTTTGGAAAAACGACAATTTTTTATCGAAAAAGTTCATTTTCTTCTAAAGTAAACAACTTTATAACCATATCAACTACTTGGTATAAAGTACTAATTGAGTAGAAAAAGCGTGTAAAATTTAAACAAAATCGGTCAGTCATTGCCAAAGTTATTGCATTTTTTTGGTTTTGGCGATTTTCCAACAATAATTTTTGAAGGGCCGTTTTATCCCACTTCCCCTCAATGAAAAAATCTGAAAATTTGCAAAATGTCTTCTCTTACATATATGAAGAAACCCTGAAAATTTCATCTAAATCGGAGAATATCGATACAAGAGGGGGTCGCGCTTCTCGCGAACTGGCTCTTAATATACACTGGATTTTGTTTTTACGCGATTTACATTTTCTCAATTTTCCACTCATCCTAAATGTTTAACGCATATTAATTATCATGTGATTTTTCTTTGATTTATTCTGGATTTTTTGATACATGTTGCAAAGAGTTTGGTGGCAAATTGAAGTCACACGATCAAAAATACGAGCGAAAAAAAATCGTGTAAAAACAAAATCCTGTGTAATGTATATTGATTAAAGTGTGCTTCCGTGTTTTTGTTTCTAAAATCACCCTTCCAGACAAATCCAGATTTTCCCACAAAATGCTACAGATTTGTTGAAAAACGAGTTGGCATCCCTGCCGTCGACAATGAAAGTGAATACGCATCAACATGACAGCAGAAGATATCAGATCTAAGAGCATCAATCGATAACACGACACAAATGAAAGTGGATTTTATTTGAGAACTGGAAATATAAAATTCAGTCCGATTTGCGTTTACATTTTGTAAGCAAACATTGCTTTATGGGTTCCGTAGAATGCAAGCATTTTTCTACAAAACTTATTTCCTTATCTGATTGGGGAAAGCTTATTTTGTCGGATACATACCGTGTTTTTGGGCAGCAGGGACTATGCCTAAGGGCTTTACGATCCCTTTCTAGGAGGTGGTGGGCTCTGTCAAACCTCTCCCAAAAGCCACAAATATCCGCATGCAGACCCTATTAAAGCGACAGTGTGCCGCCTAAAGTGCACGAGCCCAGCGGGAGTGCCAATTGGCACATCAGGATCGATGCCAGTAAGATCCTGATTATGGAATATCGGCCACGCTACAATTGATCTAATAACTTGTCGAAGTGACACACCCGAACAGTAAAAAAATGGCATACTGGCTGCATGTTGCTGAATTGTGTTTTGAATATTGTAATACTGTACGAGGGCTGCTAGTTTGAACTTAGTACGGACGGCGAGGGCTGCTAGTCTGAACATTTTAATCTCTTAGTACGGCCGTGGTGGGTCAGATGAGATGCCGGTCGTTGTAAAAATTCGAGGATAGTGGAGGCCAGACAATGAAGGGGATTACTGATGTTTCAGATATAATCATGTCCTTTCTGTATACCTGCGTAAACTATAGTAAGGAACCGTCTAAGACGAGTTTAGTACTCTCCATTTATTTCCACTACGTTTTGTTATCTTTGCAGATACGTATTTCGACCTCAACTGGAGAGTACTAAACTCGTCTTAGACGGTTGAATACATTCCACTAAAAAGAGCTTAAAATATTTTTTTTATAGTAAGAATCTGAAACAGGCCGTACCCGAGCAGGAGAAATTGCCTCAATAATACCTAGTTCTGTTATTGATACCATACTCTGTTATGAACCAGCCCTGCATAAGAGGTAAAATACCAAAAACTAATATGCACAATACTGAAGCCATAACATACTCAGTTATTAAATTGAATTTCAATACCAAATGCATAACCAATTATTATTCGTTTGGTGTTGAAATACCTAAGCATGTTGCGGAACTCCAAAAGAGGATGGCCATTAGCGCTGCAACTCCGAAGCTAAGTAAGGTCACGCAGGTGGCGGACCTGGATGTAGCTAAAAGGGTGCCGCCTAAGAGAAGAGATGCGGACACTCGCCGGGAGAGGATTGAGCGGACAGTTGGCATATCAACGGAAAACAGTACACCCCCTCCAGAGACTGGGGAGAAAATGGGTGCGCCTTCCAATGCAAGGGCAGTGGCAAGCGAAAAGAGTCTAGGAGAAGATGTCAACTCTGGCTCTGCATCCGTAGAACGCAAAAAGGCGAGATGATTCTCGTCTTAAAGCGGGATGCTACTCAGCTCTGAGTATAAAAAGTTCAGTACATTCAAAGTTAATTGCCTATATGCCGGGTATTAAGCCACCCGGAGTGGAAATTAATTACTATGTCTGAAACTTGATTATGCATATGTACAACATGTGATAGATTTAGTTCGGAAAAGGTATTGGAGGGTAACCGCCCCTTCGGTGGGGTTTGATCCCACGACCCCAGTTCGCATGACAGGTGCTTTCCCTACTAAGCTACGAAGGACCTCCGTCGTCCACCGCAGTTTAGCGGGTACTGATGAAACCAAATTCCCAGCACCAGGTACCAGCCGATCTCTCGCAATACATTTTCAGAACTAACCCTACTTCATTGAGCGCCGTTGCTGATGAAGCAAGTGTGTAGGAGCCGGACAATATTAAATACTCATCCTACTTGGTTGACATCATGTGTACAAAAATACATTTGAGAGAGTTAGTTCTGAAAAATGTATTGCGAGAGATCGGCTGGTACGTGGTGCTGGGAATTTGGTTTCATCAGTACCCGCTAAGCTGCGGTGGACGACGGAGGTCCTTCGTAGCTTAGTAGGGAAAGCACCTGTCATGCGAACTGGGGTCGGGATCAAACCCCACCGAAGGGGCGGGTTACCCTCCAATACCTTTTCCGAACTAAATCTATCACATGTTGTACATATGCATAATCAAGTTTCAGACATAGTTATAAAAAGTTGACAGAGGAAGTCCTGGGCAATGGGGTTCAAGTTAGAGCCCTATGATCAGTTTCGAACACCCAGTACAAGGGCCTGGATGAGGTAACCGAGGCCGGAGACCTGGTAGACGCACTGAGAGATCAGTGCAATGTCGAGATCCAGGAATGCGCTAATAGGTTACGCAAAGGCTATGCGTAAATGCAGGTTGCTTCATTCCGAGTACCTCTGGCCGTAGGGCAGCTATGTCCAAGGGCTTTGCGACCCCTCCCCACGGCCTCTGCGAGTTAGGGGGCCGGCCTAGGACGTGTTGCGGTTTGGCAGTGGGCTCTGTTAAACCTATCCAGTATTTTGCGCTCGATAATGGCGGCGTAAGTTCCCCTCAATTTGACATTCAAGAGGTAGAAAACATTGGAACTCATCTAGTATGCCTTGCCTCAATAAAAAATCTTAGTATCAACCAGTGGTGCGAATTCTCAATCTCAGTGACTGAAATTTGTTCGATATTGATACCATTCCCTCTTCACACTCACTTCCTAGCAGTGAAAACTGAAAATGGGTAGCAGCAACAATCAAAGATAAAGTAAACAAAAGACCTCTCTTCTCATTGCACACGCAGCCCGCACTGACAGTCTATTCAGTTCACTCGCTGCTGTGTGAATGCGACGGCCCTATATAAATGCATGGGTGAATACTATCACTTGAAAGACAATGACAGGAAATTTGTGCCGAATGATCATCAGCTTTAGTCCGCTGTTGGCAAACCGAGTTTGCTAAGCTACTCCTGCTTTGTCGTTCTGACTGAAAGGCACCGTCATAGGCAAAGAGGAGCAGAGAAAAATACAAAACAAAAGAATCACACTCAGCAGGCATTGTTGATAAATTGCACCACTGGTATCAACAAACAAACGTCAAAAATTTTCATCAGCTATTCTCGGGATTATTAGTATCAGTGTACTGGTGGTCGAATACAATCGCAGATCTTCGTAGAACTTGTCTTAGACCTAAAAGAATGCTGCGACGTGCTAGAACAGACGCTGAAATGGTCGATAGACGCCGGATATTCCAGTCTGCGACGATAAGCTCAATTTCACATGCCAAGTCGATTATGCATGCCAACTGGCATCATTGGCGATAAATGTTTTATCACGAATGATGTTCAACAGTTCGGCGGTGCATAGTCAAGTGCGTAAGATGATAGCGGATGTAGCATTGTCTATCATCTGCTACGGCATACCAACATGGGCCGTAGCACTAAATGCCAAGTACAACATGAAGAAACTCATCAGAGTACACCGGCTGATGTGTCCACGAGTAGCAAGCGCATATCGTACCATATCATATGAGGCGGTGTGCGTTATGGCTGAGATCATGTCGATTGGCATACCTACTCAAATGGTGAAGAGCATGGGACATCGCAGTCAAACGTCGTTGGACCCACAGACTAATTCCGGACTTGTCAAATTGGGTTAGTAGGAAGCATGGTCAGGTCAATTTCCACCTAACACGGGTGTTGTCTAAACATGGCTGCTTTAAAAAGTTCCTACATAGGTTCGGGTTAGCAGATTCTGCGGAGTGCCCGGAATGTGTAGGTGAGGTAGGTTCGGCAGAGCATGTGATATTTGCATTCCCGCGATTCGATGTTTAACGCAATGCCATGTTGCTTGTCAACGGCATGGATGCAACCTCGGACAACATCGTTGAGAGGTTGTGTCGGAAAGGCGTTATATGGAATGCTGTGAACACAGCGCCTCAAAAGATTATGTTGAAACTACAGCGCTGGTGGCGTCTTGAACAAAACCAGCAGCTGCAGTAGAGACTATTGTGGGGTCGTTCACAAATTACGTAAGCACATTAGGGGGGAGGGCGGTTCTGCCCTTTTCTTACTCTTCATATAAACATAAAATAATTTGTATGGGAAAAATCTTACAAGGGGGGAAGGGGGTCCGATAAACCAAGAAAACCGTGGATAGTACTATTAATTGAACTGTCAAAAAAGTTCATTCGACGAGGACCGAATTCATTCGTGACGTCGTGCTGCAGAACCTAATTCGACGAGGACCGAATTCATTCGTGACGTCATGCTGCAGAACCTAAGAGCTTCATTATTTGACGTTTGAGTGGCGCCGAAATTAATTTAGAATGAACTCGACGTATGAAAGTGTTTATTTTCAGTAAATTGTATCAAACAGACAATTATTTCAGAGGTTTTCATTATTCTGGGATGATAAATGAAAAAATAGCTATGAAGTTTGCTCAGTACCTATTGACTTCTACTGTAATGTGAAATAATCATGCAGAACGGTTGCCAGAAAAGAATTATTTCAATCGTCGAAATAAAGAGGTGCTGCTAGTTTTACATCGCTGAATATTCGGCTTTAGGGAAGATCCATTAATTACAAAACGTAAAAATTGTCCATTTTGAAGCCAATCCTCCCCCCTATGTCACACTTTTTGTATGAAGCATCTGGAAATTTTGTATGGGTCGTCACATTTCGGGCAGCTCCCGCTCTCCCGCTCCCCTCCAAGCGTTTCATAATTTATGGATGTTCCTTTATGCTGAATGCAAGGATGTTATCGATCATTCAATAATTTGCGTTCGATCATTTAGTAGTTTGTCAATAACTCATTCCAGAAGCTGATTTTCAAAATGTATTGTATGGTAGACTTCTAATGCGAAGATTTATCTACAACTCTGCTTAATGGTTTGTTGTTATAATTCGACTAATAACAGAGTTATAGCGCTAGTTGCAGTAACTTAAACTAAATGATCGTAGTTTTGCTATCATTTAGTCTAAGTAGTAGTAGTAGTGGAACCTCTAGTAGTAGAAATGCAAAAATACACGTTCTCCCATACTAATTTCCATACAAACTTCAAACGCGATGCGGAAAGCGAGGAAGCAACCAATCGTTCTAAATTCTGCACAGTTGTTCAGAACTCAGAATGGCTTTGAAAAACCATTGATTTGAAAAAATGACCATGACGCCCCACTCTAATATATATGCACACACACAGACAGACATCACCTCAATTCGTCAAGTCAAGTCAAGTGAAAGTCGGCCTTACGTCTTTTATCAAAAGTTCGTTTTTCCAAGTGAACATAGCCTTTCGGTACTCCTTGATGTACGAAAATGGCAAAAATGCTGATTATAATTAGGGGCCTTGATAAGAGAAACGCGGATAGAAAATGTAACTCGGCCAACACTGTAACACTGCAGCTAATCTTCAACACATTTTAAAAACAACACATGAAAAAGAAGAAATGGTTTCCGTCTCCTTATTTAAATATTTTTGCTAATTTATCCAACACACTCAGAAAATAATAAATTTTTGAAGAACTAGTCATAAATTTACTAAACTGAATTTATGCATGAAAAATACTAAAATGTATACTTCCGATGCATATATTTCAGTATTATATCTGTTCTTCCAAGTTTCATTGTTGGGTACACTTACATGATGGTAAGTAACAACACATTTTTGATACCATTACCTTTTCACGCTCACTTCCTAGCAGTGAAAACTGAAAATGGTTAGCAGCAACAATCAAGATAAAGTAAAAACCCAGATTAATCCACCTACAGTGAGATTTTGACCCTTCCCTAATTAAAAGGGAAATATTTTCAGACTCTAGTATTTAAAACGAGATAAAACTACTCAACCTGTCACGGCGATTGAAAGTGTAAATGACAAATGAATTGCCTACCAAAAGGCGGGTTCCATGGGTTGAGTGCCAACAAAACGAATGACTCCGCACTGTACGTCAGGTTGCCTATTTATCAGGCGCTCGTCTGATTGAATAGCTATTGTAACATGTGGTAACATGGTTGGTTAGTAACTATCGTTACGCTTGCAGCATGTATACTCGTGATTTCCAGAGACCTTGATATTAATTAATCCAGAACTAACTAAATCAGTCATTGATCTGAACGAAACTCAATACCGTTCAATAATAACATATAGAATGCCTTATGGCTGCCTAATTTTGTAAAACTAATGTTGTTTAATACCTTATAAATGAGTGAGATTTATATGGTAGTAAATTTCAGAATTTGCACACATACATGCATATCTATTAGTGTCTCAAAACATGCTCACATTTGCTATCTAGCTTCAACTGAAGATTGAAATCCCTTCAAATTTTTACGTTTTTGCTTTTCTGAGAAGGTTTTGTGGTACATGCTTCTATCTAGCATTAGCATTAGCATTGAGCAATTCGCACAAATTCGTAGGTGGTACAAGCCAAGACTATTGTATGAGAGTAGCATTACTTTCATCCGTTACCTCAGATATTGATTTGGGACTAGTCACTATCTCTTAGATGGAAGCATTGCACTCTCCAATAGTCGAGATCTGTCCTGGCCACGTCCTTGCGAATGCTGAGGAAGGGGAAGGATGGTTTGTTGGACACCTACTTAAGAAAGATGCAGAGTAGAACTCTACGACCTCTCATAGGTGCCACAGGGAGGTTTTGGGATTGTGTGGAAGGTTATAACAGTAGGAATCGTTTTGGTAGAACGTGAAACACAGAAAGAACTAAGATAGAAATACAAAGTAGGAAAGGGACGAGCCTGGAATTGAATCCACGACTCCTGCTTAAAAGGCAGAAGCGGTAGCCACTAGACCACCGAGCTCGTCGTTTTGTGGTACATGCTTCTATCTGCGATTATAGAATGAAGCCCGTGGTGAATTTCAAATTCACCACACGTTTATTTACATACATTTCCAAAAGCCCAAATCTGGCGTAATAGATTCCGTACTGTGCCGAAACTCAAATTATGATTGTTCAGCATAACCACAGATAACAGATATTGAGGCTGGCATCCGATACATGTGTAAACATCCGCAACCGTTAATTCAAATGTATTTTAAATTGGGACCGCGTTTGGCAATCGATTGGAGATGGCGCACGGATCATTGTTATTGAAAACGCAGCCCGAATGCGTCTGTCAAATACATTGGCTGCGTTCGACGGTTGTTAATCAGCTGCGTTCGTATGCACTGCCGCAATCAGTTGACTAGATGGCAGTAGTGGGCCAACGTATATCAATTTAAAAGTTTACACAGGATTTTCAATAAAATTTGTTCTAGCCTAAATATCTGTTATCTGTGGTATAACTAAGCAAACGATCTACCATTATTTCAGCCCCATACGCGTTATTCTTTTTCAAGAGCACTAGATGAAAGAACCACTTTCATCTAGTGCTCTTGAAAAAAATATTGGAAAAGCACGTGGTTTACAAAATGGTCGATTTCTGGCTTTATTGTATAATCACCTTAAAATCATTTTTTTTTATTTCTTTCTTTATTTGGTAGGCACTCTGTGTTTCTTAACCGCTACTGTGCCGAGATCTACTGTGGTATTCTGCTGTACAAAATCCACACAGAATCTATTTTTAGATTTTTCATTACCATTATTGTTGTCGTTGCCAGTCCATCGCATCGTGTCGTGAGTCCATTGTGTCCGTTTGTCCATGTCGTCTATCCAATGGTCGTTGCATAGTTCGGTTGCCATTTATCCGGGTAAAGTTGGAGGAATGCCTCCGAGAAGAACAAGTTGTCAGTCATCATCAGGCAGCCATGACGGTAAGGCGCGTACCCCAAACGCCACCGCATGGGCTGCGGATCCGGTGACTGACGAGGGTTTGGTGGAGGGGCTGGGAATCGAACCCATGACCATCCGCTTGTAAGGCGAACGTGTAGCCAACTACGCTACGGGACCCCTCAATTAAAATCAATTGTTTCTTTGAAACAAATCAGAAAAATAAGCATATTTTCATATTATATCACTTGTTGAAATTATATTTTCAATATCAAAGTGAATTTGTTTCAATTGCCATACATTTTATTTCATATTTCAAGAGGTTTATTATATTTAAAGAGTCTTTAATAAACATAAAAAAAGAGGGTTATTGATGGATTAATACATAACACGCCTGCGTAACGCATACAAAGTGAAATTATAGACACTTCTGAAGGACAACAAAAGACCTCTTCTCTCACCGCACATACAGTCCATTCGGTTCACTCGCTGGTGCGCGAAAGTGATGGCCCTATATAAATGCATGGGTGAATACTATCACTTGAAAGAAAAAGACAGGAAATTTGTGTCGAATGATCATCAGCTTCAGCCCGCTGTTGGCAAACCGAGTTGACTAAGCAATTCCTGCTTTGTCTTTCTGAATGAAACGCATTGTCAAAGGCAAAAAGAAGCAGAGAAAAATACAAAACAAAAGAATCGCATTGTTGATAAATTGCACCACTGTTTTATATGTTTCCATTTTTGAATTACAGCATTATTTCCATGTATTGGTTACTGATTAGTTCTATACGTTCCTGATACACGGATAGAAATTTCATCCATTTGCTTCAAAAATATACATGTTTATTTCCAAAATGGTAATATGTTTGAATCAAACATATTTATTTTTAAAACCAAATTAAATCCCTGTTTGTTTTATACATACACTAGTGGACAGCCCCTCGCTCGCTCTTGCAAAAGTAAACAAAAACTCGAGTTCGGATCAGATCCGATCGGAAGTCAGCAGAGGAGCAGGAGCAAAAGTAGAAGCATATGTTTTCTTGCTTCCAAATTGATGATAGGGATGTTTTTCAGGTACAGAAAGGTAAGTAAATGAAATATGAACGTTTGGAATTGTGAAATCTGGTAGTCAAATGCTACCGGAATATGAAAATTGGTAGAATTGATAAGAAAATATTATAAGGGGTCGAACCAAAACAATAATATCCATGTTTGCTTCAAACATTTAGCTGGTTAAAACAACTTAAAACGCACATTTGATTCAATAAAAAGTTTTTGTTCGCTTCAAATGCAACAATATGTTTGTTCCAAACAGATTTATTTTTGATGCCAGAATAAACTGAATTTATGTTTGGATTTACCTAGAATATGTTTGTTTTTAACGTAGTTTTTTCTGCGTGTACTATCTAGGGTAAATCACTACTTGGGCCTATGGACCCGGTTCCCGGCTCACTGCACAGAAAACTAATGATTTATACTGTTTGGAAGCCGTAGGTTCATGATTGATAATTTTTAAAAAGTCTCCCATTTATTTTTCACAATACTCAATATTTTTCAACCACTTGTTTTACTCCTAATTGATCCAATTGTAGAAAATAAAAATGTAGATTTCGAAATTTCGCGCTCCGATGGCACACCACTGAGCCGGAGTGATTCTTTCCACTTTTACAAAACGGTATCATCGAATAAACACCTACCTGAAAATCGTCACAGTGCTCGATACAACCATTGCTTGAAGCTGTAAACCACCACACCATAATTCTAAACACATGCGCTTCAATTCTTCCTAATTTTTTGTTTCACTAGAACTTATTTAAACATATTAGAATACATTTAAAAATGTATGCTCAAACCGAACAAAAATTCACCTCGGCATAAGAACTTCTAGCCGCACCGTGCTGCCAAAAGGTCAGGAGTATTTCTTAGTATGAAAAAAATCCTTCATCGTTCATAGGAAAACTATCTTATACGTTGACCCTATCATGTTATTTATAATTCTCTCGATTTCAAAAAGTGAAAAAAATATAGTTTTTAAGCGTTTGGAAGTAATTTGGATGAGTGAATATATCTTTTCAACCAAATAAAAAATATTATAAGTAATACCATCTGGCATCATGTCGGCGTTGAACGTCCATATTCTGGTTTACGTCGCATTTTCTCCCTCCCGAGAGAGAATGAGAGTAAGATGTTGAGATATTGAGCGAAATTTTGCTTAGGCCGCGCATCGGTTTTGAAGGGGGCCGGAAATTAAATCGCTATGACCGAAATTAGTGCTGGACCTCGTTAATTTAAATCAAATAAAAGCTTTTTCAAACAATGTTTACCAAGAAAAGCTATTTTTAAGCAGAAGTGAACCCCATTGCAGTATTGCACAGCACACGAAATTTAGGAAAAGTTGCTTCCTGTCATAAATATCAATAAAATAATGCAGTCGTATGCATGTTAGGCCGGGAATGGGGTAAGAAACCCTATAACGATAGAACTCAGAAAGCATCTTCTGCTGAAGACGGGCCATCGCAAAACACTTCTGAAGAAAAAAAAAATGGCAATGAATCTGTGGAACGAAATACAAGTTTAACTTCCAAAAATCATCCTGTGGTGTCACGATATGGTGTAAGGGTTCTATACTATTCCCCAGAAAACCGTTTCCCAGAAAACCATACCCCAGAATTCCATTTCCCAGAATGTACCATTCCCCAGAAAACCAATCGCCAGAATGTACCATTCCCCAGAAAACCATTCCCCAGAATGTACCGTTCCCCAGAAAACAGAATATATAGATAAACATGGTTTCATAATAAGTCACCATAATTAAAATCATTTGTCTTGATGAGTTGGATGTGCAATGGCCATTGTGGTAATTATTAGAAACTATAGTTTCAAATACAATGTGCCTTTTGGCATAATGACTATAAGGTGCCCGCCAGAGTAAGGTGCCTGCCAGAGTAGACGCGTCAACGCGACGCCGCGCGAAAAGTGCATACAAAAGAATAACAATCAATAATAAGGAGCTGTCAAATCGTATGGACGCTTCGCTTCACATTGCACTTCGCGTCTACTCTGGCCACACCCTAACCGCGATGTGCGATGCGATGCGACGCGACTCACGCAAAGGAATAACAATTATTATCAATGAACTGTCAAACTGCACTGTCGCGTCACGTCGCATAGCATGGTCACGTCTATTCCACCCCCCTGAAATGAGATGTAGTTCTTGATGCCGTCTACCGATTGGGTGGCGCTAGTGTTACCTTTCCTATTTTAAGCTCCGTTCATACTGCCGCGAGAGAATTTGCGATTGGCGCTTTGATGTTGCATGAAGAAAAAGAAGCAGAAAGATGATAATAAAAAATATTCGCACGGGAAAACATACGAAGAAATTTTTGAAACTCTTCTTTAAAATTCTAGAAGCAATTAAATTGAAAACGGTAAGCAGTACGGGGTTAGACTTGTTTTCTACTGCACAATAAACACAATATTTCAATTTAAATTTTTACTCTGTGATATGCCTCTAGAATTTCAGAGATATCTTCGTATGTTTTCCCGTGCGAACATTTTTAAATATCATCTTTCTGCTTCTTCTTCTTCTTAATGCAACATCAAAGCGCCAATTAATCACGCCGAGAATCACGTAACAAAGCAATACATCTCGTTGAATATAATTTAACAATACAACACATGCCGCTTACGCATCCGATTTCGACATACTGACTGTATTTATTGCTTAACCGGCAATGTTTACATCCAGCACCATGTTGCAGCACCATGTTTTCGGCTTCAGGCGAGTTGTTCGTGGATGACAGCCGTTTCATGGGGGTGGTCTATTCTGGCTTAGCATAGTATATGGTTACGTCTATTCTGACTTCACCCCAAAACAGAAAAAAATTCTTCTTATTTTGAAGCTTGCCTTGATTAAGGAATCAAATAGGGACCCACGTATTTGCCTGGAATAAGGCAATTAAGTCAGTGATTCCTTCTTTTAAAATGCGCATTTTCCCGGTATATGGTGTCTTTAATATGTTTGTGCTACACACGCGTTTGTCCATAATAAGGCACAAGAATATAAAAATGAAACAATAATGAATTATTGGCAGTGGCTGATTTTCTACTCGCCGCCGTCACATCCAGGCGCTATAGTATATGCGCAAAACAGCCAGCAAGAGTTAACCGCCAGAAATTTGTATGGCGAAAGTCATCTAACACGGGTTTTCTCAAAATAAGAAACTTTTCATGACAAACAATTTGGTACCGATTATGCAGGAAGGTGTCCGCTACCATGCCTACCAAATATGTTATTGATGAAAGTGCTTATTTTTGAGAAATCGAGCCTTAGATGCTATTCGCCATACTGATTTCAGAAAGTTAACTCCTAGTGTGCCGCTGTAAGCACGCTCAAAGCAGGCGATTCATTCCTTCTTGAAAGGCACGAATATGCCCGAAATAAGGTTAACGAATGATTCCTTCTTTTAAAATGCGCATTTGCTCGGAAAAAGGGAAATGAGTGATACATTCTTTAGACTCACACATTTGCCTGAAATACGCCTTCTTTCAAATCACGCGTTTGCACGGAGTATAGCGAACAAGTGGATAATGCCTTCTTTTGAAATATGAATTTACCCGCACTAATAAAAATCTACAGTTTCATTGAACAAATTAATACTTATACTTTATACGTATATACGTATATATATAAATAAAGTATACGTATACAAGTGAACCAAGACCATGAGAAAAGTACATAGTCGAACATGTTTCGAAAACTGCCATAGCATTTTTTGGTCAACTAAGCTCCATTGTATGCAAAGGTAATTGTAAGGCCAAAATCACGAAGCAACTCATAAGCAGGATCAGAAGCAGTATTTCGAAATTCGATGTGGCGATGACTAAGCTGCGCTGCAAGGTGAACCATGGACCATATGCTAATATTCATTAGTTTAATTTTGAAGACTAAGGGCATCTCTTTGAATAACATAATCTATTATATCAGATTGAACTGTACTTCTTTGTAGTTTTTCAGACCCGTTCTTTTATTTATTTATCATCAGACTAAGGCCGGAGTGGCCTGTGCTGCACATAAAAGACTTCTCCATTCAGCTCGGTTCAAGGCTGCACTTCGCCAACCACGCAGTCTGCGGAGGGTCCGCAAGTCGTCCTCCACCTGATCGATCCACCTTGCCCGCTGTGCACCTCGCCTTCTTGTTCCCATCGGATCGTTGTCGAGAACCATTTTCACCGGATTACTGTCCGACATTCTGGCTACGTGCCCGGCCCACCGCAGTCTTCCGATGTGAACGATGGATGGTTCTCCCAACAGCTGATGCAACTCGTGGTTCATTCGCCTCCTCCACGTACCGTCCGCCATCTGCACCCCACCATAGATGGTACGCAACACTTTCCTTTCGAAAACTCCCAGTGCGCGTTGGTCCTCCACGAGCATCGTCCAGGTCTCGTGTCCGTAGAGAACTACCGGTCTTATAAGCGTTTTGTAGATAGTCAGTTTGGTACGGCGGCGAACTCTATTCGATCGGAGCGTCTTGCGGAGTCCAAAGTACGTACGATTTCCTGCCACTATGCGTCTCCGAATTTCTCTGCTGGTATCGTTATCGGCGGTCACCAGTGAGCCCAAGTACACGAATTCTTCAACCACCTCGATTTCGTCACCACCGATAGAAACTCGTGGTGGGTGGCTCACATTGACCTCTCTTGAGCCTCTTCCTATCATGTACTTCGTCTTCGACGTGTTGATGACTAGTCCAATCTGTTTAGCTTCGCTTTTCAGTCTGATGTAGGCTTCCTCCATCCTCTCAAAGTTACGTGCCATGATATCAATGTCGTCGGCGAAACCAAATAACTGGACGGACTTCGTGAAAATCGTACCACTCGTGTCAATCCCTGCCCTTCGTATTACTCCTCCAAAGCGATGTTGAATAGCAGACACGAAAGACCATCACCTTGCCGTAACCCTCTACGCGTTTCGAAGGGACTCGAGAATGCCCTGAAACTCGAACTACGCACATCACCCGATCCATCGTCGCCTTGATCAACCGTATCAGTTTATCCGGAAATCCGTTTTCGTGCATTAGCTGCCATAGCTGGTCCCGATCGATTGTATCATATGCGGCTTTGAAGTCGATAAATAGATGATGTGTGGGCACGTTGTATTCGCGGCATTTCTGCAATACCTGACGTATGGCGGACACCTGGTCTGTGGTAGAGCGTTCACCCATAAATCCCGCCTGGTACTGCCCCACGAACTCTCTTGCAATTGGTGTCAGTCGACGGCATAAAATTTGGGAGAGTACCTTGTACGAGGCGTTCAGCAATGTGATTGCGCGGTAGTTGCTACAATCCAGCTTATCGCCCTTTTTGTAGATGGGACACACGACACCTTCCATCCACTCCTGCGGCAGAACCTCATCCTCCCAAACCTTGGTAATCACCCAGTGCAGCGCTCTAGCCAGTGCTTCACCACCGTGTTTAAACAGCTCTCCTGGTAGTTGGTCAACTCCAGGGGCTTTGTTGTTTTTCAGCCGGCCGATCTCCTACTGGATTTCCTGGAGATGCGGAGCCGGAAGTCGCATGTCCTGCGCGCGTGCTCCTAGGTTCATTACCATACCGCCACCGTTGTCTGCCATATCGCCATTCAGGTGCTCTTCGTAGTGCTGCCGCCACCTTTGGATCACCTCACGCTCGTTCGTAAGAAGGTTCCCGTTTATGTCCTTACACATATCTGGCTGTGGCACGTGGCCCTTACGTGAACGGTTCAACTTCTCATAGATCTTTCGTGCGTTATTAGCGCGGTACAGTTCCTCCGTCTCTTCACGGTCTCGATCTTCCTGCTGGCGCTTTTTCCTCCGGAAAATCGAGTTTTGTCTGTTCCGCGCCGCGTTCCGCGTTTGTATCGTGCCTCGTTCGCCCTCGTGCGGTGTTGCAGCAATCTCGCCCATGCTGCATTCTTCTCCTCAACTAACTGCTCACATTCGCCGTCATACCAGTCGTTTCTCTGATCCGAAGCCACCGTGCCTAGTGCAGCGGTTGCGGTGCTTCCAATGGCGGATCGAATATCTCTCCAGCCATCTTCAAGAGATGCTGCGCCTAGCTGCTCTTCCGTTGGGAGTGCCACTTCCAGCTGCTGCGCGTAGTCTTGGGCTAGTCTACCGTCTTGTAGCCGCCCAATGTTTAGCTGCGGCGGACGACTCCGACGCGTGTTGATCACCGTCGAGAGTTTTGAGCGCAGACATACTGCGACGAGGTAGTGGTCGGATTCAATATTCGCACTGCGGTAAGTGCGTACGTTCGTGATGTCGGAGAAGAATTTACCGTCGATTAGAACGTGGTCGATTTGGTTTTCCGTTACTTGATTAGGTGATTTCCATGTGGCCTTGTGGATATTCTTACGGGGGAAGAAAGTGCTTCGGACTACCATTCCGCGGGAGGCTGCAAAGTTTATGCATCGTTGGCCGTTGTCGTTCGATACGGTATGCAGACTATTTGGTCCGATGACCGGTCTATACATTTCCTCCCTTCCTACCTGAGCGTTCATGTCACCGATAACGATTTTGACGTCCCGCAGTGGGCATCCATCGTATGTCTGCTCCAGCTGCGCATAGAACGCTTCTTTCTCGTCGTCGGATCTCCCTTCGTGTGGGCAGTGCACGTTGATGATGCTATAGTTGAAGAAACGGCCTTTTATCCTCAGCTTGCACATCCTTGCGTTGATTGGCTGCCACCCAATCACGCGTTGGCGCATCTTTCCCAGCACTATGAAGCCGGTTACCAGCTCGTTGGTGGTGCCACAGCTTTGGTAGAAGGTAGCCGCTCGATGCCCGCTTTTCCACACTTTCTGTCCTGTCCAGCAGATTTCCTGCAGCGCTACGACATCGAAGTTGCGGGAATGTAATTCATCGTAGATTATCCTGTCGCAACCTGCGAAGCCAAGCGACTTGCAGTTCCATGTTCCAAGCATCCAATCGTGATCCTTTATTCGTCGCCTAGGTCGTTGCCGATTGTATCGAGTCGTATTATCTTCTATGTTGTTCGTAATGGTTGTTTTTAAAGGCGGCTTATTGGGCCTGCGCAAACCTCCTGTCTCGTCGGAGGGCCGTCGTGTCAGGGCTGTTTAGCGTCCCACCTAACACCAGGACTTGGGCTTGTGCGCTTTGAGCGGCACACGGTCGCTTTGGCGGAGCCTACTTGCGGATTCATGCAGCTTTTTATAGAGGTTTAACAGGGCCCACTGTCAAACCCCACCACATCCTAGGCAGGCGCCACATCTCGCAGATGGCCTGGGGAGGGATCGTCAAGCCCTTGGACATAGTCCCTGCTGCCGTTCTTTTTATTCCAGTTTTTTAGTTGCCAAAATCTTTTTTCTTCATTACAGGAATCTTTATAAAGGTATGAAAAAAATTCTGGGATATGGTGCATTCTAGGGAATGGTTTTCGGGGGAATGTTCATTCTGGGAAATGGTTTTATGGGGAATGGTACATTCTGGGGAATGGTACATTCTGGGGAATGTTATAGAATCGGTGTAAGAAATTGATTTGTTTTCCTTGAGGACAATAGATGAAATGTACTGTATGTGTATTTGGGGGTCACTACCCCGATTATTCCACTACCCCGAATGACCACTACCCTGAATGCCCCACTACCCTGAAAGGCCGTTACTTCGAAAATCATATAAACATATTACGCTCTAATTTTAATTATTACTTTTGCATATGCTAACAATTGTCCAAATATTTGAATCTGGAGCGCTCGGGATAATGCAAAAGAGCGAATGCCAGAGACGATGTTTATAGAGAGTTTAACCCGAACGTATTTGTGTTCATTTTGTTTGATTTCTTAAAATAATTTAAGCACATTTTTGCAATAAAAAAAATCGATTCGTAATTTAATCAATTTTGTATTTTAAATTTGTTTGTTTTGTTAAAATAAAATATTGAATTTATTGGTCAAAAGTATGAACGTTTCTATTCAATATTATAATATTGGAATATTTAAGGTTTTGAGACTTTTTTTCATTGTAACAGGTTAAAAAATATCTTAGAATATATCTTTCACCATCATAACCTTTTATTATATTAGGTTAGTTGTGTAAAAATACTAAACTAAAGATTTTTTACTCTTTAAAAATATTACAAACAAAATCACGTTAAGTTTTGTTAAATTACCATTTTACAATGATTTGTAGAAATTTTAAATATAGGGTAGGATGGGGCAAGATGGGTCACCTAAGGCAAACCCTCAACGCCTCAAAATAGAAACATTTTAATGTGGCTTTTCAACGTGGATCTATAAGAATAGCTCATAATCTGGCTTAGCTGTATGAAATAACAAAAATTCTACTTTTTATTTCATTTCGAGTCATTAAAGCAGAAGTCTATTTTTCTGTCAATCAAGAAATGCCGGGGCAAGATGGGTCAAACAGCGGGGCTAGATGGGTCACCTTTAAATTCTGCAATTAATATTGTTTTCATTCACAATATTTAATTACACACAGATAGATGAGTTTAATGCCAATGATGTGATCGAATAAAAAAGGATTTTAAAGCCTCGAATTAATAAATGGCACTACATTTGAAAATGTCTGTAATTTCTTATGAAAACAAGTATTGCTTTTGCAAACGAGTATTGCTTTTTTAAAGACAAAAAAATATACATTATTAATTAACAAATTAAAGTCATTATGCTCAAAAGAAACCTTAAAATGATTACATCAGCAATGAAAAATATGTTTTGAATACGAACTATGTTCTTTAGTATGTGCTGACCCATCTTGCCCCATTTGCAAGTTCGTGTTAGAATGTCTAATTTTCGATCAAATTTATTTATTTCAATGTACTTAGTACAACACCGCCTACATTACTTATAATACTTTCACTATATTACTAAAAATGTTTTAATTTTAGATTGCTCGACGAGATTACACGTTTTATAGAAAATGTGTTTCGCATAAGAAACAATGCTGAAAAATAATTTACCTTGTCATACACTAACAAAATGAAATTTTATCATCAAATCGAGTGACAATAAAGTAGAAACAAATTATTCCTCCTACAAAGTCATAATCTCCACATTAAAATGTATACGATGCTTAAAAACGGCCCTGACCCGTGACCCATCCTGCCCCGCCTAACCCTAATTCCAAATAACTCTTGACTATGTGTAAAAATATATAATTATTATATATAACTAGTTTATTTGTGGACGCAGTAGCGCCCGTGGCAAGCGTTTTTTTTAATATAAACGGTTCATTAATTGATGTATAAAAAAAATCAAAATTTTCAACGTCTGTTGTCTGTGATTATTTCATCAAATGCTGTGTCTGGTTGTCTAAGGTTGTCACTGGTTTTGTTTTCTGCATCTGATAGGAAAAAAGAATTGAAGTGTCAAATATTTTATTTTTTGTGAGAATTTCCCCGCGTGCTGCGTCTGGTTGGCTAGTCACCGGACAGACAAACAGGGCTATTATATATAGTATATAATTTTTTGTGAGAATTTCCCCGCGTGCTGCGTCTGGTTGGCTAGTCACCGGACAGACAAACAGGGCTATTATATATAGTATATATAATTATTTATCACCATATCCATTTTTTCAATCCTGCGCAATTGTAAATTATAACAAAAAAATGAAGAACCTCGTCTAAAGGCGAGCTTGAACAATAGAAGAATTACTTAAAATTGAATACATTCCATGCTTGCCTCATAACGCAATATTTAATTTATGATATGTGCCACTCGAAATTGATATCAAAATGATCTAGTGCCAACACAAACTGGATTTGGGAAAAAGATCTACCTAATTTTTGCACCTTAACACACCCTGTACTAAAATCAAATACAGGGCTGTTACAAACTAGTCGAATTCCGATACGCGAAATCCGCGACTGGCAAATTAAAATCCGCGACTGTAGAAACAAATCCGCGACAAACAAAATTATAATTTCTTACTTCAAAACACGTTTTATAAATGCGAAATTTCAATATTTTTGCTTCTAATCTATTTGCATATTCGTCGATAGAAAAGAAAATGAAAGAACATTCGCTAATTTATGTAATACCCAAAACTGCATTGTTAACACTTCAACCATATCACGAGCAACAGAAAAGTGCAGTGTGCAGTGTTGAACTATGCTCGAAAGAAATTCAATTTTTAATGTTTCCGGGAAACCCTCCATTCTAATCGATGTTGTATAGATGCATTTAGTTATAAGTTGGTTGGGCAGATGGCAGTCTGTTGTCATAGGTAAATACCAGTTAGATCAAGGGTTATATTTGAATTATACTTTTTAGTACGCTATATAGTTTTTTTTTTCTAATCTCTACCATCGTTTTACAATGTCGTGGCCGCACCAATAATCCGTCAGGCTATTTATTTATCAGTCATTGCATTTTGTACTTCCATCAATCCGCCAGTTAGGAAATAATAAGACCAATTTCTTCAAAAGCAAGCGACATAGCTCCGAAGCTCTGAGACCCGAACGAATTTTCAAAAACTTGGATAATGTTCACGATTTGAAAATGATGCCATTACCATTACTTATGAGATAATGGATGGGAATTGCTAAGCTTATATAACACGGCACACACGACACGTTGTTCATTTGCCAAATGCACTAGAGGTACCAAAAGAGACCGTAGGTAGGCTTCATGATAGGTCGCGTACACGATGGTGTTTTGCAATTGCAGTAGACCTGAGGGTACTAAACTTCAGTGCGTCTTTTAGCAATTGGCTCAGCATCAACTGAGTACGTAAGAGTTAATCAACCCCGTGAAATAAGCACTAGTTCTTGAAGCCACCGTTTGTTGGTGTGGCGCTAGTGCTGTTCTTGAAGTTTAAAGCTCCGTTCATATTGCACTGATTACATTTCGCGGAAGTATTTAATTAATGATAATAATGAATTAATGAATTAATGATCGCAAAATGATTTTCGATCGTGAAAATTTAAATTTCAATAACTCAAGTTCTATTGTTCTGTTTTCGTAATTTATCCAGCATTTTACGTGCGGTAATAGCCGCCATAATATAATTATCATTGAAATCAGCCGAAATTATCACCGAAAAAAGCCAGTAAATTAATTTCGATAGCCGCCACAATTTATAACAATATATAACATGTTCTGGTAAGATGCAATCTATTTGACGATTGTCTTGTGTCATTTGACATCAAAAAAACAAAACAACAACAAAACAAAATTTTTAGGAGCAATTTAATTAGAAACGGTTGGCAGTACGGGGCTGTACTTTCCTTCTACTGCATAATGAACGCAATTTTTCGATTTCAAATTTAATTTTGTGATATCATACTTGATACACATTATAAGAAAAGTCCAACCCCGTACATACTACTTTCCGTTTTTAATCAAATTACTTTTAGACATTCCACTAAAAGAGTTTCAAATAATTTTCGTATTACTTCTAGAATTTTTAAGAAGAGTTTTTTATGGTGATTTTTTTTCAAATATCATCCTTTGGCTTCTTCTTCCTCTTGCAACTTGTAATCGCCTAACCACGAGCGTCTTCTTTTTCCACGATTTTTCTTCTTCTCGGTTGGAAAAGTGACATCCGGTGCGAGCTGATGAATATTTCAGTGAACTCGGAGCATTTTAGTTCATCGGATGTTCATGTCGAGGTTCCTTTTTTGTAAACATTACCCGCAGCGGATGCTTTCTTCTTACTGAAAATCGGCGCATGACGTCATCATGGTTTAGTCCATGATGCTGGAAACTTGTCGTTTTTGTGTCAAACCACACAAGTCAAACTTCAAACTGTCTCTACTCTACCTAAAACTGAGTTCAATTGAGGCGGTCATTAGCGCTCGTAAAATGCTGTGCATGACCAAATTAACTGGGATAAGCAAAAAAAAGAAATTAAATTCTGAGAAATTAAATTAATATATTGTAACTCTGTTAGTTATCATCCGATTTTGACAATTTAGGGATGCCTGAACCGGAGATTTAATATACAGTATATTTACAGGGCCGGCTAAGGTCTTCTTCTTCTTCTTCAATGGCTTTACATTCCAACTGGAACTAGGCCTGCTTCAACTTTCCTCAGTAATTAATTGAAAGCTTTTCTATGCCCGCCAATGCCAATGTATCTTGTGTGGCAAGTATAATGGATACACTATGCCCAGGGTGTCGAGAAAGTTTCCAACCCAGAAACATCCTAGACCGGACCGAGAATCGAACTTGCCATCTCCGGATTGGCAATCCTACGCCTTTGCTCGCCAGGCTACTGGAGACCCCGGACCGGCTAAGGTCCTCCAAGAAATAAGTACAGAGAACAGACGTTCATCTTCAATCTTATGTTGTGTATTCCAACACCTCGCTTAGTGAGATTGAGCTTTCATGTCGGGCAGCTTGTGTTCGCGGTGCTGAGGCGCGATTTAAATCTTTACACACGATTTCCACGAAATTTTGATCGAGCATCCACGTCTGTTCTCTGTAAAATAAGTTTATCAGAATCCGAATGAAAACACACATTAAGGTCCGTCTCATTTACCGAATTAAAATTGAAAGTGCCAGTTCCAAGATTTAATAAATACCCAGTCTTGAAAAAGGCTGGAGCACCTTCCAAAACCATTAAAACATAAATCTATCAAAAGTAATCTTGCTCTGCAAGCAGGGTTATTCGATAATTATTGAACTGCCACTATGAGATATGAGACAGCACACCTACTTTCCAGTTGACGAAATCAACTGATTGATCTTGACGCATAAACTCTTTGGTTACAAACTTGAGCTCACTATAATATGGGCGTCGAAACTAAGATAAATTAATCTACTTAGTCATTGTACGTGTCATCGACAGGTGTTTTATGAAACACTATTGGAACCTTTTTACTTTACATGTGATCTGGTCCAATTGGAAGTGGATGTCGCCTTGTGGATAAAATTTTGCTTTACTCTGGACCATTTGTGTGTTGTTAGAATAATAGTTTTTGGAAGCATAATGGACT
Organism: Armigeres subalbatus; assembly: GCF_024139115.2. Classification (NCBI taxonomy): domain Eukaryota; kingdom Metazoa; phylum Arthropoda; class Insecta; order Diptera; family Culicidae; genus Armigeres; species Armigeres subalbatus. The sequence continues at coordinate 194,507,057 of NC_085141.1, forward strand.
TTACGAAAACATCTGGAGATTAAAAATAATAACTATCATGCACCGGAAAAAGTTCTTTTGGATGACAAGAAACCTATCTATACTGCCCATGTCTCCCAGCAGCTGCCCTAGATTTGTTTAAGTTCATATTCAAAAGCTCAAAACTGTTGCACAGCTTTGTTCTATTTTCTGCAGATTGAATCACGAGATTCAAACATTTCTTTTATGTTTTGACGATTGAACTCGTTATTTTAACTACGGAATTCGAATCAATGCACTTTACCCGGCGTTTCTGAGCAGCAAGATAATTTTCATTTATTTAAACAAAATTATAACATTATTTTGCTTCAGATTCCAACGAGAACAGTGTTCTAAAATTAGAAGGAAAAATGAATCACTGCTGATCAACCAGTTAATTGGTTTGCAGTCTTATTTTTTCTACTTGCAAAAATTTGGGTTTCAAACAGAAAGATGCATTAGGAATTAAAGGCCCACTCTTTATCTCAATGCCAAATATTTGTCAAATTATTTTAGATATCTATCAAACTGTTTAGATATCGATATGGGTATCAGGCAGACAAATTTGTTATTATAATTAATTTGATATTTGTTATTGTGACAAAGACAGTGCTGAAAACTTTTGCGCCATAGCAAAACATGTGTATCTGAAATGAACGAATAAATTATAGAGATAATAGCAATAAAGTTTTGAAACATACTTTAGATGGTGCGCTTTTTCTTTTAACAACAGCTTGAAATCGAGCCTACAATAAAAAAAAACTGTTTATTTTGTTTTTTATTCGAATTAAATCTGCCCGCGAGCGATATTGTCGCATGCGTCACTGTGTCCCGTGCTTAAAGCCATCGCTTGACAGCTAGCACCAAGTTTAGCACCAAGTTTTCGGCTTCAATCACATTGTATGCAGATGACAGCCGTTTCAGGGGGCTGGAGTTAATGAATCTATTGTCGGCGTAGCACCAACTTAGAATTCGGAAGTCCGGACTTCCGAACCGAACTTTCTTCCGAAGTTTTATCTGTCAAACTAATGGATGCGTTGTTTAGCGCATCTTCAGGGGAATCCAGCGCACTACTTCCGAAGTTGCGAAAGTTGCCTGTATCTGGAGAAAAATCCAACTTCGGTATAAAAAGCGGTATAAATTTATTCCGGATACACAATATATCGGAGTGAAGCTTAGTAAGCGGAAATAGTTAGATTCTGCCCCCACATGTGCAAACTAATTCGTTAGTGAGTAATCTCCCAAACGAAGGAGAGACTTGCCAGGTTCTAGCGATTAGCCATCTATAGTGAGCATTACAACGCCGTATGTGCTACCCATCGTAGGAGTCTTTTGGAGTCTCAAGGATCAAGTTCAGCCAGAGAGTTTGTTGTAACTAAGTAATCACGAATAAACTCTCAATGGATATAAGAACAGCGAGGAATTTTGAAGCACAGGTAATGGAACAAAAACATTGAACTGAAGAAAAAAATTAGCCTATACAAAGTTATTGGAATACATAATAAAACAAAGGACGAAAACCGAATGGTTTGAATGATGCCTGCAATAGCGGGAGTCATTAAGCATGGTACAAAACTTGACACAACTGATGGTCGGACAATTATCTATTATCAAAAATCTGATTTCTGAATATCGCCCCAGCCATTGACATGCGATCTGATCCTTTCTCAACAAAAAGTGAGGTCGAACAATCCACAAGGACTTTCTGTTTGGCAGCTGATATTGCCTAGGATGACCAAAACGTGGCATTCCTCACCTAGACCTCAATCCTTCAGCAGTAAGTTAACACACCACTGGAGAACAGCGCGCAAAGAAAAGATTAAAATTGCGAGACACTCGAGGATGCAGATGAACCAGGTTCCCACCACCCTAGGATAAGGAGTCATACAAAGCGGCAGGAACCCCAGAATTCTAGTCCTCATGGAGAAGCCGGAACCGCGGGAACCCTATCATGGCATTTTTTGTCTATTTTATTAGTGTTTTTGTGTTTTTTTTCTCTACCAAATTTTATCCTTACAATAATTTTAATGTAACAATTTTAATTCAAAATAACTGGCGAAGCCTTTGGTTGGCTCACAAGGCGGCCCTTCTAGTCCGGCCTTCCTTTTAATTTAAATTGCTATTATATGTACCTTGCTATTGGCGGGACCCAAGGTTGGCTCGCGAAAGGAATCCTTCTGATTCCTTTCCTCATTGATGTTGAACCTAATGTTATAAATCAAAAACACATAAATAAAGACAGCTTCGATCAGCTATCAGTTTCGTTCCGGCAGTTGCATGTGTGAATATTAAATATAAATTTTATGCGTTTGATCCAACTTTATCGTCCACCCTCTATGCAGCGCAAGTAATCATAATTGTAATTCCGAAATTAGTGGCACAAAAGTTCTAGGCAATAAAATAAATAATGCTCGGCATTTCAGTTACCTATAAATGCAATTCGACAGACTTTCTATGTGTCAGCTTAAACCAACTTCCATACGACTATTGAATGGTTATTCGAATGTCATGTGTTTGGATTTTTGACGGATTGCTTATTTTGCAAACGTTGGGCGACATGTAGAATTTATCCTAAAATTAAATTGAAAAAATCGCGATTTTCGCGACAATACTTGAAGGAACCGCGATTTTCGCGACTGGAAGGGTAAATCCGCGACAAATCCGCGAAATTCGCGAAAAACGCGAAAATCGCGAAATCCGCGACTGTTGTAACAGCCCTGCAAATAATTTGGTTAGAATGCGACTTTAATGCAAACATTGAAGAGTAAATCTTTTCCTTATATCAGTTTTATAAAAAAAACTTTGAAGCATTTTTGTCCTTTGTCCATGTCCTAAATTCCCGGTTTTTCCCGCTTTTTTTCCCGGTGACTTCAATTTTCCGTCTTTTTCCCGGTTCGGTGACCACCCTGTTTATGATGCGCGAAGTTAGGGCGTGCGCGAAATTAGGGTACATCACGGTACGCTTTTTTTTATTTTTTTTGACAAATTCGGGGTAATGATAATATGGGGTAGTGACCATTCGGGGAAATGGGTTATTCGGGGCAATAGCCTTTCGGGGTACTGGCCTTCGGGTTAGTGTCATTCGGGGGAGTGTCATAGAATCGTATTTGGGATTAATTAAACAAATGACCGTTGTGTATTTATCAGCAATTTTCTATCTTTGAAAATGATTTTAAATCTATGAACAATGAATCAAACATGTATTTAGTCGTAAAATGCACAAAATTTTCTTTTTTCAGGCTGTAAAATGCAATGTTTTGGTTCAAAGAAGATTAAAAATATGCATTTAGTAACGGTATATAGCGTTTAGTTCAATTTTAACTATCTAAATTGTATTCATATTATGCATGAACCAGCCAAATCATCACTTGAAAATAGTAATTTAGGACTAAATTATTATCTGAGTGCACCCCGATATGGGATCATTTGACAAAACGACGTATATAAATATACATTCCTAATAGCCCTCACCAATAGAGGTAATAAACTAGAGAGCAAGATTGTCACTGTCGTCACTGGCGAAACATCTTTTGCTGGCGAGGATAGGGAACTAAATGTCAAAGAAGGAAAAATCAGTACTTTTTGACAGATAGGTACTCAACATGTTTGTGAACGATTACAAAGGGAACCGCAGCGACAATCGTCCTCTATAGTTTATTACCTCTATTGCCTCACCGTAAACCGGTAACCGTAAACGACCTACCAGCAAAAACTTCAAAAACATATTGTCCCAGGAAATTTGTTAGAATTTATGATTGGATGTAATGATAAACAATTAGTCGGAATCGGGTTGACATCAAAGCTTTTCTCAATGTTTATATTTGTTAATTTACGCATTTTCTATTAATTATGCCTGAATTAGGCTATGGCAAATTAATTATTTCGAAATCCATTTTGTCTGCAGTATGTATCGAGTATGGAGAGTGAATCATGACAATATTTCCGTCTCCCTCGACATACTTATTTGTCCGCCACATATTATTGCTTAGGAACACATGCCAAATGTATAATAATTATGCTCACATTCGACAGATCGTCGCCAGAATTAGTAGATAGCAGAACAAACAGACTACAAACGCAAGATGTTCCACTTGCATACGATTCCAATAAGCAGAAAACAGCACACTGCCCCTCCTACCTACTTCTTTTTCTGCCAGAAACGACAGATTCATACATGAGAAGGATCCTATCGGAATTACCCCGTTTGCTTCCATAATTAGTGTCACTGTTTGACGCCTTTCCGATAACGTTCGAAGACCAATTTTTTAGTTTTAGTTGTTATACCTTCTTTTATGTGATTTATATACAATTTTTAGCCAGTATCAGCCTCAACTCCACTCTGCATAAAGGATCCACTTTAAAATTCATACCATTCCTGATGGGAGCGAGTGCGACATTCCCCACAATCGGCCACCACTGAGTGTTAGTTCATGGAATTAAAGTAAATAGATATCTTTTTTAGTATTTACGCGCTCTGATAAATAATAGTAGGGGAACTGTTCCGATCTCAATCTCACTGTACATATATCAATCTCATCGCTAAACAAAGAAATACGGCACCAAATTCGTCGCTTCTTTTTGTCAACATGCGTGCTCACTGCTGAAAAAAAACACAAAAATAATAAACAAACCAAATTCTTTTCCATTTCTTTGTTTTTGATGGGATGGAAATAGGAGCTATGAGATGAAGTGGCGAACCGTTCCCCTAATCGTTTTCGAGTCAAAGCTGTCCCAGGAATCTTTTTTGTATTTGCACTGCACAAGATCGATCTGTATCGATCCCCTTAATTACAATTCTAGCGTGACAAGTCACAGAGACCATAGCTAAGGAACGTAACTTTTTTTAAAGGTAAATTGGATACAGTTTTGCTACTAAGGTATCTTAGTAAAAATGAAATGATTTAATATCTTATTCTATTAATTAACATAATCTGAACTCAATATTATAGAATACACAAAAATATTTACATTTTAAATGTTATTATATTGCTTCCTTGACCCGATTAGAAGAACTAAGTATATACTAACTGATTTCCTTAAAAAAAATACAACTTTCTCTATCTCGCGCGACATTGCCTTTGTTTCAGATAAAGCTTGACTTGACCTTTTTAACTGAAATATTTCAAGTTAAATTTATGTCTCCGGAAATATTCCAAAATCTGAAAAAGGTTCGATGTTGATTTTATAAATAAGATGGGGAACAAACATTCGCATTTTCTATGGGATCCATATCACAAGTTACGCTAGAATTGCGGTCAATGTTAAACATCCCTACGGCGTCCTTTTTCCAGCTTTTGTGTAAACCCAAGGGCTACGGAAAAGCACTTTTCCCTTTTGTATTATGTGTACTTTTAATATATACCTCGACCTAAATGTTGATGAGGGATAGCCATTCATTTTGCTGTACATCTTCACTATCTTCTATTTTTCTGCTTCTGTTTTCCGATTTTCCGAGGCGTTCCTTCTTCCTCTCGCGCAAACACACACACTTGCTATTTTGTTCTGTTCACTGTGCTTCTTCCTCACTGTGAAATTTGCTTTTTTTCTCACTCAACTGAACAAACCTCCCGCGGAATCTTGCTGCTGGTGACGGAAGAAAAAACGCGAAAACTCCCTCGAATCAAGAAAAACGCAAAAATTAACGCCAACTTCGATTAATCCTGTGTCATTTCTTCCCTCGCATCGCGGATTTTTGAAGGCCAACGCAAATAAACGGACCGAAATTCGGGGTAGTAAAATTCCGAGAACTTCAGCTGCACTTCCTCGGACCGATAACTATCGCGAACAAAAACGACGGACGAAGAACACGACGAGACGATGAGCTCGCGTAAAAGTTGTTCTGAGACTGATGACTGATGATTTTGTTCCGCTTGTTCCACACAAACAAATGCAAGCAGAGAATACAAATCCAACACACACATGCCATGGAATGTACTCTTACCTCTGACGCGATTGCTCTCTTGTTTCTCTTAGGCGCAATGATTATATTCGCAAGGTACAAATTTGGCATATAGACTAAAGGGTGGTATGGACTTCTAAAGTACTGTGCAAATAGATAGGACAAGTAGCGGTCAAGGAATGATTATGCTGCTGAAACTCCTTGAATAGTACGGAGCTGGCAAGTAAAAGGAACAATTAGGCAATAGCAGGCGTATTGCACTGAAGAAAACACAAACTGACGTCTTCACTTGCGGAATAATGTTCTGATGTATTATTCCGCAAGTAAAGTGACTTTTTGTAGGGTTTTCTTCAAACTGCTTTTGTTTTTTTAGCGATTCGTTACAGGTATTATATTTTCTGGTGTGGTAAACTTCAAGCGTGGCGAAACGGAGAGCCAAATTTTGTGATTCGTGGGACCGGCAAAACTAATTGATTCGTCAATCGAAGGGCACGCAATTTTCAATAGTCGATCTGAAGTTCTCCTATTGGCCAACCTGAGAGTTTGATTCCATGATGATGCTAAATGGAATAATTACCTCCAAATGTTTGCTCCATTGATTCCTTCCTACACACTTCTAGTACTATGATATCGAATCAGCGGTCCTTCAGCACATCGGCAATTATACGTGAAGTTGAGGGATTTTAAATTACACGTACCGAGCTTCCAATCACTAGTTTCTTATCGTCGCTGTTGTATTCTGATGTTCAACCGCTTACAAAGAGGAACAGTCGCTTGATCAGATTTCCGGAGAGTACTTAACTTTCCTGCCAGTAAATGACCAAAGTTACCGGGGTGTACGGTAGATTTTTTTAGTTCTTTATTGCATTGAATTACTACGCATTTTTATGATTTTTAATATATAGTTTTGATAATTTCACTATGAGTATTTCATTATATATGAAATAATAACAAATTGGAAAGATGTTCATCGCGAAATTCAAAGCATAACTAGCTTGTTTGTCATACTAATTATATTCTACTAGTTCTTTCAAATTGAACGAAACCTGCTCATTGTTGCCATAATTTGCGTAATCTAGAACAGTGAATCCATTGAACTTGCCACAAAAGATACATACTCATGCATTGGCTATTTATTTATTCAAACTACGGCCAGAGTGACCTGTGTAGCACATAAAAGTCGTCTCCATTGAGCGCAGCCCATAGTTGCACGTCGTCAACCACGCAGTCTACGATGGATCCCCAATTGCACCTGACCAGCTTTTATTGTGGCTGACGGATCGCTATCGCCAACCATTTTAAACGAGTGATTGTCCGACATTCTAAGTACGTGTCCGGCCCACTGCAGTTGTCCAAATTTCGCGATGTTAACCACGTTTCTCCCAACAGCTGATGCAATTCGGGATACAGCGATATCACCTCCCTCATGTACGGTTTTTTTTATCTACACCTTATCATAGATGGTACGCAGCACTTATTAGTGTTTTTTGTCTTTTGTCGTTCAAAAATGATGTCACAGATTCTAGGGGCGGAGGGGTTCCAAGATTTTGTGACAGTACATATACTAGATATACAAAAAAAGCGAGACAAAGAGGGGAGGGGAGTCTAGTAATCTTAAAAGTAGTGGACGTCATATTTGAATCGGCCCAGTGGTAAAACTAGAATAACTTTTTTCAAGTATATATTGGTCAGTTCGACATGAAGATTAAAGAGTATTTTAAATCAACGATTTTTTTTATGTAAACCATCTAGGGCATGGGTTCCCAAACTGTGGGTCGCGACCCCCAGGGGGGTCATAGGCTGATCAATGGTGGGTCGCAAAAGACAAATCTTGATTTATAACTTTGTCACTATTCAGTCTCACAAATCTATACCAGCTTTTAGATAAACGATCTAAGTAATGATTCGATTATAAGAGAACATCAAACTTGACGAGGTCAATGTCTTGTGCAAATGGCAAATAGAATGAAGTTCAAGACAATCCACATCTAATCAAAACCCAATCCAGAACTAATCTGAATCAATTCCAAATCCCATCTAAATCCAAATCACATCCAACCCAAGTTTAATTCATATCCAAATCCAATCCATATCAAACTCAAATCCAATTCAATTTCAAATCTAATTTAAATCCAACCCAATCTAAATCCAATCCAAATACAATCCAAATCTATTTCAAATCCAATCCATACAAATTGAAATCCAATTTAATTTCGAATCGAATCAAAATCTAATTCAAATCCAATCCAAATCTAATCCAAATCTAATTCCAATTTAAAGCCAAACAAAATCTAATTCAAATCCAATCTAAATCAAATCCAAATCTAATTCGAATCCGATCTAAATCCAATAAAAATTCGATCCAATTCCAATCTAAATACAATCAAAATCATATCCAAATCTAATTCTAATTCAATCCAAATCTAATTAATTTCCAAATCCAGTTGAAATACAATCTAATTCAAATCCAATGCAAATCCAATCCAAATCCAATTCAAAAACAATTCAAAACCAATCCAAATTCCATCCAAATCCAATCAAGTTCCACAACCAATTCAAAAACAAAAAATACAATGATGGGATTTGAAGCAATTTATTATGATTTGGTAAATCCTAACGGAAACTCATTTTTATCCAATTTATAAAAATCAATGCATTTGTACCTGGTGGGTCGCAACCAATTTAGGATTCTGATAGGTGGGTCCCGTATCCAAAATGTTTGGGAACCTCTGATCTAGGGAACGGTTCGGCACTTCATCCCATAGCTCCTATTTCATCCATCAAAAACAAAACAATGAAAAGGAATTTGGTTTGTTCTTATTTTTTGATTTTTTCCAGCAGTGAGCACGAGTGTTAGCAAAAGAAGCGACGAGATTGGTGCTGTATTTCTTTGTTTTGCGATGAGATAAATACATGTCCAGTGAGATGGAAAACGGAACAGTTCCCCTATTTAAATTAAAATAAATTTCTGTTGCTGGCTGAACTGCGGGAATTTCTTCGTAAGCTCATCCAGAAATTCATCCGAAAGTTTCTCCAGGAATTTCTCCGAGAGTTCATTTGAATTCCTCTGGAAGTTCCTTCAGAATTCCCAGGTATCTCGGAAATTCTTTCGAGAATTTTTCCGGAAGTTCCTCAGAGAATTCCTCCGAAAATTCTTCCGCAAATTCCTCCGGAGGTTCTTCCGCAAATTCTTCTGGAAGTTCTTCCGGAAATTCCTCCTGGAGTTCTTCTGGAAATTCATCCGGAAGTTCCTCCGGGAATTCCTCCGGAAGATCCTCCGGGAATTCCTCCGGAAGTTCCTCCGTTAAATCCTCCGGAAGTTCCTCCAGGAATTCGTCTGATAGTTCCTCCAGGAATTTCTCTGGTAGTTCCTCCAGAAATTCCTCTGGTAGTTCCTCCAGGAATTCCTCTGGAAGTTCCTCCAGGAGTTCCTCCAGAAGCTCCTCCAGGAATTTCTTCGGAAGTTCCTCCAGGAATTCCTCCGGAAGTTCTTCCAGGCATTTATCCGAAGCTCTAAGGATTCTCTGGAAGTTCAGGAATTCCTCGGAAAGTTCCTCCTGGAATTCCTCCGGGGAGTTTAATCAGGAATTCCTCGGAAGTTCGTCCGGGAATTCTCTGGAGGTTCTCCCAGGAATTCTTTCAGAAGGTCTACGGAATTCCCAAAGTTTCTCCAAGAATTCTTCCGGAAGTTTCTGTGAATTCCTCCGAAAGTTCCTCCAGGAATTCCTCCGAAGTCGTCCAGGAATTCCTCCGAAAGTTCTCCCAGGAATTCCCTCTGAGCTCGTGCGAATTCCTCGGAGTTCATCCAAGAATTCCTCGGAAGTTCCTCCAGGAATTCCTCCGGCAGTTCTGGAAATTCCTCAGGAATTCCTCCGGAAGTTCCTCCAGAATTCCTCCGGAGTTCCTCCAGGAATTCCTCCGGAGTTCACTCAGTCCTCGGAAGTCCTCAGGAATTCTCCGGAATTCCTCGAATTCCTCCAGGAAGTTCCTCCAGAGTTCCTCCAGAATTCCTCGGGAATCCTCCGAGTTCCTCAAAATTCCTCCAGAATTCCTCCGGAAGTTCCTCCAGGAATTCCTCGAGCCAGGAATCCTCCGAGTTCCTCCAGGAATTCCTGGAAGTTCCTCCAGGAATTCCTCCAGAGTTCCTCCAGGAATTCTCCAGGAGTTCCTCAGAATTCCTCCAGGAAGTTCCTCCGGGAATTCCTCCAGTTCCTCCAGGAATTCCTCATTCCTCCAGGAATTCCTCTGGAAGTTCTCAGGATTCCTCCAGGAATTCCTCCGGAAGTTCCTCAGGAATTCCTCGGAAGTTCCTCAGGAATTCCTCCGGAAGTTCCTCCAGGAATTCCTCCGGAAGTTCCTCAGGAATTCCTCGGAGTTCCTCCAGGAATTCCTCCGGAGTTCCTCCAGGAATTCCTCCGGAAGTTCCTCCAGGAATTCCTCCGGGAGTTCCTCCAGGAATTCCTCCGGAAGTTCCTCCAGGAATTCCTCTGAGTTCCTCAGAATTCCTCCTGGAAGTTCCTCCAGGAATTCCTCAGAATTCCTCCAGGAATTCCTCGGAGTTCCTCCGAGAATTCCTCGGAAGTTCCTCCAGAATTCCTCGAGTTCCTCAGGAATTCTCCAGGAAGTTCCTGAAGGAATTCCTCAAGGATTTTCCTCAGGAATTCCTCAGGGAGTTCTCCAGGAATTCCTCCAGGGAGTTCCTCAGGAATTCCTCCAGGGTTCCTCCAGAGGAAATTCCTCGGGAGTTCCTCAGGAATTCCACCTGAAGTTTCTCTAGGAATTCCTCTGGAAGTTCTAGGGAATTCCTCAGGAAACTGAAGGAACTTCCGGAGGAATTCCTGGCTCGGAGGAATTCTGAACTACTCGGAGAATTCCTGAAGAACTTTCAGGAATTTCTGAAACTGAGGAGAAATTTCAGAAGGATTTCTGAAGGATTTTCCGGAGGAATTTCTGAAGGAACTTCGGAGGAATTTCTGAAAAACTTCGGAGGAATTTCTGAAGAAACTTCAGAGGAAATTCTGAGAACTTCCGAAGGAATCTGAAACTTCCGGAAGAATTCTGCAGAACTTTCGGAGGAATTCCTGAAGGAATTTCTGAGGACATATGGAATTCTGGAGGAACTTCCGGAAGAATTCCCTGAACGAACTTCGGAAGGAATTCATGGAGGAACTTAAAGGAATTCTGAGGAACATCAGAGGAATTCCTGGAGGAACTTGAGAATTCCTGAGGGAACTCCGGAGGAATTCCTGGAGGAACTCCGGAGGAATTCTGGAGGTGAACTTCCGGAAGAATTCCTGGAGGAACTGGAGGTCCTGGAGGAAACTTGAGGAATTCCTGGAGGAACTTGAGTTCCTGGAGGAACCGGAGGAATTCCGGAGAACTTCCTGAGGAGGAATTCCTGGAGGAACTGAGGAACGGAGGAATTCCTGGAGGAACTTCGGAGGAATTCCTGGAGGAACTCCTGGAGGAATTCCTGGGAACTTCCGGAGGAATTCCTGGAGGAACTTCTCAGGAGGAATTCCTGGAGGAACTGGAGGAATTCCTGGAGGAACTTCCGGAGAATTCCTGGAGGAACTCCCGGAGGAATTCCTGAGAACTTTTCCTGGAGGAATTCCTGGAGAAACTCCGGAGGAATTCTGGAGAGCTTCCGGAGGAATTCCTGGAGAACCTTCGGAGGAATTCCTGGAGGAACTTCCAGGAGGAATTCCTGGAGGAACCTCGGAGGAATTCCTGAGGAACTTCCGGAGGAATTCCTGGAGGAACTTCGGAGGAATTCCTGTAGGAACTTCCTGGAGAATTCCTGGAGAACTGGAGGAATTCCTGGAGGAATTCCTGGAGGAACTTCGGAGGAATTCCTGGAGGAACTTCCGGAGGAATTCCTGGATGAACTTCCAGTGGAATTCCTGGAGGAACTTCCAGAGGACTTCCTGCAGGAACTTCCAGAGGAATTCCTGGAGGAACTTCCGGAAGAATTCCTGGGGAAACTTCCGAAGGTATTTCTGGAGGATTTTCATGGAACTTCCGGAAGAATTCCTGGAGGAACTTCCGGAGCAATTTCTGGCGGAACTTCCGGAGGAATTTCTGGAGCAACTTCCAGAGGAATTCCTGGAGGAACTTCCGGAGGAATTTTCGGAGGAACTTCCGGAGGAATTTTCGGAGGAACTTCCGGAGGAATTCTTGGAGGAACTTCCGGAGGACTAACTAGAGGAACTTCTAGAGGAATTCCTGGAGGAAATCCTAGATGATCTTCCGGAGGAATTCCTAGATGAACTTCGGGAGGAATTCCTAGAGGAACTTTCGGAGGAACTTATGGATGTATTTCTGGAGGAACTTCCGGAGATATTCCTAAAGGAACTTTCTGAGGATTTTTTGATAGAACTGATGGATCTTCTGGAGGAATACCTGATGGAACTGCCGGAGAAATCCCTGGATGAACTTTCGGAGGAATTCCTAGACGAACCTCCGGAGGAATTCCTGGACGAATTTCCGGAGGAATTCCTGGAAGAACTTGAAATAATTGAAATTTGTTCACGCTGACCCACGCCTCCGTCTTTGATGAAAATTCAATCGGCGCATAGGTCTACTTTTTCACGAATGTTTCGGAGCTACTATAACTCCATAGCCATTTTTGTGCGACAACACCTTCTCTCATACTCAGGTTATGACAACAAATTATTCTGAAAGAATAATTTCATATATTGTAAAAAAATTCCTGTGCTCTACGATAAAATTTACAAATTGATCATTTTTACGGATATTCGGGATCTTGTTGGCCTCCACATACACAAAAATCTTATAATTACACTTTTACAAATATACATTCATTCATTTATTTAGTCTACATCTATACAGATAACACTGAATCAACAATTTGACGCCACAATACACGGTTCGAGGCCGCATCTCTCCATCCTCGAATACGCCCCAAATATACACACATTTAAATAATGGCACACACAAATATACAAACACCCACACCATGTCCTGTCAGAAGTGGGGATGAAGCGGACCTTGAGCAGCTGGGAATATAATTGAAGAAAACTGTACTGAAAAAATCATTACTTCTGCGGGAAATTATAGAAGTAGAAGAAGAAGATCAAGATGACATCGGCATATGTCGGTGTAATGTTCAGCGGGCAAAGTTCGGAAGTAGAGTGCGATCAGTATAACGATAGTAGGTTCGCAGATCAGGATCAGATGATTGACTCGAACCAACACGGAAGGCCTTCTGAAACGTTACTAGCTAGACATGCATGGCATGACGGCATACAGCAACCTACTAGCAATATGAAGCAAGGGGCAGGTATTCTTCCGGTAACATTCCATTTGGTGGGTGAGAGTGAGACTCAACGATTGTGCCTTCAACAGACAATGAATTTGCAAAGAGCTATTATAATAATATTATTATAATCTTTATTAACCAAATATCTCGGCCCTTGGGTGGTTTATCTCGTGAATGCTAGAAATCTCCAGACGCACAGCTTGATAAAGCATTCTTTAACTATTGAAGATGACGCTCGAGGTCAGTCATGTCCTCTCTCGAAGGTTTTATTTTACGAAACTGGGTTTGAATTCCACGCACTGGTCGGGGAAAGCGAAAAATCTACAGAGAATTAACTACAGCTAGACTCTACTGAACGTGTGCTTGGATTGTATCGAACGAAGACATCCCGGTATGCGGTCACAATTTATTATCATTATCAAGTTCAACTTATGAATTACTGCAATTATACAGTCGGTGTAATGTTTAGCGGGCAAAGTTCGGAAGTAGAGAGCAATCAATACGATCAGGCTCAGGCGGTTGACTCGTGCCGTACCCTTTAGCCGTGTGTTACATTGTGGGAGGAGATCTCACTAAATTCAATTTGAGGCGGTCGAATTTTTCCTCGCCATATTGAAAGTTTCGTCGAAAAATAATCTCCTCTAGACGAATCTCAAAACTACAACAAAAAGACAAATTATTAGTTATTCACAAGAGAAAGAGTTATTCAAACTGTATCAATACTCCTAATCCCGAATTACAATAGCCCAGCTGCAATTCAACCAATGCCGTTAATGCACTGGGTAGAAACTCCGTTTTTAAAATCGTTTTCGGTACAGCACTTCCACCTTCTCCACTTCGGTTGCAGCAATTTTTTGAATGTCGGTCGAGGAAACCATTATAAAAACCGCAAAACTGCGAAAAATGGAGAAATGTTCAAACCCGATTATTTTCTCAAATATATTATTTACAGATACTTACCTGCTTGATGACATTTTTTCCTTATCACCTTGCTTTATTGCCGCCTACTTTTTCAATTGCGTTTACCAGTTGTCAAAATTACTTTGGTAATTAGATCAAACTTTCCTTGAGCACTTTCCTTGAGAACTGCGTACTAAGCTTAACGCAAAATGAACTCCCCCAAGAAATTATGACGTTTGAGCGGGTCGCATAATGAACGCAAAATGAACTTTTGTTCGAGAAAACGACCCGCTCAAATGTCAAAATCCGTCGGGTGAGTGAATTCGATGAACTCCTGCACAGGTCTATAGCGGCATCTGGTGTAGTAATACAATATAAGAATACTACAATTGTAAGTTTTAGCGACATCTACAAGGAAAGGGCGTAAACTTCCTTAACGGATGTCATTCAAATTACTTAGAGATGTCGCTCAAATTACTAAAAAGTTAAATGAAAAATAGAATCAAACACCGAGCTGCGATGATTCTTGATTCGGGTGCCACTGTGACACGCTCATTTTTTCTACTCAATAGTATCTTTTTTTTTACTAATTTGAGTAGTTCCACTTTTGTAAAGTAAAATTTCAGAGGAAAAAAACCGGTGAGTAAAATCAAAATGAGGGCACTGCACGTAAAAATCTCAAAGTCAAAGACAAAGCAGTCCGTGCAGTTTCAATACCAAATTTTCAAAACAAAGATTCAAACGTCGATTTGACGAACCTGATAGCATGCAAACTAACCTAACACCATCAACAGCTAGCAGAAGCCTTCAGCTACGTAGTGATGGTGTTGGTTTGCGTGGGAGTGCACTTTTCCCTTCGTCAAATTGAAGTTTGAATCTTTGTTTACAAAAGCAGATAAGTCGTTTTGAAAATTTGGTATTGAAACTGCACAAACGACGATGAATTTGATAAGTTATGTCTGTTTGTATGTGGATGGATAATTTTGGCGACATCTATGAGGCAAAAGAAGGTGAAAGAAGCGAAAATTTTGCCTGAGAAACAAATCGTTTGAATCTCATAGATGTCACTAAAATTAACAAATTTCTCTCGATTACACTTTCGCATTCGCGATTACTCCTGCCATCTGTTGGTGAATTTTGCTTATAAGCATAGATCAAGACAAAATTTTCAAAACGACTTATCTGACTTTGTAATCAAAGATTCAAACGACGTTTTGACGAATCTGATAGCTCTTCCACGCAAACCAACACCAACAACAGGTTCGGAACCCAAGTAACCAAAAGTTTCTTTAAGAGTACGTGAAGCGAAAAAAGCACTCTTAAAGAAACTTTTGGTTACTTGGGATGTTTTGTGACTGGCGACTGGCAACCAACTGGCTGCAATTCCCACTTTTTGTATGCATCCTTCACAGTGGCACTAGCACAACACGTGACAACGCGAGAGATTTAGAACTATTTTTTTAATGTTCATCTTTTACATACATATCTGATATATCAATTTTTGAAGCGACATCGTTAGATAGGTCGCTTGAACATCTTGGAAATCAGAACAAAATGCAAAACAAAATTGCAGTTTCAAAAAGTGACCAACCGGGTACCGGATTCTGTGTTATTGTATCATTTCTACTAGAAATTTGAACGCTCATTGTATAATGCACTAATATGCAGGTCGGTTTAGTTTACAGTGGTTCAGGTTTACGTTTGCCATTTTTTTTCCATACGGATTTCTTGAATCTTAGGGTCTGTCTCATTTGGAGAATTAAACTGAAATTAAACTTAAAAGTGACATTTCAATAATTATCAAATAACCCTGCTCGCAGAGCAAGATTACTTTTGACAGATATCGAATCATTATGCATCGATGTCTTATTGGAATTGCTGGGTAGCACCAGCCATTCTTATGACTGGGTTATTTGCTAATTTTCGAACTGTCACTTTTAAGTTTAATTCTCCAAATGAGACAGAGCCTTAGATGTTAGATACGTCGTTATGAAAAGTAATGCTTAAAATGTTTTATTTTATTGCAACTAGCGACATCTTTTGTGGAAAGATTTTTTTCTGATGGAGAATCAACTCAACAATGAGCAGCTCGAAGTTGTTCCCGTCCTGCTCGTTCTTTTTTTGTCAACAAATGGGCATGAGCAGGACAGGAAGAAACTACTTCAAGCTTTCATTGGACAGCACAGCTGATTAACGAAACGTCAGATTCTTCATTGTTTTGGTTCGCCGCTGCATCTGGGATTAGAAGTTGTGAATAAAATCCGGAATATTTTTGGCAACCAAAATGTCGAAAATAGTGCGTCGCGAGGTTTCTCCATTGCTTCAAGAGATCCGTACCTTCCTTTTGGGTGTAAGAGTCTGAAATATGAATAAATATGTACCCCGTTGTTGGTTCCAACAGTAAAGACAGATTACATAATTTCAGAGAAAATATACTAATGCTCTTCGATGGGAGGATGGAATCGCTGCTAGAACTCAACCGCCACCAAATTTACCAGAAGGACCACACCACAAGTAATAGCTTATGAATAAACCTGAAGAATCGTAATAATTCAATATCCATTCTCAGATTGTCAGCCAATCATTACGTTTTGCGTGATGCTCGCCGAGAGGTAACCCATCCGATCAATTTATCGTCTCATGTTCTTCTCGGTGAAAAGGGGTAAGTATATTTATTTCTTACGATAGCCTACCAGTTACAGGACTTTTACTTAGGTCAAGGAAGTTTGAATGGGAATTAAAATAACATTGGAGCTCTGGAAGTTACTAAGTGGTAATTGAGTGCTATAGCTATAGCTGATTGAACTTTGTTTTAGTAGTTATCCTTGAAAGCTTGAAATGTCGGTTGCTGTCTGGTAGCCAAAGGGAGATGATTCCAAGTAGTAGGCTCCGCTAATGAGCACACTTTTACCACTTGACGTCGTATGGTGCGGAATGATGAATGTTCTCGTTCGAATGTTCGTTCCTTTTTGAAGATGTTGATTTAGGTCCGAAGGCAGCTCTCCGAGGTAACCGCGCCGAAGGAAACAACATACACGGAAATCGTAGTTCTCCAGTAGATCTCTCCCCTTGATAGTATGCCGTAATTCCGCTGTGGTGTCCCGTTGACGAAGGCCGTATCAAAACGTACGGCCGATTTGAAGCTTCGAAGTAGTTGCTGCTTCAGTGCCATTGTCAGTCCCGGATAGTATACAACATCACAGTAGGTGTATAGTGGAGTAATAACCGATCAAACTAGCTTCTTCCTTGTCGGTAACGATAGTAAACTCTGGAATCTACGGAAAGTCCGCAGAGTACTGTATACTCGCTTTACGACCTCGTTGACTTGTGCAGACCAGTTTAAGCGCTTGTCCATCCCAAGTCCCAAATTAATGACCTTGTCTGATAGACGGATTGTTTCGCCGCAGAAAACAATATCAGTCTGCGGGATAATATTGCCTTCTTTGCAAAAAACGATTGCTTGGATTTTTTTTGGGGTTGGGTGAAAGAAAATTTTGCTCGGTCCATTCCTCAATTGAGCGCAGGTCTCTGTTGATACGGACTACGAGTCTGTTTATCTGCTCTACCGGTCCCGATATATAAATCTGGAGATCATCCGCATAGAGTTGGTATCGGCAAATCAAAACGTTCGGTAGGCTGTTGATGAAAAGACTGAACAAAAGAGCATGAGCCTTGCGGTGTTCCATCTGTTCTGTGCCTCATTTCTGTAGAATTGGAGCCGTTGAGCTTGACGATTTGACTGCGTTGATCAAGAAAAGACGAGATAAGCTGGCAGGCAGAGCTGGAAAACCCAAATTCACGGCTCAGCTTCGCTCTGAGGATCCTATGCTTGACACAGTTGAACGCCAGAGATAAATCAACCACCACCAATATAGTACAGTGTCGATTATCCAGATTGGCGTAAATTTTATGTACCACTTCTGTAAGTGCAGTTGTTGTACTATATCCCCGACGGTAACCAGATTGATGAGCTGATAGCAAATGGGGATTGCAAATATTAAGGTGGTCGGATATTTGCCCAAGCAATTCTTTTTGAGTAATAGTAGCCTAGGCTAGTTACAAGAAAGCAATAGGGTACCCGCAGCGCCGTAGCGTGTGCTTTCACCCGGAACGCTCCAAGAGGTTTCGTGAGGAGATCTGCGATCATTTCTTCAGTACATCAGTAGATAAAACTGACTTCTTGCTTCATTTTCATATCATCGGGTATCACTGTGTTTAGTCCTAAATTGGCCAACCCTGAAAAATGCATATTTTCCAAAAAGGATCGATCACGAGGTGGAGAACAGTCTTGAAGAAATTGAAAGTACACAGCAAGAATTTAGTATGGAGGTACATTGAAATCTCTTTTATTGTTTAGAACTGATTTGTCCATACAAGGAAATTCATTTTACTTTAAATGTTGTGGCGCCATCTCGTTCAAACAGCACCTTTGTCTTTGCCTTATTGTCATCAGATAACGACCAGTCGTTTAAGTTTCACCCAATCATTTTTCTTTGGACATCTAGTTTTTTTTGCTAAAAATGCATACAGCTGCAGAGATATCATGGTCTGCTGTTAACAGATACATACACTGCCGTTCTACGCATAATTGTCCCATGTTACCTTTAATGAAAAAATTCAAACTCGAGTCAATTTGTCCCACCAATTTAAGAATCGATTCGATCTTCAAATTTAACAAAATATTTTTGGGATGTTATGAGCGTAGGCAACACTTTTCCAGGACATAAAACGAATCCCTACTTATTTAAACGGGTTTCGGCCTCTATTATCATCAGACAACAACTTCATTTTTTCAGTGGGACAAATTGACTCGAGTTTGAGATTTTTCATCAAGGGTAACATGGGACAATTATGCGTAGAAGGGCAGTACAGTAACTGACCAATAAGTTTTTGATATTCTTTGTTATCTGGAAGACAATCATTTGATTCATGTTTTTCAGGGGGAGAAGGTGGAGCAATGAATCCCTACCCCAACATGTGCGACATCTGGATTTGGTTCTAAACTGTAAACAACAGTGTTAATTCTCTACCACCTTTTTGTTATGGCGAGGCAATTTTTATGCACACTTTTGTTTTCGATATTTTATCAAAATTAAACACTCATTCATGCAGCAATATAACGATGTGATATGCTTGAGATACCTGCTTGATAATAGGGACTCGAAACAGAATTTATTTGCAGTAACTAACTGAATATAAAAATGTTCACATTAACGATTGCGTCCTAACACCGGTTCTAAGCTTCGATGCAGAGTACACGAGCTTTGTTCGCCAGTGACAGGCATATGAGGCCCTTGATGTTTTTGCCTTTCTCGTACAACAAAGTTGTACCGAAAGGCTATCATTTCACTCCAAAATCGAACTTTTTATAGTAGTCTCGGGGACCCATGATGTTATATACCAATCGACTAAGCTCGTCGAGCTGAACAAATGTCTGTCTGTACGTGTGTGTGGATGTGTGTGTGTGTGCACACGAAAACCGAAAAACATTAGCCATTTTTTCATATAGTAATTCTTAACCGATTTTCTCGCAACAAGTTGCATTCGTTGGGGGACAAACCCTTGTTGATCACTATTGAATTTGATAACGATCGACCATTGCGTTTAAAAGTTGGAAGAAAATGGAATCGAACTATGTAAGCGCCATATAAGGTTTGTGTCTTGGCTAAATGCGAGAAAGATAGTGTCACCACTCGGTGTTTGATATCGCGTTTTGATATTATGGGTCTAAGGGTATTTTTGATTTTTTTATTTTTTTACATTGTTGGGAATAATCGGCCTCTTTCGGGTCCAGCATTTAAATGATATAAACCGGATTCCATACTTTCGACACATACATTTCACGCGTCCACATATATTGCATGAGAATGTGGGGCTTCTTGTACCTTTTTCACATTCCAAAAAGCTCATTCTTTCAGTGGAGACGCCATCCATCCATATATGGAAAAACTAGTGTGAACATATTTTGGTGGGACAATATTTTTTGCATGGGAGTCGAACACGGCGCAAAATTTGCAATATATTTTGAACAAGTCGAGATCATCACAAATCGGACTAAGACTACAGAAATGTGTGTAATTTTGTTTGCATGTTTTTGGTGACCCCACACTTTTTTTTCCTTGTTGGGTATTTTATTCACTGTGACCATTTGTTACACGTAAAAAAATAACCTTATATGTTATGGCAAAAAAACATTCGAAAATACTTATACTCTTCATTATGCCACCTAATGAATGATCCTATATCAAAAAGCTACTAACATTCATAAGTTAATGAAAGGTATAAGTTTTGGAATGTATGTGACTAATGCGATGTATAAGTTTTTTCTCATACATCTCATTAGGCGCCTGCTTTGGCAAAAAAGTATTAGAAATCTTAATAATAAATAACATAATTTTTTTTTACGTGTAGATCTATTGTGATATATGCCCCATTTGATCTAGCTTTGTCAAGTTGACGCATTGTTACTAGTTAGAGCAATTTCCTTACCTTGACTACCAGTGTTATCCGAATGCGGTATTATGGTTTTGATGAATCGTACTACCATATTGGGACTTGTTCTCCAAACTTCTGAGGGTTCTATCAGCCCGTTGCTGAAGAACTGTAATCTCTTTCTAAAAATTGCCGGACAATGGCATAACAGAGTCATCTACATGTATGCCGCAGAAACGACATACATCATCTTGAAGTTTTCCTAACAGCTTCAAGTGATATCGGCACGAGCAATGGCTTGTTATAAGACCTGTGTATGTGTTAAGATCTTTTTTGGAAAGATCTAAAATTTTGCGAGTGATAAATACGTTTGGTGTGTTGAAACGTTTTGACTGCCTCGCAATCAAGGTGTTTTCCAGATGTCTTATATTTTAGAGTGTTCCCAAGATTTGAGTTCCATTCGAAGACAACACGCAGATACACCACAAAATGGTTCAGGACCTATGAATTGTCGAGATGAACCAAGTCTGGCCAGCATATCAGCTTTTTCATTACCTTCAATGCCACAATGACCAGAAACCCCATACAGGTTCACTTTGTTACGACTACCCTAGGTTTGGAGTGATTGAACACATTCCCAAACGAGTTTAAATCTGTATGTTGCTGATTTCAAAGCATTCAATGCTGCTTGACTGTCAGACATTATGCAAATATTTGAATGCCTATAATTTCTGCGTGAGCATAATTTAGAGCATTCAAGGATTGCTTGAACTTCAGCTTGGAAAACAGTAGGCAATTTTCACAAGGGAATCGAAATATTTATCCCTGGGCCAGTCACGCCTGCTCCAACTTGATTGTTCAGCTTTGAACCATCGGTGTAAAACACAATTGATCCTGAGCGAAGATTTGGCCCATCGTTTGCCCATGTATTTCGCTCAAGATTAATTACACCAAAACAACGATAAAAATTGTATCTGTTCCTCATCCAGTCATCATTGTTTGTGATAAGTGAGTTGATACTTATTTTGTTTAGAATACTAAGATGTCCTTTTAGGTCACCTTCGAAGTGGATTGAATCTCTTTTGATCTTCAAAGCACTCTTCTCTGCTTCAAATTGAATAAATTGATCCAATGGTAGCATGTGGAGCAAAGCGTCTAGCGCTTTTTTCGGCGTGTTTCTCATTGCACTAGTTGTTGAAAGCGTAGCCAACCTTTGCAGTTTTTCCAACTTTTTCTGAACCACCCTATTTTTTGTTTTTGGCCACCATATTAATGCGGCTAATGAAATTCTGGGTTTCACAATCGCCGTATAAATCCATTGAATCATTTTTGGCTTTAGTCCCCATTTAGTCCCCACTTCGCCTTACTTATCCATAAAGCATTTGTCGATTTACTCAATGCTTCCTCAAGATGTAAGTTCCAATTTAGCTTACTGCCAAGTCTAACTCCAAGATGCTTGACTGAGTTTGAATGTTTCAAATCTGCTCCTTTCAATTTTAAAGTAGGCCACCAATATGGCCTTTGAATGGTTTATGTTTAATGTTTAATTCTTCTTTTTCACTATGGTGATGAAATTTAGGGCAATTTGCATTCGGTTAGAAATAACACAGTCATATTTTCCTCCCACCAATTATATCACTATATCATCCGCGAAGCCAACTATTTCGAAGCCTCGAGCCTCCAGTTGTTTGAGAAGATCATCAACGACACAATAGAGTTGATAGTACGCCTCCTTGGGGACACCCTTTTACTGCTCTTTCACTAATTGATGAGCTTCCAAGGTTAGCTGATATTTCTCTTTTTGATAACATTTCGCCAATCCAATCTACAATACATACATCGAAACCTCGTTTCAACATAGCATTCATTGAATTGTATGTTTTATCGAATGCTCCTTCAATGTCAAGGAATTGCAGCTTGAGATTTCTTTTGCTTCAAAAGATCTTTCCAACTTTGTAACTAGCTTGTGAAGCTCTGTTACTGAAGATTTGACCTCTTGATATGCAAATTGATTTTTGCGTAGAGAAGTTTTCGTCAAATAAGATGATTTTATATACTCATCTATTTATTATATAAATATTTCATTGGCTAGAGCGCCAGCATTGCTCCTGGTGTAATTCATCCCAGTGACTTTATTCGTTTGTTGAATATCTCTCCTGGCCTCATTCACACTAGTTTGGATAACAGATGCATTCTGGTCTTCATGTGAGGTAATGATAGAACACAGGAAGTGTGTTTGCATCATTACTTCTATTGTTTCATAACTTGTCTTGGTAAAAGACCCGTTGTCTTTTTTAATAGTCCCAAGTGTGATCTTTAGCAAGGACTTTCTACAATCTAGCTGCTACTGGAGTACTTTCAATGTTTTCACAAGTGTGCCTACAGTTTATCCTTTCAGATCTTCGAATTTCTTTATTGTAAGTAGTGAGGGATTCTCGGTATTGTTCCCACTGTTGTGTACGTTTAGCCCGGTAAAAGAGTTTCTGGGTTCTTTTGCGCATCTTCTGTAAGTGGCTGTTCCACCAAGATACGTTCCTGTTCCACCAAGATGCGTTCCTATTTGAAGAACGTTCCTTAGCAGCGCAGCTGACTTGAAAAGATGGCAATATTAAGCAAGAAAGTTGCTTAGATCTTTCTTCTAGTCCACGATAAGAGTTTAATGAGGTGCTCAAGTTTTCCGCCCACTTATCAAATTTGAAATATAAAACTCCCACTTAGTTTTCCTGGGATCTCTTCTGGTTTCAATGAGTTGATTTCCAGCCTCATACTCAAATAATATGTGCATGTGATCAGATAGAGATCAGGGCTTGTAAAAAGTGCAGATTTGTGAATATACTCTATGATAATTTGTTGCATGGAAATTCTCAGATTCATCGAGAGAGAGGAGATACACATATTCGATGTACTGTGTTTGTCGCACAAATACTGCACGAGAGAGTTGTCGTGCTTCATTTTTGCGTTTGAAGTATTGTTGCTCTGTGTTGCAACCTACTCACAACATCATTTAGCAACAAAACTTCTCTCTCGCTTTGCTTGTGTTGCTGGCATAATTTACTGGTTTGTTTTGCTCGGAAGTTCCATTTCTACGGGTCGGAACCGAGAAGGATTGCATCATGCTACAACATGGCACTGAGGAGATACATGTTTAATTCGTTCAGTACTGTAGTAAGAGAGCGTATAGACACAATCAACATACGTTCACCATTCGCATGCTGGAAGCGTGCAATAAAAGAATGGTGGAGAATAGGGAATGCACCTAAATGTTGAAGCTTCTAAAAAACGAAAATTTCAATAATTCAATTATTTTCTATGAGAACATTAATGCTTTCAGAGAAATAAAACCTTATGTGAAAAAATCCGTAGAATATTCAGAAAATTGTCGCCCACAGACTTTTACTCCAGCATGTTTAATTATTAAACATGCCATCAAAACAGGAAGTACTGTGGCGCGCATTGTACAGTACTTTTAAGCGAACAAAGATTGTGGGAAAAGTACACGGTGGACAATATTAAGCGTGAAAATGTTTCGAAAACTGCTAAAGTATTTTTGGTCTACTGAGCTCCATTGTATACAAACGTGATTTGAAGGCCAAAGACACGAAGCAACTCATCAATAGGATAAGAAGCAGCATCCGGAAATGGCATCCGTTAAACTACGCCGCGGAGCGGACCACGAACCGTACACTATGATTCAATAATCTATGTTTAAATACTAAGGACAACTCTTTATAATAACGTAAATCAGACTGAGCTGCACTTCTTTGCAGTTTTCTTCCCGAGCCATTTTTTCCATTCCCGCTATTTAGTGGCCACCCATTAGATGTGTTACTTTCAGGGAATGTAAAACAACAACATTGTTAATGACAACAACATTTTCTTTTTTTGTAAATGTTAGGACCTGAGACGAGACCTGCAAAGACGCTGCTTCTTTTTTCTTGTTTTGACACTTGTTCTTCTTTTCATCACAGTTGACCATCGAGTTTCAACTGTTTACTTGACTGTTTCACCTAAGCCCCAGGTGGACCCTTCTGAGCACAATAAAAGTGTATCCATTTCACGAAATAGTTAATTCATTTTCATAAGGATTTTTATACCGGGAACAAAACACAGGTTTATTACTGATTATTAACAAGCTAAACGGAAGGTTTGGAATACTCGTTAAAGTAAAAAAAGTCTTGGTAAAACAAAAATGATGTGGAATATTTTATTTGGGATACCAATACTTTCACTCAAAAAGCTGCTGGTTGCACCTGACAGTTCGTGACAGCAGTTGACTGGCAGCAGCTGAAGTTACATTTTTTCCTCTTTGCAGGTCTCGTCTCAGGTTAGGACCAACCCGTGAGCAACTTGACAGCTCCAGTACACTGTCAGTGTACCCCGAAAAATTGGTTCAGGTGGTTCTGTCAAACTCAATTATTTCGTGAGCATTTCCTGAATATGGCGTAAAAAGTTAAAAATAAACCCAAATTTTAATTATATATATTTTTTAATCATTTACACAATTACATTGCTCATTAGTTAATTTTCATATAGGCTCTATATACATAAGCTCTGATGGAGCTGGGTGATGAATTATATAGATAATCATCACAACCTGGTTTGGCGCTGGAATAATAGAAACAATTATAGAGTACTTAGGCTGTGAACCATTCCACCGATTCTTCTAACTTTAAGTTACAATTTGACAGTTCGATGGTTACTGTGTTGTTGTTGAGATAGTTTTGTTCGTTTGATTTCAGATGGGTGTGATAAAAGCAACAGCAAATTTTTATTTTTATTTTGTGAATTTCGAAATGAATTCAGTTCTTTACTTTAAATAGCAAATATTGACACTAGTAGTAGAAATGGTTATATTTGTCTCATTTAAGTCATTTTATTTTTATTGAAATAGGACAACGTGACAACAGTTAGCCCATATATTTTCTGTCAAATTTGCTCTTTTCCATTGCCGTTCCGCTAACATTGTGTTTGGGGCTTTATTCATGCGGAAAAGAATCAGTTTATGAGTTTTATTACGGATGAATTTTTATGCCTTCGAAATTTTAGGCATATCCTAGGATAGAATGTGCCAATTAGTTATTAAAAAATCGTACCGATTTTTCTGTCAAAAATCGTACCGGTTGATTGGTAAGAAAATGACAATCGATTACTTCGATCGGCGGTATCACATTTTTAAAAGGGCAGCTTGTTGTTACCTTGGCCGTGTTGCTTGAGTAATTAAATTGTAATTTATTACAAAATTCAAAAAGTTTGCTTTTCGATTTTTGGGCAAAATGAGTTCATTAGGCTTGCAAAATTATGTATGCATGATTCTCAAGGGTTATGCTAATTTGAAACACTCAATTTGAAGCATTATTAACCAACTTTTTACCCATTTCACTGAAAAACTCATCTAATTCCATGTAAAATCTTTTTGCTGATAGTACTTAACATCTTTCATTACAAATTATGGAAAAAAATGAACGAGAAAACATAAATTTTATACATATATTTTTCGGCCGATTTTGCATAAAAAATATTCGGAAGCACTGGACGCCACCTCGTCGAAGCAATAGACTTAGGAAACATCAAGACAGTCGCAATTCAATTGTCACATCTATCATAGGGCATATCCAGCTTTTACGCGATGGTGCCATAAATCTTTGAATCACCCTTTTGACATATCCTGTGTCCACTATAATATTCTTAGACAGATGGATCTCAGCAATATGTGCTTTATAAATGTTTCGTTGTGTAGGATCTCAGTAGTCTGTGCTTTATACATTTTCGTTGTAAACATGAAGCTGTCAATATGTTGCTGGAAATCGTAGGTTGGAAAACGTTTTCATATTTTAATCTAAGATATTTCAATCAAATATTTCTTTCCGAAATATTATATAGGGGCAAGTGGGTTTTGTCGACTAAATTTATGAAATTTGCACAATGTTCTTTGATATGCAAAAGAATGTTTAGTAAATTTGAGCATAGTCAGACATAAAAAACCCTGCCAATAATAGAACAAAACTGCCAAAAGCCGTCATTCCCCCTACTACTTTTCAACTTTGCAGGTGTTCATGAACATTTTGGTGTACGGAATTCTTCTCTTGCTTCAGAAATATTTAAAGCTATACTGTGTCTACGAAGACATGTTGATGGGGACACTATTCAAACGATCGACTATGTGTGATTCTCTGGAAGGCAAGACTGAACTTTCAAAAATCTTGTTAAATTGTAATTTCAACTAATGTGGTTTAGAGCAATTAATGTGATTTTGCTGAACAATATCTGCCATTCATTTGAGTCATCTCAGTATCAGATGTATTCCAGTATATATCAATTCATTTGACAATAGAATCACACTGTTTCCCATCAATGAATATACGGCCGCAGGATGACCATCTAGAATAGCTATCACGTGAGGTTACGAGGAGGGATGAAGGGCTAAAATGTGTTCAGTAAACTTGTTAAAAAAAATGTTGGTGGGTGTTGTAGATGTTCATAACGATGCGATATCCAAGCTGCGCATAATGTTTCCTTGACGTTGAAGTTCGGTTTCGGTTAATCGTCAATAAGTATTTTTAACTCCGCCTGAGATTTTACAAATTAAAAAGATCATCTTTGTTGGCCTCAATATGTTATGAAGTCTGAACAAGCTCATGTTTTACAATGCTCACATTTTATTTTTCCAATAAACTGTTTTGAACGTGGATTGCTGAATAAATCAATGATTGAAGCGAAAAGTCATCAAACACAGTGGCGGACGCAAGCGTTTCAACAACCAGAACATCGGCATCGTTTTATTTTCTATCGTAGTCGAGTAGTATTTTGTCGGAACTGGATTACCACCCACTTTTATTTTATACTAGTCGACCCGGCAGACGTTGTCCTGCATAGTAGGCGAAAATGCGTTACGAACTGCTCATACGAAATTCTACGAATCTTTATTTTAGTTTTTCGCGGTTTACTAACTTTACTAATGATTTTCGACGAGGAAATATCATATAAACCCGTCGGAAACTGTAACGAATATAACTGCGAATAAAATCCATCCAGCCGTTTTCGAGTTATGCGGATACGAACACAGACCATTTCATTTTTATTATATAGAAGAAGACTAGTCGACCCGGTGTCCTGCGTAGTAGGCGAAAATGCCCATGTGAAATTTCTATACGAATCCTAATTTTAGTTTTTACGATTTACTATTTAAGCCCCAAACGCAATACAACGGAACGGCGACGGAAACGGAAAATTTGACAGTTAGCCCATATATTTTCTGTCAAATTTTCCGTTTCCGTCGCCGTTCCGTTGTATAGACCAATGCAAGATCTTGATCTAACCTCACTTATTTGACAGTTCACAGAGCTTGTTTTCAAGGTGTTAGAAGAAAAATCGATGAGGAGAAAATTAAAATTCATATTTTTAGTTTAAAATTGCTGCGATCCGAATATTTCAATGATATTCTTTGCATTCAGCATGAAATCAATCGCAAAGGACATCTACATGCGAATAAAATGACGAAACAATTTTATCGGAAGCTGTCCCGGAGAAAAAGCTCTGTGAACTGTCAACCTACGTCATCATGCACTGGTCTATTGCGTTTGGGGCTTTACTCGTGATTTTTCATAAGAAAACATCATATAAACCCGTCGGAAACGATAACGAACATTTTGCCTACGGAATGAAGAAGAAAAATCCAACCAGCCGCTTTCGAGTTATGCGGATACGAACACAGACCATTTCATTTTTATTATATAGAATAGATTATACTCTGCGCTTTGAAAACTCAATACAAGAAAAATTTAATGAAATCAAATTAGTTTTGTTTTTAATTTAGTTCAATTAATGGTTCCAATTATCTCTACGCCTTTTTGTACTGCAACTCTTGCCCGTGGTTTGGCATCAACAAAAGACGAAACAAAAATATATTTTCCCTTACAACAAAACCGTGTCGGCGATGCAGGATGGCCCGTTGTTTATGTTGTGTGGCGCCATCTGCTATTTTCCTAGTGGGTACGCGAAACTAAGGCTTTCTGTCATCTTGTGGGGGGGTTGGTTAGGACAAACTCAACTCGCAATAAACGTTTGTCCCAAACTGCAACAGAATAGGACAATGATCACCTGCCGCGCATTTCGAGAATTAATCGATTTTCGACGATGTGTTAGGTTAAATAAGTATCAGTTATGGGCTGAAAGTCTCCTTAATAAAGACAAAAAAAGTATCAGTTATCAATATTTAGACATAAACTTAACCATCTGTTAACATGATTTGTGTTTTACTTCTGAAATATACAAGTTATTGCAGTTTGGAAAGTTCCCAACATATACCTCTCCATGTTTGTTGCAAATGTTGCAAATAAACTGGAACTCAGCGTTGTCTTTATCCTCTGCAGATGAGGGCAAAGACAAAAGATATTTCAGTTACCAGATAAAGATTGTCGCTGTCCGGAACATCTTTTGCTGGCGAGGATAGGGGATCTAAATGTCAATGAAGGAATTTGATAGTTAGGTACCACACATGTTTCGGACAGCAGAACAAAAAGAACCGAAGCGACAATATTTATCTGGTAACTAAAATATCTTTTGCAAAGATTTATCGCTCTTCTCTTTTATAACATTGCTTTGTTTTTTGCAATAGAAAATTTTGTATATATTTGTTTAGTAGGCTTATGAGACAACCAGTTGAATTAGATATCTCGGAATCTGTGAAATTGAGAAAGTTGTGACATTTTACAAAGTTGTTCGAAAGATCAAACCCATTGTGGACAACATCTAATTAGTTCGGAATATATCCACTTGGCGGCGCTAGCGTATATGACACTACCAGTTGAATAAGATATCTCGGAATTTGTGAAGTTTTGAGAGTTCGATTAAAAAAAACATGTGTTGATAAGTAGCCTAACATGTAGTTTTCCAAAATTCTAACCATACATTAGGGTGGCCCAAATTAGTATGAGAAAAACTTTTTTCAATTTTTTTGATAGGCCGCCCTCTTATTCGATTCTATTTGATGCCCTGATGCTCTAGACAAAATTTCAGCTCAATCGGTCCACGTTTGGGCGGTGCTAAACTTGTTGCAAGTTTATATGGAAAAATGTATGCAGAAACATCCAAAAACAGTAAATTGCAGCTGGACTACACAACTTACGATGAAGAACCATGATACTCATTCAGATTTTGGAGAATTTTATACAGAATGTTAAGCAGAAAACCGCGGGAAGATTAGAGTTTGCCCGGCTAAGTTATTAGCAAATTTCGTTTCTTTTACCTTTGAAAAGAAATAAATTCACCCCTACAACACTCCAGTAAAATGCTAATATCTTTGCCTAATAAACTCTAATCTTCTCGCGGTTTTCAGCATAACATTCTGTATTCAATTCTACAAGAACTGAATGTGTTTCATGGTTCTTGATCGTAAATTGTGCCGTTCAACTGCAAATCATTGTTTATGGATGTTTCTGCATGCATTTTTCCATATAAGCTTCCAACGAGTTTAGCACCACCCAAACGTTGACCGATTCGGCTGAAATTTTGTCCAGAGCATCAGGGCATCAAATATAATAGAATAAGAGGGCGGCCCATCAAAAAATTTGAAAAAGTGTTTTTTGAGCCACCCTACCATACATATTAAAAAGATTTCAGTATTACTCTGTTAAACACATTTTAAAAGCTTTTACAAAAATAATTCCTATCTTCACCATGTCGAAATACAGTGATTTCACCCACACGTCCATCTCCGCGAGATGGCAGCAGCGCGGCTTCGTCAAGGCGAATTAATTCGGAATTCATCTGCTTGGCGGCCCTAGCGCATATAAGTATACCAGAATTAGATATCTCAGAATCTTAAAAATTTAGAAAGTTGTGATATTGCATAAAGTTGTTCGAAAGATCAAAACCATTACGATGAACATCTCATTATTTCTAAATTCATCCGCCTTGCAGCGCTTGCGCATATGTGACTATCAATTGAATTAGAAATCTTGGAATCTGTAGAATTTAGAGAGTTGCGATATTTTACAAAGTTGTTAAAAAGATCAAACCCATTACGCAGAACATCTAATTAATTTGAAATTTTTTAGGTGGCGGAAACGCACATGAGGCTACCAATTGAATTAGATATCACAGAATATATATCATTTAGAGAGTTATGATTCTCTATGTTTGTTCGGAAGGTCAGAACCATTATACTTCAAATCTCATTATTATGCTATTCATCAGCTTGGTGGCGCTAGCGAACACAAAACTAGTGGTATATGCGAAATTTAAAGAGCTGTGATGTCTTCAATCACTATCAACAACCACCGCTGCTGCACCTCGATGATTGCCGTCAACGCCATCACTGCGGTAGCCGTTTTCGCAGAGAAACAGAAATAACACTCGTCAAACCTCCATCGTTCACTGATATACTGGTCAATTCAAATAATCATTAGTTGGCCAATTGATTACTCGTGGCGTACGCATCGGATATGCTCTGGTTTGACATTTGCTCACTACCGCCATCTGGTTCGTGATTTGCCAAATTAACTGAAATCAACAGTTGTCGTTAGTGTTTGAACGAAGATGAATTTGATGAGTGAATGTTCAACATGTTATGTCTGTTTGTCTGTGCTTTAACGTAATGATTTCGACCTTTCGAACAAACTTTGTAGAAGACGGCTTCTTTCTAAATTGTATAGATAAAAGATATTTTAGTTACTAGATAAAGATTGTCGCTTCGGTTCCCTTTGTTCTGCTGTCCGAAACATGTGTGGTACATACCTGTCAAATCGTATGGATTTTCCTTCTTTGACATTTAGCTCCCCTATCCTCGCCAGCAAAAGATGTTTCGGACAGCGACGACAGCGACAATATTTATCTAGTAACTAAAATATCTTTTGTATAGATGCCCAGATATCCTACCTTGCCTAAAGACACTTGTACACTAGCGCCGTTGGGTGGATGAATTCTGAACTAAACTAATCTTTAACGTGATGGTTTTGACCATTTGATCTTTCTAAATTGAATAGCTTCCGAGATATCCTACCACCCTGCCGAAAGTCTCTTGTACACTAGCGCTATTGCGTGGATGAATTCTGAGCTAAACTAATCTTCAACATGATGGTTTTGTCCTTCCAGCTAACTTTGTAGAAGACGGCTACTTTCTAAGTTGAATAACTTCCGAGATATACCGAAGCGCCGTTCGGTGAATCAATTCTGAACTAAACTAATCTTCAATATAATGGTTTTAATCTTTCGAACAACTTTGTAGAAGACGGCTTTTTCTAGATTGAATAGCTTCCGAGATATCCTACCTTGCCGAAAATCTCTTGTACACTAGCACCATTGAGCGGATGAAGTCTGAACTAAACTAATCTTCAACAAAACAAAATGGTTTCGACGTTCCGAACAACTTTTTAGGAGACGGCTACTTTCTAAGTTGAATAGATTCCGAGATATCCTACCTTGCTGAAAGTCTCATGTACACTAGCGCCGTTCGATGGATCAATTCAGGACTAAACTAATCTTCAATATAATGGTTTTGACCTTTTGAACAGCTTTGTAGAAGACGGCTTCTTTCTAAATTGTATAGATTCCAAGATATCCTACCTTGCTGAAAGTCTTATGTACACTACCGCCTTTGGGTGGGCGAATTCCGAACTAAACTTATCTCCAACATAATGGTTTTGACTTTTCGATAAACTTTGTAGAAGACGATGAATTTCTAAGTTAAATAGATTCCGAGATATCCTACCTTACCGAAACTCTCACGTACATTAGCGCCGTTGGGTAGATGAATTCTGAACAAAACTAATCTTTAACATAATGGTTTTTACCATCCAAACAAATTTGAAGAATACAGCTACTTGCTAAATTGAATAGATTCTTAGATATCCTACTTTGCTGAAAATCTTATGTACACTAGCGCATAATTGCAGTAACTTAAACTAAATGATTGGAATTTTGTTATTATTTAGTCTAAGTTATATAGCTATAACTCCGTTACTAAAGGAATTTTAAACAACGAACCATTGAACAGAGTTGTAGAAAAGCCTTCGCACTAGAAGTACACCATACAACACATTTTGAAACTCAGCTTTTGGGATGAGTAATTGTCACGACGAGACCCCTCGTTCTGCCTCAACTGTGGCCGACCAGCGTGATGGTCAACAGCGGTCCACAACGGACGACTGATTAGAAATGTAGATGTGCCTAGATTTGATGAATACATATATGTAGAGCAAGTAAGATACACTTCGATTGGGCTATTGTTCAAACTAAAAACAACAATTTGCAATCCAGCGCTCATAATTTGTAAGGTCTTCATAAAATTGGCTGAAATTCAAATAAAACAACTCACTAAATAGCTAATCGTCTACGGTAGCATACAGTTCGACTAAAGGGCTGTTTAGCATCAGTTAGCTCAGTGTAGCAGTGTTATTTGTTATCAAAGGTAATCATGCACATGCGAATGAATTTATACTTATATCTATAGAACGTGAATTCAATAAATTCTAGGAATAGGTTTAGCTAATATAAGGCGCAATATCCGCAGCCGAAGAGTCACTGAACTCGAAGTGAATTATCTAAATTGTAAGTAGCCCAAACAAAGACATTTCAGTTACAGAATATGTATTAAACTTAATCTATACATAGGGTTATCACTACTTACTACCGACCGTATCGTTACTGCACTTTGTAACACGAGGGTCTACCAAAATTGTATGTATAATCCGATTAGATTCAAGAATTGAGCAGTAAATAATGTTTTTTTTTTGTTCTAGCTTAAAGCTTACCAATCTAAATACCAGGTTTGCTTATTAGATTTGAGAAACCCCATAGAACACAGAACAGTAATTGACAAACTACAAAATGATCATCGACTCGTCGAGTCAAGTACAAGACACTGAAGACGACCACACAGTTGTGGTCGAAATACGTATCTGCAAAGATAACGAAAATTAACTGGTGGAATTAAATGGACAGTACTTAATTCGTCTTAGACGATGCAAAGAATGTTTAGGCCAAATTTGAGCATAATTGGTTATAGAAAACTCCCTGACAGGGACAATAATAGAACAAAAACTGCAAAAGCCGTCATCTCCCCTATATCTTAGATTAATAATACATAGATACACCACTCAAGGCGAACATCGGGCAACAAAATAGCAGCGCTGTTCACACAACTACCGGTCATTGGGTGAACTAGTTGCTTCCTGCTCATTTCACGTTAACAAGAAACAAATCGAGAGTACTTTTTCAATTGAGACTATTTGTTGAATGGAGTATTATATTTTTCTAATGTCGAATTTTTTAATTCCCATTGCAAACGTAGATTAGCAGCAGTTCCAGCATAACTTTTGTTGATTTTTTATTTACACAGGTTGAATTTAGTTTAGCACTAGTCTAAACTATAGATAGTAGAATCTATAGATGAGCGGAAGCATGGCTGAGTCGATTTTTTTGCCCGTGCACACGCGCATATGACGTCACAGCCCTTAACGTTTCCATTGAAATCGTGACGTCATGCTCGTTTGGAGACACGTTTGACAGTTCGTTTGGAGACAGAGGATTTATCTTCGCTCATCTATATATTCCACTATCTATAGTCTAAACCCCAAAACACGTAGTTTTACACTGGGCTATTTTACAGTTTTGCACTTGATTCACCAATTCAACTATGTTGGAGTTGCCAAAACCATATGGGTGAAATAAACAAGTAGAAGGGAAAACAGTCCACAAAAAAAAAACGTTCTATAGCTAGTACAAAATACCTAAGAAATTCTACGAAAATTCTTCCATTGATTGTTTTGAGAGTTCCTTAAGGAATTATTTTGGGAGAAGTTCCAGGAATTCATTCAAGAATTTTTCCAGAAAATCATTATAAAATTCGTATAGATTTTTTTTCGTGAATTCTTTCATGAATTCTTTCAGAATTTTTCATGAAATTTCTTCGGAAATTCTTCCAGGATTCTTCTCTTGAATTATTCTATGTATCCCATGTATCCTTGTTGAAATCTTCCAGGAACTCATTGAGGAATTCTTTCAGGCATTCATTCATAAATTCTTCAAGAATATTCCAGGCTATGTTATAAATGTCATTGGCATGTCACCTGACTAATTTATTCAAGACCAATATTTTTGTCCAAAAGTACATGGCTCTAATACTAAATCTGTGGTTAGAGAGTGGAATCTCTCCAAAATGTCACCTGTCATTTGTCATAATGTAATTTGAATTACATTTTGCCTCGCGCCTCAGATTACGATTTAATTGCTACAAGCTCGTCATCATTACTGAACTGTTGTCTATATACTTTTGAAAAACTATAGCTTAAAAACAAGTTCTAGGAGAATTATACAAATGAATGAAAAACAAAAAACATTTTACAAGGAATTGATGGTTGATTTTCAAAAGTAATTTACAGAAACAGCTCCTGTAAGATTTTCAGGAAAACACCATTTAGACATCTCATGAATATCTGCAATATTTTTAGAAAAAAAAATGTATGAATAGGAATATCAATTAACCACTTGAGCTAAACATTTTACCTCGTTTTATTGTCTCAGTCAACTCTTTGACTTATTTGAGGTTAACTTCCCAAAGAACTCAAAGTTTATGAAGCCTCTAATTATTTAAAAATCCGAAAAAAACGAAAAATAGGTTAATTTGTGAACTAGCCTGATGTTGGTTCAAAATCGAACGAATGTTCAGCCAAACCTAAAAAACAACATTTTGACGATTTTTAGTTTTAAATTTTGAAAATAGTAAGAGACGTCAAAAAACATGGGTTCTTTGGGATAATTGACCTTAAACATATCATCGGTTGAGCGAATAAAAACAAGAAGGGTCAATTAGAAATTCGGGAGAAATCTTAGGTACATTTTGCTGATTGGAAGCCAAAATACATGTGATAGGTCGTTTGGCCCGAACTCACAATTGTAACCAACCAGAATGAATGAAGACTGCATTCCTTCTCGAATACAACCTGTTGTGAAGAAATCGGATAATGCTAAGTACCCAAAAGTGTGTCTCAATATGTTTCCATATAGGGTATCTGTTCCCATGTCCATCTCACCCCCTATATCCATCTCATTCGGTACTCATCAAATTTAAATTAAGCATACCACTCTAAATAATCACTGATCGAATCAAAAAACCAATCAGGCACATTTTTACGGGTTCAAATTACATTTTTTCTAACAAATATGAGCGAGAATCACATTTCCAAACCGTAATTTTTAATAAAAAGTCGAACATCTTCCATGTAGGATGAAAATCTTACCTTCATAAAAGTCATTCGTCTTATTAGTCAATCCGTACTAGTGCAATACCACTTGACACCACTGAACTTTTTCACATTTTTACAATTTATTCGCAATACTTTCCTCGAAAAAACACCACGCACAACACACTTCGAAATATATACTCACGAATTTACTAATTTTTAGTTAAAAAATAGCCACATAATGCTTGAAAATTATGAGATGAATTTTGTTATCTAAGAAAAACTGTTTTGTTCGTATATGCATCTCATTTTACTATCTTCCTAGCAGCACAGAGGTGCCAGTTTTCAAGGCTATGGTACCGTTTTAAGAGAAAAAATTCCGGGATATACGCAGTGTATAACGATGATATTTTGTTTAATTTAGATTTGAATATTTTTTTCAAACACTAGAAGCACATAATCATAAGCTTTTTGACATAATTTCGCTCAAAATATATGCGGTAAATTTCGAAGTAAATTGTATGCAAAGTTAATTTTTTAACTTTGGCATCACGGCCAGCATGCTTGCGCGGCATCACGATGCGCATGCGCAAACTGGCAATGTGTGCGAGCTTGTTGGGAATAGACATATTTGTGAATTACTTTACGCAATTTGTTGTTGTCGGTTTTTCCTTTGGAATAAAATAAACAAATCAATTGATAATGTCATTTACTATTCAAGCTAGCCGCTCAGGTGTGAGTTATACGAATAAATCTATATGAGACTATTGAAGAGCTACAGTAGTGTGAAGTAAATTTTTGGCAGTAAAAAATAAGACGGATATCGGTTCTCTAGTCGCGATTCACTTGAGATGAAAATCTTACGGTGAGATGGATATATGTTCAATTCGCTGCTAGTTTCAAACGGTTATTAGTTCAATTGGGGAAGGAAACTGCCTAATTTTCTAATTGCAGATAAATCATCGATTATGAGCAAGCACGGTTTTGATATTTATTTATGCAATGAATTGGAGTTTATTACATAGTTGTCAATTATAATATGTTTGCTTGCTTATTGAGATGGATATAGGGACATATACCCTATGGAAATTTTGAACTATTGTACTTTTTACTACATGCGAGTTGTCATGTTATGAAATCTGATGTGAGTCCTGGAGGTTTAAGTAAATTTTATTATATTTTGAGTTGCTTTAACTTCAATTAGGGTAAATGGGTTTGACCGTGCAAGTGTTAAATGTCAATTTGAATTGTCAAATCAAAATGCGCCCGACTGCTCTGTTTCGGAATGCGCACCCCACTGTGTTTAGTTCACCCAACGACCGATAGAGTGTTGTTTCCTGTGGATTACAAGCAGGGATGCCCCAGTGAGCAATCTATGTATTAATTATCTAAGCCTATATAGAAGATAGATTATACCCAATTAGTCTCTAGCCCATCGAAAAAACCGCATTTTTTTGTTGCGCGTGTGGATCAAAACTGCTTCGTAAAAACATGTATGCAGAGAGAAGCGCTACATTTGTCTCGTATATTGCAGCCTGAGAACAGTTGCAAAATTCAGAATTGTTTTGCTTTGTAATGTATCAACTTCTCTCGTAATACAACGCAGGAGTGACATCAACACAAGAGTTCGTTACAATCGCTTCCCTCGGTAGGCGATCAAACAACGAACATGTATGATTCAGTAGCTTATGTGTGACAAGAGCATCGAAGCTTCGTGTTGCTTGCCGAATTTGTTTCCTCATTACCACTGGCTGCTTGTGAAGCAAGCAAGAGAATGAGACATGCGTGGTTTGCTCATCTTCATTGGATTGCAAGCCCTGATAGAGATACTTCATCTGAAACATGCCAATTCGTGATTTTCTCCGAAAGTGTATGACTGCACAAGGTTAAATCAAGAATTTCTTGCCTTATGGCATTTGAGAAGGTAGGTTTATTTCCCCTGTTACATATATCTACATCTACATCTACATCTAGATATATCACATCTACATTTTTTTGCAATGTAGTCTAATGGAACGTACACACG
The DNA here is from genome assembly GCF_024139115.2 of Armigeres subalbatus. Lineage (NCBI taxonomy): Eukaryota > Metazoa > Arthropoda > Insecta > Diptera > Culicidae > Armigeres > Armigeres subalbatus. The sequence goes on from NC_085141.1 coordinate 194,544,772, forward strand.
GTCAAGCAGTTTGACCAACATTGACTCCACCTCTCGTTTATTCAAACATCTATCAAGTTTTACCAACAGCGGCACGAACAATCAATTTATTTGACCAACAATATCACACACGAACGATAGAAGCGCCAACTTGAGCACCAACCATCAAAAAATATATGGGGGTTTGTGCAACTTCACTACAAATGCTCAAACATGTTCGGCGAACCTTGACTCCACCCCCGACAACTCAAACCAAAATCAAACCGTTTTATTTTTTTTCCAACTGAGCCGTCAACTGTCAAATGGTTGTTCGAACAACTTCATACACGTTTAAACAAAGCAGCAACCGAAGCGTTTTCTTGGGGGCGGAGTCGAAACGAGACTCCACTTCACCGGGAGTTCTAACTATTATTTCTAAACTGAAATTTGTAGTACTTCGCCTGCTTGTACAATTTACGCGACCGTTAGCACTTAATCTACCGATATACAAACCATAACTTGTTTTTGGCAGTAACTTCGGTTGATTTTTTTTTTCGCCGACACTATCACGTCACTAATTAGCGGCAGTGTTTCCAGAAGCTTTACCTACACTTACGACCGGGACAACTGTTTCGTAGTATTTTGGAACCATAAACCATTGAATGATCATAGTTGCGAGATCAATAGATGCATTAGCGAGGACAAATGTAACTTGGGAAGAAATTCCCTTGCTAATTCTCCTCTGATTGACAACTCACTATAACCACCGCCGTGTGCTATAACTTTTAAGAGACTGTGAATAAGTGTTGTTCGAAAATACCATCACGCCGTTTCATTTATCATCTAGATTCCTAAATATATACAATTATTTTATTTTGCAGCTCGGCTAAAAAACTTCCAACGCCTGGAAAATCTTATGGATGGGATAAACACTAAAGCCTCGGATTGTTTAATGGATATTTTAGATTTTTTCATGCTACCTAAATGGTGTAGTATGATATCACAAGTACCATACACTCCAATTCTGTAGGGATGTCAATAAAACGAAAGAAATTTCATGTTTACAGCATTCTTCATGAGAAAGAAACATTCCATTTTTATATTGAGAATCTACTATACGGCTAGAAAAAAAGTGCGTTACAGAAGCCGATAAGCGACCACATTTGCGTGTTGATACTGAAGGGCCAATTCTTTAGTTACAAATCAGCATCTGTACCCCAACGAAGGATAATCCTGATGACGTGAAGGATGCGTTCTATAAGAACCTTGATAAGGCTTGTCAACGGGGATGCAAAAGCGCAAATTGAGAGAGAAAATGTCTTCCGCCCAGTTCTTGGTACGAAAAGTTTCCATTCCGATACCAACTATAATGGTCTGCAAACTTGTGACCTTTCCTGCTGCTGCTTCTTCTCATTGGCATTACATCCCAAACATCAGCACTTCAACAGTGATTAACTGCGAGATTTCTAAGCCAAGTTACCATTTTTGCATTCGTATATCATGAGGCTAATACGATGATATTTTTTATGCTCAAGGAAGTTTATGCTTTAAGGTTCCCCCAAACACACGCGACGCGACAGTCGCAACGCGATTCTATCGCTTGGCGACAGCGATTCTGTCGCCGTTGGTATGGAAGCGTAAATCAAACATTGCCTGCAGCGACCCAACGATAGAATCGCCGTCGCAGCGATGACATCGCTTAGGTCTGGGGGAGCCTTTATAGCTGCGCATCTTACCGCCCCTGGTGCTGTTAGAGAGGGATATTAATCAGCAGTACCTATTTCGCACGTAAAAATATCCGCAAAACGGCGCAAACACACTTGGCAACATTCGAGTAGCGACACTTGCTCACAGATAGATCACGTGCTGATTGACGGAGGGCATTTCTCGGACATTTTAGATGTAAGGTCCTAAGGGGCCCTCCTTAGCCGTGCGGTAAGATGCGCGGCTACATAGCAAGACCATGCTGAGGGTGGCTGGGTTTGATTCCCGGTGCCGGTCTAGACAATTTTCGGATTGGAAATTGTTTCGACTTCCCTGGGCATAAAAGTACCATCGTGTTAGCCTCATGATATATGAATGCATGAATGGTAACTTGGCTTAGAAACCTCGCAGGTAATAACTGTGGAAGTGCTTAATAAACACTAAGCTGCGAGGTGGCAATGTCCCAGTGGGTGATGTAATGCCAAAGAGAGAGAGAGTCCTTTCCCGAACATTGACATGGATACTACCTTGTAGTTGGAAAAATTCGGGTACGACTATCCATCATCACGAATTCATGAAATAAAGAACGACGCGTTCCAATATCCAACGCTTGGTAGTTGAAGGGGTTATTGTACAGTACCGGCAGAAGCTGGACAAGCGCATAGGGACCGTACACTAATTACGTAAGCATTTTTTCTGGGGTTTCCAACTTCCCCCATGTAAGATTTTCCCCATACAAATATTTTTTTATTTATATGGAACGTAAGAAATTGTCAAACCCCCCTCCCCTTGCTTACATAATTGGTGTACGCCCCTGTCGTGACCCGGACGAGGTTTTCAAGCTCGACCGTTCGTCGCAACAATACTCAGCAAACTGAACTCTGTTATCGATTCGTCCCAACACGAACGAAAAACCAAAAACACCTTTGCGTTACCATGGAGCACAAGATAGCACTCTACACGCTGATCAAAATGGATCAATAAATGAGTTCATATCGTTACAAGGAAATAATCTCAGTGGAATTTTGCAATAACTCCTCATTCTTATCTTATTCACTACATTCTTTCCCTTCTCTACTCTGGAGACGCATTAGAAACTTAAAATACCTATGTAGCTTGAAGAAATATCCGAGGAAATATCATAATTCATTCCTTTTAAACCAATATTAAATTACCCCCTTTTCAAGAATTAAGAAAAATATGCGAACGACTCTATATATTCCTAACCTAATTCAAATTGTATTCAAAACCAAGACCAATCAAAATCAAATCTAAATACAATCCAAATTAAATTTATTTTCAATCCAAATTCAATCCAAATCCCAACCAAATTCAATTTAGATTTGTTCGCGACAAATTCAATTTAAATCCATAATCAATTCGACTCCAATCCAAATCCAATAAAAATCAATCCAGATTTAATTTTAATCCAATCCAAAACCAATCAAAATCCAAATCCAGTCCAAAAACAATCCAAATTCAATCCACATTCAATCTAAATACAAACCAAATCCAATTTAAATTCAATCCAAATTCAATCCAAATCTAATCCAAAGCCGATCCGCATCCAATCCAAATCCATTCCAAATTTAATGCAACTCCAATCTAAATCCTACTCAAAACCAACCGAATTGAATCCAACCCAAAACCAATCCGAAATCTATCCGAACAATCCAAATCCAATCCGAATCTAATCCAAATACAATCCAAATCTGTTCCGAATTCCAACCAAATACGATTCGAATCCAAATCCACTCACAATTTTATCCAAATTTAATCCAAATCCAATTCACAACCAATCTAAATTTGAATCCAATCCAAATTAGATCCGAAAGTATTTGATATCCAATTCCGTATCTAAATTCAATCCAAAATCAAATCAAATCCAATTTCTAACCTATATGAATCAAAATCCATTCCAAATCAACTCATAATCCAATCTGAATTCAATTCAATTTTAATCCATATCTAATTCAGAACCAATATAAATCCAATCCAAATCCGATCCTAAAACAATCCAAATTCAATCCGAATCCAACCCAAATCCAATCCAAAAACAAATCAAATCCAATTTCGAACCAATGTAAATTCAAATCCAATCCAAATCCGATCCGAAACCATTTGATATCCAATTCCGAACCAGTCTAAATCCAAATCCAAAACAAAATTAAATCCAATTTCTAACAAATATTAATCCAAATCCAATCCATATTCAATCCAAATCCGAATCCATTCCAAATCCACTCATAATCCAATCCCAATTCAATCCAATTTTAATTCAAATGTAATTCAGAACCAATCGAAATCCAATCCAAATCCGATCCTAAAACAATCCAAATTCAATCCGAATCCAACCCAAATCCAATCCAAAAACAAATCAAATCCAATTTCGAACCAATGTAAATTCAAATCCAATCCAAATCCGATCCGAAACCATTTGATATCCAATTCCGAACCAGTCTAAATCCAAATCCAAAACAAAATTAAATCCAATTTCTAACAAATATTAATCCAAATCCAATCCATATTCAATCCAAATCCGAATCCATTCCAAATCCACTCATAATCCAATCCCAATTCAATCCAATTTTAATTCAAATGTAATTCAGAACCAATCTAAATCCAATCCAAATCCGATCCTAAAACAATCCAAATTCAATCCGAATCCAGCTCAAATCAAATCCAATTACGAACCAATCTTAATTCAAATCCAATCCAAATCCGATCCGAAACCTTTAGATATCTAATTCCGAACCAGTCTAAATCCAAATCCAAAAGAAAATCTAATCCAATTTGTCACTAATATGAATCCAAATCCAATCCAAATCCAATCCAAATCCGATCCGAATCCATTCCAAAACTACTCATAATCCAATCCTAATCAAACTTTTGTCCAAATCTAATTCAGAACCAATCTAAATCCAACCCAAATCCGATTATAAAACATTCCGAATTCAATCCGAATCCAACCCAAATCAAATCCAAAAACAAATCAAATCAAATTCCGAACCAATCTAAATTCAAATCCAATCAAAATCCAAATTCTTATTTTAGTTTTATTTTCATCTGATCAATAATTATTTCTGTCATTTTTTGTTTTCATTCCAACATTTTTTTGGTTTTCGTTTAACAAACTCTCTTGACTATTAGTTTCATTTATCTCATTGTGCTTTTTTGTCCCCCGGCCTACTCCTCTGCCCTTCTGCCAGGGAGCCTACCGGGGACGCTAGCATTCACCTGTCTTTTTCTCTTGTCTTTTTTTTAATCTTTCTTTGCCACTTTTATTTTTTGTGCCTTTTATTTTGTACCTTTTCTTTGCCACCCGGCCTACTCCTCTGCCCTTCCGTCAGGGAGCCTACCGGGAGCTCTAGCATTCTTTTGTTTTGTTTTTCTTTCGGGCCTTTTGTTTTGCACCTTTTCTTTGCTACCCGGCCTACTCCTCTGCCCTTCCGTCAGGGAGCCTACCGGGAGCGCTAGCATTCTTTTGGTTTTTTTTTCTTTCGTGCCTTTTGTTTTGCACCTTTTTTTGCCACCCGGCCTACTCCTCTGCCCTTCCGTCAGGGAGCCTACCGGGAGCGCTAGCATTCTTTTGGTTTTTTTTCTTTCGTGCCTTTTGTTTTGCACCTTTTTTTGCCACCCGGCCTACTCCTCTGCCCTTCCGTCAGGGAGCCTACCGGGGACGTTAGCATTCTCAAGGTTTTTTTTTACCTTGTCTTCCATTTTCTATTTTTTTTTCGAAAACACATATTTTTTTATTTACCTGATTCCGATGACACCGATTCCAATAAAAGTAGTCAGGGAGCTCAACCAACAAAAAAAAACTGAATTGAATTCTACCGGCTGCGTCATTGTCGTGACCCGGACGAGGTTTTCAAGCTCGACCGTTCGTCGCAACAATACTCAGCAAACTGAACTCTGTTATCGATTCGTCCCAACACGAACGAAAAACCAAAAACACCTTTGCGTTACCATGGAGCACAAGATAGCACTATACACGCTGATCAAAATGGATCAATAAATGAGTTCATATCGTTACAAGGAAATAATCTCAGTGGAATTTTGCAATAACTCCTCATTCTTATCTTATTCACTACAGCCCACATAGGAGATGTCAACGGATCTGGCGACATCAACCGATTTCTTTCTTTATTTCTTTATTTGGAGCAGAGAAAAGCCCATTTGAGTAGAACCATGGGATCTTTCTCAAATGGGTGCAAAACCTCCTCATCTGCCCATATAAACAGAAATACAATAATTCCAAATGATACATTGTTTGACTTAAATTACTCAATATTATAGAATATATCCTAATGGCCTATGCTAATGTGTGATACTGTTGGAAGCTGAGAGGAGTGTAGTAAACCGTTTCCGAAGAACACCACGGGAAAGGATAAAATCAAACGTGGTGGAGCAGTGATTGAACATGCGACACATACTAGTGAATGGCTCATTTTGCGCATAGTTTGTGCGAGCACCTCTCAAAAAAATGAAAGTGGACGGAAGGGGATGCTAACGTTCAATTGAGAGAGCAAGGCCGGGCAATCAATTCTAGATTCCAGAAGATAAGCAATAAGTTGGCAGCGTGCTTCATAACTTGGTAAGTTATTTGGATCATTCCAAGGAAGACGGGCGTAGAGCAAACGAACGAATTTTCGCTGAATTGTTTCGATTCGTATTGTGCTGTTTTGGTAGAAAGGAGCCCATATATCTAATGAATATTCTAGTTAGGACCTAACGCGCAGTAGAGTAATTTTAGACATTGAATGTTATCGAAGTGCTTCGCTATGCGGAAAATAAATCCAAGTGTTTTCGACGCTTTCGATTTGATAAAGGCGATGTGGTCTTTGAAAGTCAGCTTAGAGTCTAATAAAACGCCTAGATCCTTAGCAACAGATTGTCGTCTAATAGTTGTAGATCCGATTTTGTAACGAAAGTCAATCGTAGAGCGCTTGTATGAAAATGATTTGTGGAACAAGTGCAGCGCAGGAAGTGCTAGACACTGCCAACGAAATGGTTGGTTTGACGAGGTGTGCCAGTGAGTGACGGACGAGAAAAATCCTGTCAGAAGTCAGATGCTAATGTCTCGTACCCGTTGCAATAGAGAACGAGCAGTACAGCAACGGCAGAAGAGAAACGAATCCACCCCAGAAAGAAAAGGCAGCACGAAGAGAGTGTGATAGCGCAGGATCGCAGGAGAACATGGATAGAAACGATATGCGGAGCCAGTTGGTAGCAATACTTCGAAGATTTGTTAAAATGATGAAAACGAAGACGTGTATTAAGAAACAGGGTGGGCATAGTCAAGCTGTGTAACCACCAACGCTGGATAAGATGAAGAAGGCTCTCACTGATTATTCGTTGCTGTTTTTTATAGCAGGCTTGCAGGGCCAGACACCAACCACCTAAATTTTTAGTGGACCATGGTGCACAATTTTGCTTAGAGTCCCTCACTGGCACTCGCACAATGAACAACCACTCTGACGTGAAGAACAGACCCTCGATCAGATTTGCACCCCCGGAGAACAACAAACCCCACTTCCCTGTCAACATACGACCATGCTGCCGTAATCTGAAAAAGGGACGTATACGCCATTTTTCAAAAATAGTGTTAAATACATCGCGCTCTTCCAAAGAAAAATGGAAAACATTCATTCATTTCATTTATTTAGTTTACATCTAAACAGATAACACTGAATCAACAATTTGACAATTCGAATGCGCCCCCCACGCTGGACAAGTCGTTTTGTACCTGGTCAGCCCACCTCTCTCGTTGCGCTCCACGCCGCCTTGTATCTGCCTGTATAAGCGAACACCATCTTTGCAGGGTTGCTGTCCGGCATTCTTGCAACATGTCCTGCCAATCGTACCCTTCCGGCTTTAGCTACCTTCTGGATGCTGGGTTCGCCGTCTTCTTGCACACCGCCAAAGATGGTCCTAAGCACCCGTCTCTCGAATACTCCGAGTGCTTGCAAGTCCTCCTCGATCATTGTCCATGTTCCATGTCCGTAGAGAACAAACGGTCTTATTAACGTCTTGTACATTACACATTTGGTGCGGTGGCGAATCTTGTTTGACCGCAGTTTCTTCTGGAGTCCGTAGTAGGCCCGACTTCCACACATGATGCGCCTTCGTATTTCACGACTAATATTATTATCAGCCGTTAGCAAGGATCCGAGGTAGACGAATTCCTCGACCACCTCGAAGGTATCCCCGTCTATCGTAACACTGCTTCCCAGGCGGGCCCTGTCGCGCTCGGTTCTGCCCACAAGCATGTACTTTGTCTTTGACGCATTCACCACCAGTCCAACTTTTGTTGCTTCACGTTTCAGGCGGGTGTACAGTTCTGCCACCTTTGCAAATGTTCGGTCGACAATGTCCATGTCATCCGCGAAGCAAATAAATTGACTGGATCTGTTGAAAATCGTACTCCGGCTGTTACACCCGGCTCTCCGCATGACACCTTCTAGCGCAATGTCGAACAACAGGCACGAAAGTCCATTGCATTGTCTTAGCCCCCGGCACGATTCGAACGAACTAAAAAAAATGGAAGACATGCATGTTGTAATTTGTAAAATGGAAAAAAATGGAAAACATGCATGTTGTCTGTTGTAACTTTTTCCGATTACGGCAGTATAGTTCCCACCGGGGTTGGTTACCCGATCCTTTCTAAGGTTGCTCGTATCCCGGCCAGCTCCACGAGGAGGTAGGAGTACAAGCTGGTGGGTAAGAGGCTGAGGAACCCGAGATGGGGTCTATGTTATTCCTTCAGGTACGCGAAATATCAATGGTGCGCTTTATCCAGCATATGAGAAGGACGAAGATCCCGGTCGAACTTCTCAAACTTGGAAGTAAGCAGCTGGTTTAATCGATCCACCACATTATGATTTCTTAGTAGCATACGATTCAGTGAAAAGAAATAAGCTGTGGCAAATGTCTGAACATGGTTTTCTGGTGAAACTGGTTAGGCTGATATGCCCCCCCTCCCCCCCAATAAGTTCTTTATCATGACAGCTTGCAAAAAAGTCTTTACATTTACGATATGTAGCATACAATGAGAGATTTTTTCCGCAAGCTGTCATGATAAAGAACTGATTTGCAGAGCTATAAACTCATGATAAATTTCTTTTTAAAAAAGCTTCAAACGTGGGGAGCCCCCTGCTTCTGTGGATGCATTTCAACTTGTTTTATGCAGCAATGTGAGAAAATAGGGCAGTGGCAAAAGTGGCGACTTTTGTGCGATGATAGGCTTAACCATTATAACTCTACAAAGCAAAGTACATAGTAGCGGGTAGAGATGACTAGATGGAAAGTTGTTTGAAGCTGTTGAAGAATTTGTCTACCTTAGTACGCTTGTGACAATGATGGATTACGCAAGCAGCTTAGGTACCGCAACATGCACGGACATAAAGCGTGGACGGGGTTTTCGAGCGAAAGGTGTTGCGTACAATAATCGGAGGGAACTTATAAAATGGTGTGTGGCGCAGACGTATGAATCAAGTGTACAAAGAAGAAAATATTGTACGGAAGATTTCAGAGGGCTGGTCACTTAGTGCGAATGTCGGAGAAAGAATAGCGAAAACAATTTTCAAAATTGAACCGGATAGAGGCCGGTGACTTCATGGAAAGCCACGAACAAGCTGGCTGCACGCGGCGGAATCAGACCTAGAACCCTAAACGTTCTGAGAAACTGGAGGAACATCGCCCAAGACCGACGGTTATGGAGCTATAAAATACGCCAGGCATAGGTGTATCAACGCTATAGCCAACCAGGTATTTAGGTACCAGGTAAGTAGAGTTAACGTTCATTAAGTTTACTATGTTCTGAAAACTCATATGTGAATATGTACATTATGTGGAAAATATTGATTTGAAAAATGTATTGGCAGTAACCACTTTTCCTTCGATTGAAGGGTCGTGGGTTCGAGTCCCATCTAAGGGAAAGTGGTTACCTCCAATACATTTTTCAAATTAATATCTTCCATATAATGTATATATTCACATATAAGTTTTCAGAACATAGTAAAATAATGTCCACGTTGGCAGGTTTAATACCCGGAATATAGGCCATTAACTTTGATTAAACTGTTCATTAGGTATTTGTGTTTTACTGCTTTCAAAATATGTTTTCGAGACATTTGGAAATGTTAATTTTAAAACAAATAATTTTACATATGCACAACATGTGATAGATTTAGTTCGGAAAAGGTATTGGAGGGTAACCGCTCCCTTCGGTGGGGTTGATCCCACGAAACCAGTGCGCTAGACAGGTGCTTTCATTAATACGAAGCTCCGTCGTCCTCCGCAGCTTAGCGGGTACTGATGAAACCAAATTCCCAGCACCGGGCACGTTTTTGCATTAATTACTATGCATTGCCACCATACTTAAAAAAATGTTTGGTTTTGAATTTGGGAAAAAAACAATGATTTTTCAACGATATAGAAATGCTAATATCATCTTCCACACTTAGACGTACATGTTCATTAGAGTGGGGCGTCATGGTCATTTTTTCAAATCAATGGTTTTTCGAAGCCATTCTGGGTCCTGAACAACTGTGCAGAATTTGGGGCCGATTGGTTACTTCCTCGGTTTCCGCATCGCGTTTTTAGTTTGTATGGAAATTAGTATGGGAGAACATATATTTTTGCATTTCTACTACTAGAGGTCTCAGTTCATCGTAAACCAAGTGGTACATTGCGTTAAAGTATAACCCAAAGGATGCCAAAAAACTTTGCTGAAGAAGGCACGTTGCTGGAACGCCCACAAAAAAAGTTATAACGCTTCGAACATTGAGTGTTCAAACCATATGCGAAAAATAGTTTATTCTGCCAGCACTGCATTACTACGTAGAATTTAACTGAGTGTTATTTCAAAATAATTGATCTTATATGGCTTTATAGCTAATGGGAGCTATCCGGAATTATTTCACAAAGAAAAAAATCCGACAAGAAGGAAGATGGGTTTTGCCCTTCGATAACCATACACGGAAGAAAAAAAGTACCCAAAATTGAGTATTTTTAAACTTACTTTTGAGTTATTTTTTCTCTTCTCTTTCATCCACTCTTTCTTTTGTTGTCAACAACAAAAGAGCCAAACAATCCAACAACGCCAGTTCAATACGGGAAGCCAACTTTGAGTTTTATTACCTGAGGTCGAAATTGAGTAAATTAAACTTACATTTGGGTGAATAAATTTTCCGTTGGGTACTTTTTTAACATGGGAGTAAAGGCAAACTACTTCGACCCTACTTACTCAATTTTGGCTTCCCGTACGGATGTTCGAGGTTGGGTGAATTAAACTCACTATTGGGTAGTTTATTTCTTCCGTGTAGGTTGTCCGGTAGTGCTGGCAGAAACATTGATTTCTTGTACACCCGATTCTTTTTTTACACGGGGGATACGTTCCGTGTAAAAAAAGTTTTCAGTTCAAAATTTGAAAATCCGTGTAAAAAAAGTTTTAGGATTTCTCGACGAATCATGCAAAAAGGAGCAACTTTGCAAAAATTTTGTATGGGATTTTTTTTACACGGCCGTGTAAAAAAAATCCGTGTAAAAACAGAATCGGGTGTATATGGTTTAAACTATCAATTTTCGAAACGTAATAACATTTTTTGTAGACCTTCCAGCTACGTACCTTCTTCGGCAAAGTCTTTCGGCATCTTCCAGACTATATGCTAACGTATTGAGTCACATGATTGATGATAAATTGAAGCAGCTAAGAGCAAAAATGTAAAAAGGTACGTTTTCCCATACTAATCTCCATGTAAATTTAAAACGCGATGCGACATGCGAGGTTGCAACCAATCGAGCCCATATTTTGCGCAGTTGATTGGGGTCCCAAAACGATTTAGAAAAACTTTGATCTCACTTGATCGGACGAAGTTTACGTTTTTCCATACAACTGCGCTCCACTCTAATGTTCATGATAGAGTTAGAGGCGAAAGTATAGATTTGATAGTTCCGTTAAGATACGACAGGCATGAAGAATGTATTGTAGAAACCTATTTAAAACCAATTTTCGATAGCAAACAATGGGACCCCGCAATATACAATCTTTCTCTGTTCTATGATTTGTAGCTTCTTTGGGTCATTGTGATATTAAAGAAAAACAAATTAGAGATGGCAGTATGAACCTTTTATTTTCCTTTTAATAAAATACACGGATTACATTTGTGCCTACAAACACACAACGCAGGTCGTTGGTTATTGACAGATTCGAATTTTCAATATTATGTACCAAATATAATGCCGGTTTAGTTAACAGCATTTAATCGGTCTATGCACTAGTAATGGAGTATTCACTATTGTAAATATTTTGGGACTATATATGGCGTTTTGTTATTATGCGATCAGATTGCACTGTGGATGACTTTACTTGATTACGGACGAATCTAGTTGCATGTCTTTGTTTGCTCATTATCTTTTGTCAGATTCGTATTCTATTGCTTGCTTTCCTAACTATATAAAGAGGACATATGTTAGCGAGTAAAGTCTAGAAAAGTTATTAGTTTTTTGTTTCTTATGGCAGAATAAGGGAAATTTTTAAAACTTTACAGTCTACTAATAATTAGTACTTTCCACATGTCTTTCTTCTTTACTTCAAAAATCAATCTTTTCTTTTCAGCGCCAACATTATTGGTATTTATAACAGAATAAATTTCTCTAAACAAACAATTAAAAAAGCACCGCTGCAATGATAGTACTGGTTTTATAGTCTAGGTCTTGGGAATGCTTTTCTAGGATTATTCAATGTTGCAAAAGAGTTGTTAATTTCTCTTTCATGACATTGTAGAGCATAGCATTGACAAAATCGACTTTTAGCGAGTAAAAATGGAACCGGAACTTTTTAATATTAACAATATTTCCATAAGACATTACACAGATAAATGATATGGATATTACAATCTAACTGATGATGCTAAGCGCGGATGATGGCAACCCATAAAAATGAAACATCCTAATTGTAGCTCATAGTAGTTTCTTTTTTGCGTTTCCATTGGAACCTGTAAAATAGAATAATAATTGATTAAGCATTATACATTAACAAGCTTCTCCTTATTACGGTTTTCAGAAAATGCTATTTTTCAAACTTAGTTTTTAAAACTCAAAGATGCAGCTTATCGGGTTGTACGCAAAGGTGGCGTAGGACTACGTAGCTATACGAAATGGATAATCATTTGTCATCATATTTGCTCGCAGGTCAACCGGATCAAGTAGCCGAATATCAGCTCCCAGTTGGATGGAATTTTAGTCTCCAGCTGTGGAAAAGGGATTAACATGACTCATCGGCCGCATCGACGCTGAAGCCACTCGTCTGCCACATCAGAATCCCAGAAGATGCCACCCTAAAAATGTTTAAAATAGAGGAAAAATAAGCAGAATCGAAAGCGGCGCGAAACCGAACGCAAATATATTTATTTGCATCGTTCGGTTTCCGCCCGCTTTGGAATCATACATGCATCGTCTCTATGGCGCCGGTGGAAAAGTGGGAGGAACTTCAAGAATTATTTACAAACAATCTTCACCCAGACAAACAGACATTCGGTTTAAGTTTTCGAATTTTCTTCTTTTAATGACTTCTACGTGAAGTTAAACGATTTACAATGATATGGTAATGCTAATATCATCTTCCAAACTTAGACGTGCATGTTCATGATAGAATTAGAGGCGAAAGTATAGATTTGATAGTTCCGTTAGGATACGGCAGGCATGAAGATTGTTTTTATAGAAGTCGATTTGAATCATTGGATGGAAATGAAATCGATTTTCTCCGGCCCACCATTTTATACAAAAGAAGGTTGATTCGAGATGATTTGTGCGAAACTTAATCGTTTGGTGATGACAGCAAGTTGCCTTTCGGTAGCAGAATCATAAGCGCGCGGCGTATCGTAGGAAGATGATGCAATAAATTTGTTCGAATGAATAGAATCACTAACAACAAATAAGCTACCATGCCACCTAAACAGTCCATTTTTGCAATCAACCATTTATGTTCAGAAAATGCTAGTCCTGAGAAAAACCAATTCACTTTTCCTAATTCGCCTTTCTAATAACTAACTGAAACTAAACGCTTGTCGTAAACTTGCGTTGAAATTTCACTTCGTGCTTTTATTGTCCGACGGGCATTCGATAACTTTTCGCTAATACGCCACTATTTGGAATTAAATTTTATCATCGTCACTGGTGGCGCGGGATCGCAACAGACGCCATTTTTGTAATCAATCCTTTCTTCACATACAACGCTGGTTCGTTGAGGTTGAATGATCTTCAGCAATCCGCAAGTTGCTTGATTTTGATGTTTCTGCTTGCGATGCATGTTCGTGATTGGTTGGTTTTTCTATTTCTAAACTTTTCTAACCAATGGACAATTGTTGATCTTTCCGCCGCATTCTAAACAAAACTCATCAGCCATATTTTAACAAATCGGGACCGCTTTGCGATTTGGGATTTTGTAAACAAACATGGGAAGGCGAATTCCTGCCAAAACAAGCATTTCATGAGGAAACCACGATATGGATCCGATAGATTAAGCTTTCCTCTACCACACTCAGGAAAATCGACACATACTTTATGGCAAAAATCCATGTATTTTGAAATATGCATATCATGTGTCGGCACATACCAAATTGCATACAAATTCACACATGGATACGATGACCCACATAGATAGTATGTATGAACGCTCATGTAATGCATGCGGGCGCATGAAATATATGTGTCGAAAATATGGAATGCATTTGGCAACCCCCATTGCAAAAATCCATGTGTAAACTCATGAATATAATGCGGAGTTTTTTGTGAGTGCAGATAAGGGAATTAGTTTAGGATGAAAACGCTTGCATTCTCCGGAATTCATGAAGCAATGTTTGTTTACAAAATAAGTTACGCCCAAATCGCAAATCAGTCCCGAAATACATTTAGTTTCTTTTATCAATTGACCAATTTCTTTCCTAATCTTCTATCCTTCCCACGCAATTTCAGCGGCTGGTGATGAGCCGGGTTTGTTTTCTCCGAATATTCCTAGCCATTTTACCCTTCACCTCCAACTTCTTCGCTCGCTGAGCCTCACAACCCGCCGGATTTGTAGACACAAGTTCCCGCATTCATGATCCTGTTTCTTCCGTTCGACCCTGCCATGCGTCCATGGGAGCCACGTGACTTTCGTTGCACCATACTGCTCTGTCATGGTTTGTCTTTCGATCGCCACTTTTGGCTCCAGCGGCAATGTGCACGATTGAGGTGGAACTTACTTCGCCTTCGTCCGGCAAGATCACTCAGGCCCACTGCCCGAAAGACAGAACGATGCTGTTAAACCTGCTCCCCTACATACGTAGACGTTGATCGTTGAGGCCGACGGTGGAGAGAATTAAACAAGTGTGAAGCTGTCGAGAAGAGTAGACGGAGCGTCGATTTATTCTAAAGTTTGCTCTCATCATCTTCGACGCATGTGCTTTTGTCATGAGCAAACGACGAACGATCGGAGTGTCAGTTAAGGTGATGTATGTAGCTTTGCTGATGGAATCATTGTCGTGCGTGGTGCTTGACGAATAATTGATTAATTGGAAGGATTGTTCACAGCAGTTCTTCATGCTATTTTCGCGATGCAGTGTGAGTTTTATGGAAAGTGTCGATATTTTTTCAATTACTGGCTCATAATCTTCGTGACGAAAAATGAAACGTTACACTTTATATCAATTATAGATAATAAATAGATTGAAAAAACAGTGTTCTCAGATAAATACAAAGAAGCGTTGACTCTTCCTTGATTGAATTCTTCTTCTTCTTATTGGCATTACATCTCCCACTGGGACATTACCGCCCGCTGCTTAGTGTTCATTCAGCACTTCCACATTTATTCACCGCGAGGTTTCTAAGCCAAGTTATCATTACCATTCGTATATCATGAGGCTCACACGATGATACTTTTATGCCCAGGGAACACGAAACAAATTCCAAACCGAAAATTTCCTAGACCGGCACCGGGAATCGAACCCAGCCACCCTCAGCATGGTCTTGCTTTATAGCCGCGCATTTTACCGCTAGGCTAAGGAGGGCCCCTGTAATAAGGTAAACCTTGATTTAATGGTCCAAAAAATTAGAAATTCAACTGAGATATTAACGTTCAAGGTCTATCATATTTTCGTGTAGGTCTCCGATTTTCGCGCTCGGAAGGTGTTCCCCCTATATAGAAAAGACATACGTAGTCCTATGCTAAATTTTTATTTCCGTTTCATGGTTGTGATCACCACATGGCCTTGTGGATATACTTGGGAGGGATCAAAGTGCTTCGTACAACAATTCCACGGGAGGATGCAAATGTTATGTATTGTTGGCCGTTGTCATTCGATAAGGTGCGTGAGCGTTCATGTTGCCAATGATGATTTAGACATTCCTCAGTAGGCAACAATCATATACTTCAGCTGTGCATAGAACGCTTCTATATTATCGTTGGGTCGCCCGTCGTGTGAACAAGTGTTGATGCTGTAGTTGAAGAATCGGCTTTTTATCCTCAGTTTACACATCCTTGCGTTAATTGACTGTCACCCAAACACGCTTTGGCGTATCTTGCCCAGCACTATCAAGCTATCAATGTATTAATATTAAAGGTGTCTTATGTAAAACACATATTTTAAGATATTATGTGAAATATAGCGGAATATAAAAATTGTTGTACATGACATCTCGAATCGTAGTAACTTTCTACAATATACTGCATAAGCATTGCCAAAAAATGCCTTATTTTTCCTCAAATATATTTCTTATTACAGAGGCCGTTATCAGCATTTTTTTAACAGTAATAGGGGAAAGACGGCTTTGGCAGGTTTTGTTCTATTATTGGCATTAGGGTTTTTGTCGACCGAATTTTATGAAATTTGGCCACAATATTCTTTGATATGCAAAGAATGTTTAGGCCAAATTTGAGCCTAGTCAGTCATAAAAAACCCCCTGCCAATAAAAGAACAAAACCTACCAAAGCCGTCATTCCCCCTAGATGTATATTTTTTTGGCACGGCGAATGCTGGGTAAAGCGTACCATTGGTACTTCGCGTACCTGAAGGAATAAAATAGACCCCATCTCGCGGTCCTTAGCCTCTTACCCAGTAACTCCTATCCCTACCTCCTCGTGGTGCTGACCGGAATACAGCAAACCTTAGGGAAGATCGGGTAACCAGCCCCGGTGGGAACTGTGGTCGTATGCTGACAGGGAATGGGGGGTTTACTCCTCTCCGGAGGTGCAAATCTCACAACAGCGTCTGTTTTCCATGTTATGGGGGCTGATCATCGTCCGAGTGCCAGCGAGGAACTCGAAGTGAAACTGTGCACCATGGTCCACCGGAATTAAGGAGGAATGGTCCTCCGGAAATTTAGGGGGTTTGGTGTCAGGCCCTGCAAGCCAGCCAAAAAAACCTACGCAACGAATAATCAACAAGAGATTACGGACCGGAACCATCGGCGAAGACCACTGCAACGAAAAGTGACTAGCAATTCGAAACTCGGTTCGTGGAACTGCAAATCTCTCAGCACACGCATACTCGCCGATGTGCTCAAGGACCGTGGATTTGGCATCGTAGCGCTGCAGGAGGTTTGTTGGAAGGGATCAATGGTGCGTATGTTTTGCGGTAATCATACTATCTACCAGAGCTGCGGCAACATACACGAGCTGGTAACAGCTTCCATAGTGATGGGCGATGTGCAAAGGCGCGTGATCGGATGGTGGCCGATCAACAAGAGAATGTGCAGGATCAAAGGCCGGTTCTTCAACTTCAGCATAATCAACGTTCATAGCCCACACTCCGGAGGCACTGATGATGATAAGGACGCATTCTACGAGCAGCTGGAATGTGAGTACGACAGCTGCGCAAGCCACGACGTCAGAATCATCATAGGAGATTTGAATGCTCAGGTTGGCCAAGAGGAGGAGTTTTGACCGACAATTTGGAAGTTCAGCGCTCACCGGCTGACGAACGAAAATGGCCTACGACTAATTGATTCCGCCGCCTCCAAGAATATGGCCAATCGCAGCACCTACTTCCAACGCCTTCCGTATCGGTACACCTGAAGATCACCACTGCAGACATAATCACAAATCGACCACGTTCTGATTGATGGACGGCACTTTTCCGACATTATCGACGTCAGGACATATCGTGGCGCTAACATCGACTTTGACCACTATCTGATGATCGTTAAACTGCGCCCAAAACTATCCGTCATCAACAATGTTCGGTACCGACGACCGCCGCGGTACGACCTAGAGCGACTGAATCAACCTGATGTCACCACTGCATACGCGCAGTATCTCGAGGCAGCGTTGCCGGAAGAGGTTGAGCTCGATGGGGCCCCTCTTGAGGACTGCTGGAATACAGTCAAAGCAGCCATTAACGATACTGCGGAGAACAACGTCGGGTATATGGGACGAAGTCGACGGAACGATTGGTTCGACGAAGAGTGCAGACAGATTCTGGAGGAGAAAGACACAGCGCGGGGGGTCACGCCGCAGCAAGGTTCCCGGCAGAACGTGGAACGTTATAGACGGAAGCGGAGACAGCAGACCCGCCATTTCAGGAGAAGAAACGCCGCCTGGAAAAAGCGGAGATGAAACAGCTGTGTCGTTCTCAAGAAACACGCAAGTTCTATCAGAAGCTCAACGCATCCCGCAAAGGCTTCGTGCCGCGAGCCAAAATGTGCCGGGATAAGGATGGGAGCATCTTGACGGACGAACGTGTGGTGATCGAAAGGTGGAAGCAGCACTACGAGGAACATTTAAATAGCACTGAGAGTACAAGCAGTGAAAGTCAAGGCAGCGGAGTAAATGACTACGTCAGTTTAGCGGACGATAGAAGCCAACAAGCCCCCACCTTGAGGGAAGTTAAGGATGCCATCTAATAGTTAAAGACCAATTACCCAAGCAACCAAAAGTTCAGATAAAAGGGGATGTTTTGGCTTAATCAGCTCACATTTTAAGTAATTTTTTGTATGGTGGGAGCGCAAAAGTGAACTTGGAAGTTCCGTTAAGGTGCTTGGAACTCAATGTGAACCAAAAGTGAACCAATTGGTTCGGTTAGGAACAAATTTAAGTAAAATCAGAACTTTTGGTTGCTTGGGAAAGCAGCTGGTAAGGATGGTATCGGAGCTGAGCTCATCAAGATGGGTTCGTAAAAGCTGGCCACTGGCCTGCACAAACTGATAGTCAGAATCTGGGAAACTGAACAGCTACCGGAGGAGTGCAAGGAAGGGGTTTTATGCCCCATCTACAAGAAAGGCGACAAGCTGGAGTGCGAGAACTTTCGAGCGATCATCATCCTTAATGCCGTCTATAAAATGATATCCCAGATCATTTTCCGACGTCTGTCACCTTTAGTGAATGAGTTCGTGGGAAGTTATCAAGCCGGCTTCGTTGACAGCCGCTCGACAACGGACCAGATCTTTAGTGTACAGCAAATCCTTCAAAAACGCCGTGAATACCAGGTCCCAACGCACCATCTGTTCATTGATTTCAAGGTGGAATACGACAGTATAGACGGCGTAGAGTTATGAAAAATTATGGACGAGAACAGCTTCCCTGCGAAGCTTACCAGACTGATCAAATCAACGGTGGATGGTGTGCAAAACTGTGTGAAGATTTCGGGCGAACACGACCAGTTCGTTCGAATCGCGTCGAGGACTAAGACAAGGTTATGGATTTTAGTGCCTGTTGTTCAACGTTGCGCTAAAAGGTGTCATGCAGAGAGCCGGGTGTAACAGCCGGGGTTCGATTTTCTACAGATCCAGTCAATTTATTTGTTTCGCGGATGACACGGACATTGTCGGCCGAACATTTGCAAAGGTGGCAGAACTGTACACCCGCCTGAAACGTGAAGCAACAAAAGTTGGACTGGTGGTGAATACATCGAAGACAAAGTACATGCTTGTGGGCGGAACCGAGCGCGACAGAACCCGCCTGGGAGGCAGTGTTACGATAGACGGGGGTACCTTCGAGGTGGTCGAGGAATTTGTCTACCTTGGATCCTTGCTAACGGCTGATAACAATGTTAGTCGTGAAATACGAAGGCGCATCATCTGTGGAAGTCGGGACTACTACGGGCTCCAGAAGAAACGCGGTCGAAAAAGATACACCACCGCACCAAACGTGTTATGTATAAGACACTGATAAGACCGGTAGTCCTCCACGGACATGAAACATGAACAATGCTCGAGGAGGACTTACAAGCACTCGGAGTATTCGAGAGACGGGTGCTTAGGACCATCTTTGGCGGCGTGCAAGAAGACGGTGTGTGGCGGCGAAGAATGAACCACGAGCTCACCCAGCTCTAAGGCGAACCCAGTATCCAGAAGGTAGCTAAAGCCGGAAGGGTACGAGACAGCGTGGAGCACAGCGAGCAAGGTGGGCAGAACAGGTGCAAAACGACTTGGCGAGCGTGGGGTGCATTCGAGGATGGAGAGATGCGGCCTCGAACCGTGTATTATGGCGTCAAATTGTTGATTCAGCGTTATCTGTTTAGATGTTAACTAAAAAAATGAAATGAAGACGAATAATTTTATTGGCCAATTAATCACATTTCGTTTTAAATATGAATAAACTTATGACCATTTTTGAGGGAAATTACATCCTATTCTTATGCGCGAAATAAGGAACCAATGGTCTTAGATTAATACCACACATTTTCGTATATATATATAGCAACACCAACAACTTTTGAAACCAACATGTTTTTTTAACTCAGAATCATTATACCGTGACCTGCCCTAATTCCGCGCATTGGCTAATACCGTGGATTTTTTTTTCCAAATTGATGAATATAGAGTGACTGTCTGCCATGAACATCACATTATTTGGTGAAATGCACAAGTATATAGCAGAAAATGTTAGCAAATAATTATTGTAGGTATTTGTAACGTATATTAGGCTTTAAAAAATAAATTTGATTTTGTATGCCTCGACCAGTCAAAACTATTCACCCGCTTAGTATTCTTATTCATCTTATTGGCATTACATCCCCACACTGGGACAGAGCCGTCTCGCAGCTTAGTGTTTACTTAAGCACTTCCACCGCACCGGGAATCGAACCCAGCCACCCTCAGCATGGTCTTGCTTTGTAGACGCGCGTCTTACTGCACGGCTAAGGAGGGCCCTCCCGCTTAAAACATTTAAAATTAGGGTTATACTGCCGTCATACGCATATTTGTCCCATGTTTGCTGGGATTCCCTATATACATGAGACAGTTATGCGTATAACGGCAGTATATTTCCAAGTCTAGTAACTTAATTTTTCAATGATGTTTGCTTCTATTATTTCATTGGGCCCATTTTTACAGCTATAATTGTATTGCTGGGTATTAAAATGGCATTTAAAGTTGTTGTTTATGCACTTTTATTTATCAAAACAATTGATAATCAATAAACATTTTGAAACCGGTTATATTGAGAAGTTGCTCACTTCCCAAGGTAATGATTCTTTTTAGTACCGTGACCTGCCCTAAATCCGCGCATCGCTTAATACCGTGGTTTTCATAAAAAATCAGAACCTGGCTATCATGAACATCACATTATTTGGTGAAATGTTCAAACATAATATGTTTGAACATTTCACCAAATAATACGATGTCCATGATAGCCAGGTTCTGATTTTTGATGAAAACCACGGTATTAGGCGATGCGCGGAATTAGGGCAGGTCACGGTAGGTATCTGTATAAAATAGTAATTTTTTAGCACGTTTTTCTTTAGTATGACCTAACAATTCAATTGAAATTTGTATATAATTAAATTGTTTACATATTTTATTGTAAATATGCTCTTAAGTTCATCATTTGAGCTTTAGGTATTAGGCAATTTTGTGCGCGGTATTTGGAATCATCTTCTGAATATGTGGCCGACGCTGTTATTGATCTTTGTATTTATTGAGTTACTGAAACTTGAACTGACTAATCCCAGCCAATCGTTCAGTTAATTCATTGTGCAATTTTACTGATTCTGATCAATCACGGAGTAGCAACCATAGATATGTACATTCAGTAATAGCTATGCTAAGCTTCTACTTCTTTCTTTAATAGCTCCACATTCCAACTGAAACTTGGCCTGCTTTTCAACTTAGTACTCTATTTAGCATTTCCTCAGTTAGTATTGAAAACTTCTCTATGCCCGGCATTGCATGGGTATGTATCTTGTGTGGCAAGTACTATGGATACTATGCCCAGTGAGTCAAGAATGTTTCCCACTCGAAAACATCCTAGACCGGACCGAGGAATCGAACTCGTCATTTTTGGTTTGGCTATCCTACGCCTTTGCTCGCAAGGCTACTGGAGACCCCTAAGCTATGCTAGCGATTCTCAATATTCTTCCGAAAACCGCTTTTGTAACCGCATGGAATCAAATTGATAAAAATAAAAATATGTGTCCAACGTACCTTAAAACAGTGTAGAATCCAATCATCTGCAATCATTGCTTAGCACCAAAACTATTCAATGACTGGTTACGGCGATGTCAGTACAGTCCCGTGTTGGACCGAACCGGTGCTGGAATCTTCGAAAGGCCTTTTTCCCGTCGCGGTGACAGCACCGAGGGAATTTCCTTACAATTGGCTCCCTCTGATGTGGTTGAAACAGTTGAACTTCGTTTGGATTGTGTCTTCGGCGAATTACTTATGTTGCGATCAACTATCCCATTGTTGTTGACCCACGCGGTTGTGAAGTCGTCGAATTCGGGTCCACCTGGCGTCATGGCTTGGGGCTGATTTGAAGAGTATTTAGAGAGCAGCTGCTTCACCTTTTCAATGATCTGCGTATCATTTTGAGCTCCCGCTGCTGCTTCTATGAGCTGCTGTGCGAGAACCGAAGTTTGTCCGATTTTGCTCGGCGATGTGTTCACAGAACTACTGACTGGCTTAATTTTTCTGCCATTTTTGTCATATTGGGATGTTCTGACTGGAGAGTTACGGGATAATTGTGCCTGGTGGGAGTTTACTTTGGTATCAAATGTGTCAACAGTAAGGGGCGTTCTTTGCTTGGTGGTCCTGCCACTCCAAGTATTATCTTTTTGGTCCGCTGAAGGGTTCGGCTTCCGTACAGATCGATAAGTAGGAATTTTCCTACTCAATGTCGACGCTTTGTCGCTAGCGGGCGTTGTTGAACCTTCGGCACTTTTGCGCCTCGAGGGCAAGGGGGATTTGGGAATTTTTGACACTGTAGGAGTCTTTAACGGTACTGGATTATTTGCGTCATAGAGATTTTCGGAAAATCCTGTCTTTCTCAGTCCTGTGCTGCTAGCTATGTCTATCGTGATTTCATCATCTGTGATGAAAACGCCAGATTTTGCGAAGTTTGTCTCTGGAGTATCCACGCAATCAACGGTATCCGGCAATTCGGCGACCTTATCGATATCATCGGATTTGGCTGTTCCTTCATCTGAGATTGTCGTTAAATCCTCATCGTTTGCCTTCGAACTACTTTCATCAGTCGGCGTGACTTGTGAGTCTGAGGTTGTCTGCTCCAGATGCGCTATGAAATAATGAAAATAAAAGATTAAGTTAGAAAGGTAGAAAAAATTTCACTTTTGCTGTTCTACAACCAACTTTCAACAATTGTTAGTCTTTTGTTTAGTTGTCTTCCTAATCCATAACCATTCAAAAGTAGCATCTTTTGAACTTAATTCAAAATAGTTTCTGTGAAATTTATATAATTTTTGGCAATTGACCTTTCCCGTTGAAAATTGTATCTCATTTTATTGTCTCAGTCGATTCTTTGACTTATTCAAGGTCAACTTTCCCGAAGAACCCATGTTTTTTCAAGGCTCTAACTATTTAAAAAATCAAAAACAAAACCCGAAAAAGTGCTGCACATGTGGCCGGAAAAATTCACCTGATGTTCAAATGTCACAAAGTGAAAATCTAAATAAATACAAAATACACAAAATTTCACACTTTTTCATAGTAATGACAAATAAGCATATCCAACAGAGCAGCATAATGAATACAAATATTTCCAAAAACTAGCCACTTTTGTACCGCAAAATCATTTGTTTACTTAGGTCATGTTCTTTGTATCTGTGCTAAGCACAAGCAAATATGGTGGTCGATGGGAGTACCAAATTGAAATATTTTTTTTTTTGGTTTTGGTACTAAACTAAGTTTGTTTTTCTAACTCTTCCATGAAAAACATCCAACAATAATAATATTTTGTAGGTAATCCTCCCGATTTTTCAATTTTGACTAGTGCCTAAAAATTGAACAAAATAAATAAGTTTATGATGCGCGAAGATAGGGCACATCACGGTAATGTCTACATTTATATATATGAACAAATCCTGAAAATTTCAGACAAATACGAGAACATCATTTCAACCTGACGTGCCTTGGGAAGGAGATCGCGCCTTTCTTATTATGTATAACATGATGACTTACCGCTAATTTCAGCATCTTCGTTCGAGGCTTGGCTGTACAATGACACCCTTTTTTGCACCTGACCCGCTGCTGTTCCGTTGGATTGTATTACTCCCAAACTGCGATATCCCTCATCACTAATTTCACTACCGTTGTCGCTGATATTCTCATATTTGCTGGTTTTGTCCTCGGCGGAGGACTCAGTCTTACTGCTATCAGTTATAATAGAGCCGTCACGATCGCACTCAAAGTGGACCGTCGCTTGGTGTAGTTGATTGCTTCCGCTATTATTAACAGTCGTTGCTTGTGTCGTCGTTGAACTCGAATCCAGCGAGTGTTGCTTTTTCTTCATATCTAAACGGCGGGGACTAGGCGACATCGAACGGCGAGTCAAATTTGGAGAAGCGAGGTATCCCTTCTCGTGTATCTGTAAAGGGAACAATTTGGCATTTAATTCCAATTATTGTGCGCTTCGTCACTGAGTCACTTACGTGTGCCGCCGTAGACTCATTGTTCTGGTTAATTTTACGCTGTGCGCTTGGACTACGGCTTCGACTGCGCGCGCGGGACGGCGGCGACAACGTGCTTCCCAAGTTATCCATATTGGGTGATCCAGTCTGTGCGGTATGACTATTTGACTTGCTTGACGGCGTAGGTGATCTAATGCGAGCAAATACGGTACGAAAATCAATAAGGCAAATAGAAAAAAATCTTCTAAAGGATTCGACAATATTAGCAATTTAGGATCGTAGAAGTCAAATAACAGGGTAGTCCAAAACGTTAAAAATGAGTAGTATATTATTATCTTAGTTTGAATTCGTAAATGAAGACCTTCTATCTACAAATCTCGGGTACTTATTCAAAAGGACGTATGTGATTTTGTAAACAAAGATTCAAACGTCGATTTGTCAGATCTGATAGTCCTCCCACGCAAACCATCACCACAGACAGATAGGGGAAGCCTTCGGCTACCCGTTGGTGGTGTTGGTTTGCGTGGGTGTGCCATCAGATTGGATAAATCGACGTTTTAATCTTTGTTTACAAAATCACATACGTCCTTTTGAATAAGTACCCGAGAAATGTCTATTAAAAGAAGTTACATTGATATAATTATAATATAACAATATGTAATAATCACAATAACTTCGGAACTTTATCATATAAATGGGAGCGCAACGTTGGACATGGGGTTCTTTTTAAAATTACGTAACGCTAAATTTGGATATTTTGAACCCCCACCCTCCCCCACGTAACACTTTTTGTATTGAAGGTTCAATTTTTTGTATGGGCCGTAACGCTCGGCTTGACCCCCTCCCTCCCCCTTCAGCGTTACGTGATTTGTGAAAGAACCCTAGGTAGTTAGGCAGAAAGGGCAGATATTGAACTTAATTCAGCTATCTTCATGTCAAGAGCTGTTCTTTGGAGCATTTTATGCCTAACGTCTTTTGTCTTACGTATATTATGCCTAACATAATTATGCCTTGTGTATTTATGCCTATCGTACTTATGTTTAGCGGGTTATATCATATATGTTTTCCTTATTAGGGCGAAACTCGAGTCCACACTCCTTCTTCTTCTTATTCTTATTACATCTTCTTCTTATTACATCTCCACCATAGGCGTAACTAGAGTCTCGGTCTAGGGGGGGGGCATGGCACCAGCTGGTGGGATGTAAATTTCAAAGGCGATTTAAAGCACTGTGCGCATGGATTGTAATAGAAAATTTTTGACTAAGTTTATCGCTCATTCGTTCTAGAATCTTCTTCGAATTATCTATAAATGAAATTCGATATGAATATATTTCTGAAAGTTTTCAAGCATTTCCATGATTATTTAATGCATAACGATCTCGATTTTTTTGAAACTTGAAATTTTTGAAACTCTTTAGATGTGGAATAAATTCCACGAAATTTTGTCATAATCAATATAAGTATTCATGCAATTCCAAAATGTATGCTATGTGCTGAAATAGTTAAGTACCGATGAACACAATTTTGGAATCCTAAAGTGTTTTTTATGAGTCATAAATTCCATGAGTCATAAAATTATGAGTCACAAATCAAATTCCAGAATAACATAGGGTTTTTGTAGTTACTGACGTTAGGAAGAGGCTTTATTATGGTTTTCTGAATAGGTAACCCGGGTAGAAGAAAATAGCAAAAGAATAACAAGTTTTACCATTAATATATGAATAACAGAATAGCAAAATCTGATGTTAGTTTGTTTGATATAGTTGCTAAAATAACTAAAATAATAGCAAAAATTGTTCGAGCGAATAGCTAAAAAATAACTCATTTTGCTATTATAAGAGCAAACCAATAGCACAATATTCATAGAAAGGAAAATATCAAAAACAGTTATTATTGATATGTTGAAAATGCAAATGATAAATGAATAACAAACTTTGTTATGATTGCAAAATGTGTTCTTCATTTGTTGTTCTGTTCTTCCATACAATAACATAATAATAACAAATTTTATTATTATAACAAAATTTGCTATTAGGATGCTATTTTATGTTATTCATGAATAACATAGGAATAACAAAATCTGATATCACAGCAAAATTTGTTATTATTATGTTATTTGTTTGTTATTCACCTCTACCCGGGATATGTTGAAAATGCAAATGATAAATGAATAACAAATTTTGCTATGATTGCAAAATGTGTTCTTCATTTGTTGTTCTGCTCTTTCTCACAATAACATATAAATAACTAATTTTACTATTACTACAAAACTTGTTGTTGGGATGCTATTTTATGTTATTTATGAACAACATAAGAATAACTAAATCTGATATCATGGCAAAATTTGTTATCATTATGTTATTTGTTTGTTATTCACCTCTACCCGGGGAGAGATTTCTCTGCAAGAATCAAAGAGACTTGAGAAGCAACCAAATCGATCTAAATTGTGCTGCAAAAGAAATGTTCTCTGATACGAACTGGTTTCTAAATCTAATTTTTTATCCTAAAAAACAAATTCTAACTAAAGCAGGCACAAAAGAGTTTTCCGATGATCCTTATGAAATCGCCAAAAAATTAAATGGAACAAGATCTTTTTGAGGATTATAAAAATATTTCTTTAATGCAATCTCTGTTGTGAGTGCAAAGGTTGCCTAAGTTTTGTCCTAATACTTTCAATGGAATGCGTTGTTGATTTTTCTGTCATTGTAACAAAGATTCTTAAGTTTTATAATTTTATATCTTTCTGTGCCAGAATTACAATAGCGAGAGCAAAAAGCTCCATAGGAATTTGATCAACTGTTTTGCGGCATACCTTGCGATTAACTCGAAGATTTTCGAAAGAGTGGTCGTTCGAAATTTCATTGAACGGATTTGTGTACATGTGTTCATTTTGATGTAGTTGCTGCAGTCTTTTTTGAAGCGGATGGTAGTTTAATAGAACAGAAATATTTATATCTTAATACAATTATGTTTTTATGTTTCTGCGACCAGGATACTAGTCTAACAAATGCAGAACAAATTTATTATTTTAAGCTAGCAACTGAATTAGAAGCGGCATTGATTTTAGCTTAAAAATCGAGAAAATGTTCCCGGGGGTCCAACTTAGATTTTTCGATGCTTTGCTGAACAAATGGTCATAGATGTGATATAACGCAACAAAAAATATGTTTATAGAATTCATAATCAAAATTAAGAAATATGTAGGAAATATGTAAACGAAATAAAAACTAACTAAGTTGGAATTACTTTTCAAAATTTTCGGAAATTGGTGCACAAGTAGGCCTGAAGGGGGCCCCCCCACCCCCCCCCCCCCGGCCCCCCCTTATTTACGCCAATGATCTCCACACTGGGACAGAGCCGCCTTGCAGCTTAGTGTTCATTTAGCACTTTCACAGTTATTTACTGCGAGGTTTTCTAAGCCAATTTACCATTTTTGCATTCGTATATCATGAGGCTAACACGATGATACTTTTATGCCCAGGGAAGTCGAGACGATTATGAATTAATGAAAAAGCAAAATTTGCCGCTATGAAATGAGTAGATAGCCGCACCGTAGACCAGTTCCTTCAAAACCTCTCGCATGTTAACCTACATATACAGTAGCGGCTTTGTTTTGATGCGGTGAGTGCAAAATGAGTTACCTAAAATAATCCGCTTCCAATCCGAAAAGTTCCTAGACCGGCACCGGGAATCGAACCCAGCCACCCTCAGCATGGTTTTGCTTTGTAACCGTGCGTATTACCGCACGGCTAAGGAGGGCTCCATAAGTCCACACTCCACAGCACGCAAAATCGTCTAACAAGTGACGCCACCAATTATTTCCGAAATAAGATTATTTCTGTAACTTTCGCATTATAGAAAAAAAAACCTGAAAAATCCACCTAACGGTGGCAGCACCTTTCTCGTATAATAAGAAAAAACACATGAAAAAGATCAAAATAGCACTTAAACCCTTTCAGGGCGGATGGGTCATATTTGCCCAGCGGGCCCATCCGTCCTGAAAGGGTTAAAGAGATAGACGAATAATGAACGCTGTCATCAGAGGAAAAGTAGAATTTGAAATAATTTAAAAAATTACTAGGCGTTTTTTTTATTTGTTTATTACTAGCAGACCCACCGAACTTCGTCTCGCACCAAATTAATTAGTTAGCACCCACAGTAATTTTGTATTCACAATTTAACCTTTGATGTTTGCCCGGCGATTCAATTTCATTTGGCAAAGCGAACGCCACAACTCATTCAAACGTTAACTATTGGATTCCATTTGCTTGACTAGTATCGAACCATCATACAATCATTTCTTGTCTTTAAAACCTCCCCATGCCAAATTTGGTGGAAAAAAACTGATTCGGATAAAACCATATTTTTTCGCAAAGCTGTGTAAAACGAGTTGAAATGCATCATCAGAACCGATGCCCCCGCAATTGGGGCTTATTAACGTGTAATGTTTAAAGGAAGTAGAACATTGTCATACAGATCCTAGCTCTAAATCTAAAAGGTGAAGCAAGCGTGCAAAATTTTTGGAAAATGTACTCTTCTTTGATTATGTTATTCACTACTGGATAATCTGATTGCCAAGAAGTTAGTCATTATCTTCTAATTTTAGGCCTACATGATGGGCGTGGTGAGACGAAGTTCAGCTAGTTTTTTGCCTTTCTCGTATACTAAGTATACGGTAAAGGCTATATGATCGCTCCAAAAACAAACTTTTTATAGAAGGCTCGGAGACCCATAGTGTTATATACCAATCGACTCAGTTCGACGAATTGAGGTGATGTCTGTGTGTGTGTGTGTGTGTGTGTGTGTGTATGTGTGTGTGTATGTGTGTGTGTGTGTGTGCGCAAAACTACTCAAAAAATGTCACTCATTTTTCGGGCACTTATCTTTAACCGATTTACTCGCAACAAGTTGCATTCGACGCAGAATCCTGTCCCATTATTTCCTATTTGAAATTGGCCAGATCGGACTATGGGATCGAAAGTTATGGCCAAAATACAAATTCATACGAAAAAATCGCGTAAAAAATGTCACTCATTTTTCGGGCACTTAACTTCAACCGATTTCCTCGCAACAAGTTGCATTGGACGCAGAATCCTGTCCCATTGTTTCCTATTTGAAATTGGCCAGATCGGACTATGGGATCAAAAGTTATGGCTAAAATACAAATTCATACGAAAAAATCACGTAAAAAATGTCACTCATTTTTCGGGCATTTATCTTCAACCGATTGCTTGCAACAAGTTGCATTCGACGCAGAATTCTGTCCCATTGTTTCCTATTTGAAATTGGCCAGATCGGACTATGGGATCAAAAGTAATGGACAAAATACAAATTCAAACGAAAAAATCGCGTAAAAAATGTCACTCATTTTTCGGGCATTTATCTTCAACCGATTTGCTTGCAACAAGTTGCATTCGACGCAGAATTCTGTCCCATTGTTTCCTATTTGAAATTGGCCAGATCGGACTATGGGATCAAAAGTAATGGACAAAATACAAATTCAAACGAAAAAATCGCGTAAAAAATGTCACTCATTTTTCGGGCATTTATCTTCAACCGACTCAGTTCGACGAATTGAGGTGATGTCTGTGTGTGTGTGTGTGTGTGTGTGTGTATGTGTGTGTGTATGTGTGTGTGTGTGTGTGCGCAAAACTACTCAAAAAATGTCACTCATTTTTCGGGCACTTATCTTTAACCGATTTACTCGCAACAAGTTGCATTCGACGCAGAATCCTGTCCCATTGTTTCCTATTTGAAATTGGCCAGATCGGACTATGGGATCGAAAGTTATGGCCAAAATACAAATTCATACGAAAAAATCGCGTAAAAAATGTCACTCATTTTTCGGGCACTTAACTTCAACCGATTTCCTCGCAACAAGTTGCATTGGACGCAGAATCCTGTCCCATTGTTTCCTATTTGAAATTGGCCAGATCGGACTATGGGATCAAAAGTTATGGCTAAAATACAAATTCATACGAAAAAATCACGTAAAAAATGTCACTCATTTTTCGGGCATTTATCTTCAACCGATTGCTTGCAACAAGTTGCATTCGACGCAGAATTCTGTCCCATTGTTTCCTATTTGAAATTGGCCAGATCGGACTATGGGATCAAAAGTAATGGACAAAATACAAATTCAAACGAAAAAATCGCGTAAAAAATGTCACTCATTTTTCGGGCATTTATCTTCAACCGATTTGCTTGCAACAAGTTGCATTCGACGCAGAATTCTGTCCCATTGTTTCCTATTTGAAATTGGCCAGATCGGACTATGGGATCAAAAGTAATGGACAAAATACAAATTCAAACGAAAAAATCGCGTAAAAAATGTCACTCATTTTTCGGGCATTTATCTTCAACCGATTTGCTCGCAACAAGTTGCATTCGACGCAGAATTCTGTCCCATTGTTTCCTATTTGAAATTGGCCAGATCGGACTATGGGATCGAAAGTTATGGCCAAAATACAAATTCATACGAAAAAATCGCGTAAAAAATGTCACTCATTTTTCGGGCACTTATCTACAACCGATTTACTCGCAACAAGTTGCATTCGACGCAGAATCCTGCAGCCCTTACTTTGCACCGTTCAATGTGGGAAAGCGATCCATAAAAAAATGAAAAACGATCCATAAATAACATCTGAATGTTCCATAAAACGCTACCATAAATCCATAAAATAGTTCGAGAGATTCCATAAAGAATATTTTTATGATCTATAAAACTTTGAAAAATGATCCATAAAAAATATATATTGGTCCATGAAATTTCAAATTTGCGCAATTTATATCCTGATGATGATCCATAATTTCAGCCATATGATCCATAATTTTGGTCAAATGATCCATAATTTTGATAATGTGATCCATAATACTTGGAAAGAAGGCCAATGAAACTATATTAATTGATCCACACATTTTATAAAACCTATGGATCATTTATCAAAATTTATGGATCATATCACCAAAACTATTGATCATTTGAATAAAGTTATGGATCAAATGGCCAGAATTATGGATCATATGACTAAAATTATGGATCATCATTACGATAAAAAAATGCGCAAATTTGAAATTTCATGGATCAATATATAGTTTTTATGGATCATTTGTCACATGTTCATGGGAAAATAGCAAGAATTGTATTGTTTGTTTTGACCATGTTAATGGAACATATTTCCCAATTAATTGCTAAGTTTTAGATTAGTTATGGATCGAAAAATTATTCTTTATGGAATCTCATTGACTATTTTATGGATTTAGGGTAGCATTTTAAGGAACATTCAGATGTTATTTATGGATCGTTTTCCAGTTTTTTAAGGATCCGTCTTTATCGTTTATATGCAAAAGCATGTTTTGCCGCAGAATCCTGTCCCATTGTTTCCTATTTGAAATTGGCCAGATCGGACTATGGGATCGAAAGTTATGGCCAAAATACAAATTCATACGAAAAAATCACGTAAAAAATGTCACTCATTAATCTGGGTTTTTTATGGAAAAATCGCTAAAAAAAAATGTCACTCATTTTCCAGGCACTTTTCCTCAATCGATTTGCTCGCATTAAATTGCATTCGTGGCAGAACATCTCATATTTTCTTATTGAAAATTGGCCAGATCGGACTATGGGCTTAGAAGTTATGGTCAAATTACTATTTATTATGAAAAAGAGTTCAAAAAAGCCTAGCTCACTTTTTTGGCACTAAGACCTCATGTATTATCGCTCGCAACAGATTGCATTCGACGCAGAATATTGTCCCATTGTTTCCTATAGAAACTTGGCCGGATCGTACAATTGGGTCAAAAGTTATGGCGAAATATACTAATTTTAAAACTACAAAATAAAAAGAAATATATACAATACAGAAAAAAAACATGTATATGTATTTGTACTAGTCTACGTCGGTTGACGGAATGAATAAATAAATAAATTTAGATTTTTCCAAACCTTTTGAACGAACGAGAAAGGCACCATCACCGCTAGGTGAATTGATCTGGGTTTTTTAAATAAATTTCAAAACTAAATTCTTCAGAACTGATACTCTATATTGTTTAAAATTAGAACGGATTTTTTTTTAACTTTTCAAAGGGATTTCCATAGGAAATTTTCTGGAATTTATAGTAACAATCTTCATAATTTCCACGGTAAAATTCTTCTAATTTTTTTGGAATTTCTAAACAATTTCTTCGGAGTTTGGAAATTCTTCAGAATTTCTAAGGAAAGGTTTTCCGAATTTTCACGGGAAATTCATCTGGATTCTCTAGGAAAATTCTGTGGAATGTCCATTGGACTTTTTTTCTTTCGAAATTTACATGGAATACAAAATTTGTTTTTCCGTTATACCTTAAAACCTAAGCCACCTTGAGTTATTCTGTTGATGCTGTGTGTGATACTAAGTGGTAAAATTATATATGCGTTTATAGATTATTTCCTTAAATGCAAATGGACCACCCTTTCAAAATGAAATTCAAATGATTATTAGCTGTCGTCAACACTTACCTCTCATAAACCACTTGCGCTTTGTGCAGCTCAATGCCGTTATTCGAATGATTTGTTTTGGTAATTAGTCTTGCGGCCACCGACGAACGATGCTGCGCCTTACACCGGCACGGGTCATGCTTATCCAAATAGTGCGAAAGCGTGTCCCAACCGCCACCTACCCGAACCATAACGTGCGACCGTAGAATCTGCAAGGACGTGTAAATGCATAGAAATAGAAGAAAAAATCAATTAAAAATGCTGCATCGAGGTGAAAAATGTGGACTGAAAAATCAATACTCAATAGCCATTATGGCCAGTTCTAGGTCATACGTGCTGACTCATGCAAATTGTTGGTTGGTTACCAACCCGTCTGTTTGTGAGGTTTATTGTTCAAGCGTGATATTTGATTAACGAGCTATGTACATAAGCTCGACTGTTTAGAATATTATGTTGGTATACCACACACGAATTGAATAGAGCAGATTGACGGATCTTTGGGTAAAAAAAACCTTCAACATGAAATAACTTCAGTTTTCATTGAAAATCTTATAACGCATTGGAAACAGCTTGGTGAGGTCAAGGTTAAAGTTTCTTCGCTGCCACATCTATCCAAAATTCTTGCTAAATATAATACTTGCTAAATTTTATCAAACTCCCAATGCTAGGCTAGATGTAGATACCAGACAATACTAAAAATACTCGGTTAGCAATGTTGTACAATAGTGTGAAAGAGTTGACTCTAAGAACAGATTACGAGAGTTCGGCTATGCTGCCGTAATCTGAATAACAATATATAGGTTTTCTATTTTTACCCTTCTTACATCCTAAGAAGGGTATAAAGATCGCTTGAAAAACCGACTTTTTATCCGAGGCTCGGAGACCCAAGTCGTATATACCAATCAACACAGCTCGACGAACTGAGCACATGTATGTATGTGTGTGTGCATGTGTGCGTGTGTGCGTATGTGTGTGCGTTACAAAAATGTCACATCAAGATCTCAGTCGTCCGTGGACCGATTTGCACGATTTTAACACTAAACGAAAGCTATGACTTGTCATTGTACAAGTTCAATTTTTGCAATCGGACATTTGGTTCCAGAGATATGTGAGAAATACGAACATGAAGTGTATTTTCAGAAAACTAACAAAATAATGTCACATGAATATCTCAGCCGTCTGTAAACCAATTTGCATGATTTTATCTTTAAACGAAAGCTATTGAACCCATTGTATTTTGTTTTTGCAATTAGACATTGGGTTCCGGAGATATCTCTGAAATACGAACATAAAGCATTAGACGTATCAACTTCACACATTGGTAAAATATGTCCCATCAAGATCTCAGTCGTCCTTGGACCGATTTGTGCGATTTTATCTTTAAACGAAAGCTATGTTTTTGTCATTGGACCCATTAATTTTTTTCTGAAATCGGAAATTCGGTTTCAGAGATATCTGTGAAATACGAATATGAGACATATTTTCATACTACTAATGAAAAATTGTCACACCAATATCTCAACCGTCTATGACCCGATTTGAACTCTTTTGGGCTTAAACAGAAGCTGTAATATTGCCATTTAAGGCGGCAAATCAAATCTGCAGTCTTTTTGTATTTTTTAAAAATTGTTAAATTTCCAGAAATATCCTTTTTTGCCTTTCTCGTATACTAAGTATACGTAAAGGCTATATGTTCACTCCAAAAACAAACTTTTTATAGAAGGCTCGGAGACCCATAGTGTTATATACCAATCGACTCAGCTCGACGAATTGAGGTGATGTCTGTGTGTGTGTGTGTATGTGTGTGTGTATGTGCGCACCAAAAGAGCAAAAAGTTTAGCTCACTTTTTTTGCACTTACCCTCAACCAATTTACTCGCAACAGGTTGCATTCGACGCATTATACTGCCCCATTGTTTCCTATTGAAAATTGGCCGGATCGGACTATGGGCTTGGAAGTTATGGCCAAAATACTTTTCCTCATAAAAAAGCGCGTAAAAAAGTCTAGCTCACTTTTAATGCACTTACCCTAAACGGATTCCCTTACAACAGGCTGCATTCGACGCAGTATCTTACTCCGTTGTTTCGTATTGAAAATTGGACGGATCGGACAATGGGTTTGGTAGTTATGGCCAAAATACTTTTTCTCATAAAAAAGCGCGTAAAAAAGTCTAGCTCATTTTTAATGCACTTACCCTGAACGGATTCCCTCACAACAGGCTGCATTCGACGCAGTATACTGCCCCATTGTTTCCTATTGAAAATTGGATGGATCGGACAATAGGCTTGGTAGTTATGGCCAAAATACTATTTTTTACCGCACGAGAAAGGCATCATCACCGCTAGGTGGATTAATCTGGGTTTTTTATTTTGAAATCGATAAAAGCATGATAATATCAGTTATTTTATATTCAATTGAAGGTCATGTGCATAGAAATTGTAATATTCACTGGGCAAACACAACCATTCAAAAGTGTAAGAAGGGTTGCGTTCACTGTAGGTGGATTAAGTCGGTTTTTTTTTTGTTAAGGAAACATCCATCCATTACGTAACGTTTAAAGGGAGAGGGGGAGGGGGTTGCCTGAAGTGTGACGACTCATAAAACATTTACAGATACTTCATATAAAATGTGTGACATAGGGGAGAGGGGGGTTGAAAATAACCAAGTTTTGCGTTACGTAATTAATGGATATTATGGATATAGATGGATAGAGTACGACGAGTATAGTCCGTTAACAATAATATTGCAAAATGGCATATACGTCACTTTGTTAGATTACGGCAGTATATACCTGGTGTTGGGAAATTTGATCTTATCAGTACGACGGAGGTCCTTCGTAGCTTAGAAAAAGCACCTGTCTAGCGTACTGGGGTCGTGGGACCAAACCCTACCGAAGGAATTGGTTACCTTCAATATATTTCTCAACTAAATCTTTCACATGTTGTACATTGCTCATATCGAGTTTCAGACATAGTAATTAACCTTTTGTCTGTGCTCTGGGGTCAATATGACCCCAGGCCACTTTGAAAGGCTGCCATTTTTTTAAATTTTTAACCGATTTTCCTAATTTTCGGTAGTTTGGTAAAACTCGCCGAGATCTGTTCTGCCGCTAACCGCAAGTCGAGCACATCTGGAAAAACGTACAAATGAGAAAACTGCTTGCGAAGTTTTTGTAATTTTTCTCGTCAAAAATTGTGTATAAGTAATTTCAATCAGCTCTAAACGCCACACACCAAAGAATGTTTGCATATTTAATGGATCATAGTGGGTACAAAGTGAAAAACTCACTTGCCGTGTTGTAAATCGCAATGTGACTAACTTGCGATTACTTTTCATCTTAATGAGAAAAGTAACCGCAAGTCAGTCACATTTCGTCGAGCAAAACTCAAATTTGTAAAAAACAAAAATAATGCTCTAATAACAAACATGGTGAAGCATGCAATCTGAACATTTTGAAACTCTTGGATGGTTTGAAAGCCCACATCACAGATTTTCGTGATATCGTGATGGTAGTATCGATATCAAGACTTAACAAGTATGAAACAACCTTTGAACACACCTTTGAACAAAAACTTTTCCACAAACTTTTACTACTAACAAATTTATTCAAACTAATTATTTCAAAATTAAATTAAAATTAAATTAGAATTAAATAATCGTGAAGGTATCCTGAATTTTGAAGAAAGTATTCTTTTCCAAAAAGTCTCCTGACAGTCCGGAAGGATTTTTAATCCAAGAAGTTTTCTAAGTATTTTTAATCCAAGAATGTCTAGAGGCTCAGGAATCAAGAATGTTTAGGATTTCCAAGAAATTAAATGTTTTGATGGTTTTATGGTTTTCCTTAACCTTAGTAAGATGTTGGGGTCAATATGACCCAAAACGAAACTTCAAAGTAGAATAACTTTTTACCTGATAATCCGATCGTTCTGAAATTTCTTGACTTTTAATATTTTGTGGAAATGAAGCATCTGACATGAAAAAAGTATTTTAAGGTGCAACAGGAACGGCCCCACAAAAAAAGTTACGAATAAGATATTAGGGTCATATTGACCCAGAAATGTAAATGCTTATAAAACAGTCAAATTATAACCGAATTACAAAGTTTATATACCGTTCGAAAGATAAATTCATCAATTTTGTGGCTATGTGGTGATATGCTAGTTTTGGAGACAATGGCCACTGGGAAACGACTTCCACGGGGACCTTGTCGGTCATATAAGGGGAGCATAAAAATCGCTCCATATATGCCATTCGATCGCCAATTCTTCATAGATTCTCTTAAAATGGTAATGTATGGTCCATGAGAGGGCTTCCGACGAAAGTGGCCACTCCTGGTACATGCTAGTTGCCCCCGGGGAACCCGTAGGAGGGGACATTTCCGTTTTAGCACCAAAATATGCCGTGCGGCGGCTCTTTCGTCATGATTTTCCACCAAACAGATGGTTATGCGCTTGAAATCGATAAGTGACCACATTGGCCACTCCTGGTGCATGCAAGGTGCCCCTGGGGAACCCGCAGGAGGGGACATTTCCGTTTTAGCACCAAAATATACCGTGCAGCGGCTCTGTCGTCATGATTTTCCACAAAATAGATGATAATGCGCTCGAAGTCGCTAAGTGACCACATTGGCCACTCTTGGAGCCTATGAGGTGCCCTCGGGGAACTCGTAAGAGGGGACATTTTCGTTTTAACACCAAAATATGTCGTGCGACAGCTCTTTCGTCATGATTTTCCACAAAATGCACAATTTTATGCGCTCGAAATCGATAATTGACCACATTGGACGCTCTTAGAGCCTATCATGGGCCCCCAGGGAACCCGCAGGAGGGAGCATTTCCGCGTTAGCACCAAAATATGCCGTGCGGCAGCTCATTCGTCGTGATTTTCCACAAAATAGATGATTATGCGCTTGAAATCGATAAGTGACCAAATTGGCAACGGTTGGAATATGGGCCCCCAGGGAACCCGTAGAATGGAACATTTCCGTTTTAACACCAAAATATGCCGTGCGGTGACTCTTTCGGTGTGTTTTCTTATCAAAGAGATGGTTATTCAGCTCGAAATCGCTAAGTGACCACATTGGCCTCTTCTGGTACAAGCAAGGTTCCCCCGGGGAACCCACAGGAGGGGACATTTCCGTTTTAGCACCACGATTTTTCACATAATAAATGATTATGCACTTGAAATCGATAATTGACCAAATTGGCCACTCTTGGAGCCTATGAGGTGCCACCGGAGAACCCGTACAAGAGGACATTTCCGTTTTAACACCAAAATATGCCGCGCGGCGGCTCTTTCGTCATGATTTTCCACCAAACAGATGGTTATGCGCTTGAAATCGATAAGTGACCACATTCGCCACTCCTGTTACAAGCAAGGTGCCCCCGGAGAACCCGCAAGAGGGGACATTTCCGTTTTAGCACCATAATTGACTAAATTGGCCACTCTTGGAGCCTATGAGGTGCTCCCGGGGAACCCGTAGAAGGGGAAATTTCCGTTATAACTCCAAAATATGCCATGCGGCGGCACATTCGTCATGATTTTCCACAAATCGATAATTGACCACATTGGCCACTCTTGGAACCTATGAGGTACCCTCGGGGAACCCGTAAAAGAAGACATTTTCGTTTTAGCACCAAAATATGCCATGCGGTGGCTCATTCGTCATGATTTTCCACAAAATAGATGATTATGCGCTCGAAATCAATAATTGACCACATTGGCCACTCTTGGAGCCTATGAGGTGCCCTCGGGGAACTCGTAAGAGGGGACATTTTCGTTTTAACACCAAAATATGTCGTGCGACAGCTCTTTCGTCATGATTTGCCACAAAATAGATGATTATGCGCTCGAAATCGATAACTGACCACATTGGACGCTCTTAGAGCCTATCATGCCCCCCCAGGGAACCCGCAGGAGGGAGCATTTCCGCGTTAGCACCAAAATATGCCGTACGGCGGCTCTTTCGTCGTGATTTTCCCCAAAATAGATGATTATGCGCTTGAAATCGATAAGTGACCAAATTGGCAACGGTTGGAACCTATGTGGGCCCCCCAGGGAACCCGTAGAATGGAACATTTCCGTTTTAACACCGAAATATGCCGTGCGGCGACTCTTTCGGTGTGTTTTCTTATCAAAGAGATGGTAATTCAGCTCGAAATCGCTAAGTGACCACATTGGCCACTCTTTGAGCCTATGAGGTGCCCTCGGGGAATCCGTAAAAGGGGACATTTCCGTTTTAACACCAACATATGTCGTGCGGCGGCTCTTTCGTCATGATTTGCCACAAAATAGGGGAACTGTTCCGATCTCCATCTCACTGTACATAAATCCATCTCATCGCTGAACAAAGCAATACGGCACCAAATTCGTCGCTTCTTTTTGTCAACATGCGTGCTCACTGCTGGAAAAATCACAAAAATAATAAACAAACCAAACTCCTTTCCATTGCTTTGTTTTTGATGGGATGGAAGTAGGAGCTATGAGATGAAGTGGCGAACCGTTCTCCTAGATGATTATGCCAGTGAAATCGATAAGTGACCACATTGGCCACTCTTGGAATCTGTCAGGGGCCCCCAGGGAACCCGCAGGAGGCGACTTTTCCGTTTTAGCACCAAAATATACCGTGCGGCGGCTCTTTCGTCATGATTTTCCACAAAATAGATGATTATGCGCCTGAAATCGATAAGTGACCACATTGACAACGCCTCGAACCTATGATGGGCCCCCAGGGAACCCGTAGGATGGAACATTTTCGTTTTAACACCGAAATATGCCGTGCGGTGACTCTCTCGGTGTATTTTCCTGCCAAAGAGATGGTTATTCAGCTAGAAATCGATAATTGACCACATTGGCCACTCTTGGAACCTATGAGGTGCCCCCGGGAAACCCGTAGAAAGGGACATTTTCGTATTAGCAACAAAATATGCCGTGCGGAAGCTCTTTCGCCATGATTTTCCACAGAATAGATGGTGATGGTGACATTTCCGTTTTTATACCGAAATGAATAAGTGCCCACATTTTCCATTGTGGAACCTATGAAGTACCGCCGTGGAGCTCACAGGAGAGGACATTTCCGTGCTTACTCTCACTCACTTAAAATCGATTAGCGACCACATTGGCCACTTTAGAAACCTAACCTATGCTTCCGGGGAACCTGTACAAGGAGATATTTTTATTTTATTCCAAGACATGCCGTGTAGTGGCTTTTTACTATAATTTTCCATCAAATAGTTGGTTATGCTCTTGAAATCTAATATCAACCCGGGGGAACCCCAGGCCAAGTTTCGGTAATTGTGGAGTGCCGCGAAGAATCCATTGAAAGTGTCTGTGCACACAAAATCTCACTCATTTTTTAGAAACTTTTCCTCAACCGATTTGCTCGCATTAAATGGCATTCGACGCAAAATCCTGCCCTATTGTTTCCTATTGAAAATTGGCCAGATCGGGCTATGGGCTCCGAAGTTATGGCCAAAATACTAATTTCAACACCTGCATGGGAAAATCACTTTTCTGGCACTCATGCTCATGCGATTGGCTTACAATAAGTTGCGTTCAGCAGGAAATTTTAGAATGCAAATAAACAAATATGAAAAATAAGAGCTATCTACCTATTAGTGTTATATTAAACTTTTCTTTTATATTTCTCAACCCTTTTGAACGAACGATAAAGGCACCATCACAACTAGGTAGATTATTCTTGTTTTTTTTCTATCAAATAGATCATTCATTCTAAACTTAATATCTTTAACCTACAAGGTACCCGCAGGAGTCTCACAGAAGGAGAGATTTTCTTTTTTATATCAAAATTTTGCGTTTTCACATCATTGTCCACGGCGATATTGAAGGGACCATCGACTAATGGGACCATCGTGATGTGGAATAGAAAATCCTTGGAGAGCTGTTCGAAGGAACCATCACAGTAGCCCAGAAACTATTTTTTATTTGACTCAGTACTCAATTTCAAATAAAGAACAATTTCAAGCGCATAACCAACTTTTTGAAGACTTGTGGCCAGGGTAGACAATGTGATCTAAATCGATTTCAAACGCATAACCATCTATATGTTGGAAAACATGGAGATAAAGCTGCCACAAGCGGCACAGTACATTTGATATAACCATGAAAATATCACGCCATGTTTAAAGGCAACTATTATGCAAAGTGAATGCACCTCGGATGTTAAGCCGTTAGGTCATAGTTTTTGACCTCTAGTTTAAGGATCTGTGTTGATTGAAATATTCCATCGGTGAAAATTTGACTTTTTTACCATTTAAGGGGATATTTTTAACCTAAAAATCTATTCTGATTTTTTTAATTTTTTTGAAGCAAGTTATATAAAATCCAGGTACCACCTTTTTGCCTTTCTCGTACAACTAAGTTGTACCGAAAGGCTATCATTTCACTCCAAAATCGAACTTTTGATAGAAATCCCGGAGACCCATAGTGTTATATACCATTCGACTCAGCTCGATGAGCTGAACAAATGTCTGTCTGTCCGTGTGTGCGTGTGTGTGTGTATGTGTGTGCGTGTGTGTGTGCACAAAATGCCATAAAAAACATTAGCCAAATTTTCGCATAGAAACTCTTAACCGATTTTCTTGCAACAAGTTGCATCCGACAGAGACTAAAACGCTGTTGATCACTATTGAATTTCATAATAATTGCAAATTGCAAAAAATAGATAATATTAAAATAGTGATGAACTATGTCACATAGAACAATAATGTGTTATGAAAAATGCCTTGCATCTATGAATATTTTATCCGTGGCTTCCCATTAAGAGTTTCATCGTACTATAAAGATGCTCGTCTTGCACGCATTTAGGCGTAACTTTGCTCTTCGTTCAGTTTCATAGTACTATGAAATTGTCCGAAAGTCTAAATTCGAACATAGGAAATTCGAGAAACTTTTGGCAGCGCCATCTGTCGTCTACTAGTGTAAATTTTCTATCATAACATTAGACGGTGTAACTGTTTTGCCTTTCTTGAACATCATCGAGGTGTAAGCGTAAAGGCTACATTTATTACCTTTTTGCGCGAGAAAGGCGCCATCACCGCTAGGTGGATTAATCTGGGTTTTTTTCCTTACTCTTCAAGGAAAATTTTCATATAAAAATAATTTTCATATGAAGAAGGTAGCAGAAGTTATACCAAAAATACTGTTGACACCGACCATATCTTTCATTTTTCGATAGCGAATTCTTGTGTAACTGCATAACTCACACGAGTCTATTGAAAAAAAAAAAACAGCAAACCTGCACCACTTGTTACCATAGAAACAGAATTTAACGCTGGACAGGTCAAGGAAGAAGCTCGATTATATATCAATTGTGTTCATATTCATAATCATCTTCTGGAAGGA
Source organism: Armigeres subalbatus (assembly GCF_024139115.2). NCBI lineage: Eukaryota > Metazoa > Arthropoda > Insecta > Diptera > Culicidae > Armigeres > Armigeres subalbatus. The sequence continues at coordinate 194,587,117 of NC_085141.1, forward strand.
GGAGACTATGATATAATTTTAGACAAAACCCCTCCTCCAGTGCTAAATTTGCTGGTGGGATTGCTCTACCAAATTTTCGGGCCTGTAGCAAAAAAAAACATCCAGACAAATCTAAAGTCTGGACATCAGAGGTCAATGCAACACATCACGCTCAACTTGATTTCACTGGGCGGCACTGCCGAAGTCTTCTAGTTAAACGGGTGTTTTGAAAGGAGAATAATGCAATGGTTATTACAAGGTATTGGAGAGCCTACCACAGGTAATTAATTGCTGTTTAAGTGTAACATTGTTGGACTTTTATTCAGACGCCATACGAGCTTTTTGTGACAGATCAACAGCAGCAGGGCTACCAATCATCGAACAATTTCTTATTTTGAAATTCCATGTTCTTGAATTGAGCGCATTACAGGGAGGCCTTACAAAGTATACGGAACAAACCACGGAAGCCATCCACAGATATTTCAATACATACTATTTAGCAAAACTACAAAATGCAGATAACCGCGAACAGTATGCAAGTAAACTGTTATCCACGGCGGTAGCATATAACAGTGGTCACATAATGCAGACGTAGATTGAGGTTCAATCAAGTTTGAAATACAGAACATAAATACTACTTTGAACTAGTTCGTAGTTTTAATTGTTTGTTGATTTGAAATGTTAAAAAGTGATATTATGTTCTTAAATTTAAAAATACTTCTTATTGGCATTACATCAACCAATCTGACATATGCCGCCTCAGAGCTTAGTGTTCATTTAGTACTTCAATAGTTATTAACTGCGAGGTATCTAGTCCAAGTTACCATACGATGATGCTTTATGACCAGGGAAGGCGAGAATAGTTCATAGACAAGACCGGGAATCGAACCCTGCCACTTTTAGCATGGTCTTGCAGTGTAGCAGTGCATCTTACCGCACGGCTAAGGAAGGCTCCAGATCTATTCATAATAAACCGTAAGAACATTTGAGGCTGGCAGTAATTTTAATATAACTTCCAGTATTTTCATCATATGAAAAATGTTTTTATATGAAAATGATTCCTAAAGCATCAGGAAAAAAAAAAAAAGTGGTTGGTTTTTATATAACTTGTTCCAAAAAATAAAAAAAAATAGAAAAGGTTTTTAGGTTAAAAATATTACTATAAATAGTAAAAAAGTCAAAATTTCACCGATGAAATATTTTAATCGACACAGATCCTTAAACTAGAGGTCAAAAACTATGACCTAACGGCTTAACATCCGAGGTGCATTCACTTTGCATAATAGTTGCCTTTAAACATAGCGTGAATGTCCTCTCCTACGGGTTCGCAGGGCACCTCAAAGGTTCCAAGAGTATACAATATCAGTAATCAACTCCAAGCACATGACCATCTGTTTGGTAGAAAATAACAAAGAAAGCGCCACCGCACGGCATATTTTGGTGTTTAAATAGAAATGTACTCTTCTACGGGCTCCCGGGTGCACCTCATAGGTTCTAAGGGTGGACAATATGTCAATAATCGATTTCTAGGGCACCTATTTGGAGGAAAATCACGACGAAAGAGCCGCCGCATGACATATGTTGGTGTAAAAATTGAAATGTCACTTCTACGTGCTCTCCCAGGGAACCTCATAGGTTTCAAATGTAGCCATTGTGGTCACTTATCGATTTCGAGCGCACGACCATCTGTTTGGTGGGAAAACACCGAAAGAGCCGCCGCACGGCTTATATTGGTGTATAAATGGAAATGTCCCCTTATACGGGTTCCCCGAGGGCTCCTCATAGGCTCCAAGAGTGGCCAATGTGGTCACTTATCGATTTCGAGCGGATTATCATCTATTTTGTGGAAAATCATGACGAAAGAGCCGCCGCACAGCATATTTTGGTGCTAAAACGAAAATGTCTTCTTTTACGGGTTCCCCGAGGGTACCTCATAGGTTCCAAGAGTGGCCAATGTGGTCAATTATCGATTTGTGGAAAATCATGACGAATGAGCCGTCGCATGACATATTTTGGAGTTATAACGGAAATGTCCCCTTCTACGGGTTCCCCGGGAGCACCTCATAGGCTCCAAGAGTGGCCAATTTAGTCAATTATCGATTTCAAGCGCATAATCATTTATAATCATTTATTATGTGGAAAATCATGACAAAAGAGCCGCCACACGGCATATTGTGGTGCTAAAACGAAAATGTCCCCTCCTGCGGGTTCTCCGGGGTCACTTATCGATTTCAAGCGCATAACCATCTGTTTGGTGGAAAATCATGACGAAAGAGCCGCCGCACGGCATATTTTGGTGCTAACGCGGAAATGCTCCCTCCTGCGGGTTCCCTGGGGGCCCATGATAGGCTCTAAGAGCGTCCAATGTGGTCAATTATCGATTTCGAGCGCATAATCATCTATTTTGTGGAAAATCATGACGAAAGAGCTGTCGCACGACATATTTTGGTGTTAAAACGAAAATGTCCCCTCTTACGAGTTCCCCGAGGGCACCTCATAGGCTCCAAGAGTGGCCAATGTGGTCACTTAGCGACTTCGAGCGCATTATCATCTATTTTGTGGAAAATCATGACGACAGAGCCGCCGCACGGTATATTTTGGTGCTAAAACGGAAATGTCCCCTCCTGCGGGTTCCCCAGGGGCACCTTGCATGTACCAGGAGTGGCCAATGTGGTCACTTATCGATTTCAAGCGCATAACCATCTGTTTGGTGGAAAATCATGACGAAAGAGCCGCCGCACGGCATATTTTGGTGCTAAAACGGAAATGTCCCCACCTACGGGTTCCCCGGGGGCAACTAGCATGTACCAGGAGTGGCCACTTTCGTCGGAAGCCCACTCATGGACCATACATTACCATTTTAAGAGAATCTATGAAGAATTGGCGATCGAATGGCATATATGGAGCGATTTTTATGCTCCCCTTATATGACCGACAAGGTCCCCGTGGAAGTCGTTTCCCAGTGGCCATTGTCTCCAAAACTAGCATATCACCACATAGCCACAAAATTGATGAATTTATCTTTCGAACGGTATATAAACTTTGTAATTCGGTTATAATTTGACTGTTTTATAAGCATTTACATTTCTGGGTCAATATGACCCTAACATCTTATTCGTAAGTTTTTTCTAATATCCGAAGAAGGTTAAGGTTATTAAACAGTTAAAGGAAGTACGCAATGGTTTCTTTTAAAAATATTTCTGGATTCTCAAAAGAATGTTTGAAATTCTATATGACTTTCTGTAGAAAATAAAGATTGTTGAAATCTGCTAATATGATTAATTACAAGGTTAGTTATAAATTCTACCAAGTTTAGATAAATTGTTGGAAGTCCATTGTAAAACCATAATCATCCCTAATTCCACATATCTTGTCCGAAAAAAGAACCGGAACTATAGAACATTAATGAACGGTCATAAGATTTTTAAAGAATTCGTAGCGATCCCATTGGCGTAACTACAGGGGGGCTAGGGAGGGCTATAGCCCCACCTAGGCTTTGGCTAGCCCCCCCTAGAAAATTTGTTACTTTGTATAAGTATTGCACATATCTAGTCCACTGATTATATACTGGGGTAAATGCAGAGAAAGGATTGTCTTCATTATCCAATTCCTCTCTTCGAAACACTACAGAAAGTTGAATCTATTCGCTCAAGTTCTTGAACTTCGAGCAATTGTTATAAGGCTTGCTCAGGACAAAATCTGGACTCCTCCAAACACGTTATAACTTATGAAATACCAAAGGAAATACCTCATCAACAAGTGAATTAAAAATCTATAGAGTAGAGTGGGGCAAGAGTACGCACTTAGTTTTCAATCGATCATGTGGCCCTTATGAAGCAAGCTTCTGCATATCAAATCAGTGTCGATGATTCATATACTCGTCCTTTATGTTACCCAGTGGAAAAAATATTGAAATTATTGAGATTCGTTTTAGTAGAACCCTTATTGCAAGACAAGTGAGAAACGCACTCTTACCCCACCGGTGGGGTAAAAGTACGCATCGGGTGCGGTAAGAGTACACATTTATCCAATCATGTGCTTTAAGTATGTATTAACACAAATAAGAGTTAATAACATTTAATTGATGTTTAATGAGCATATATTAGGGAATGTTTAAAGATTACGTAACTTTCAAAGGGGGAGGGGGTCCTAAAAATGTGCACTTTCATACGAAAAACCATTGTTTTTTATATATACAAAAAACTACAAAGGTAAAAATATATATCCGGTTTCGCGTGGCGTATACAAAGGCATTTTCCTTAAAGAAAGTCCACCAATCACGTAACGTAAAATTTGGCTATTTCATCACCCCTTCCCCCCTATCTTACACTATTTGTATGAATCCTCTAAAAATTATATGGATCGTCACACATCTCGCAACCCCTCCCAGCTAAACGTTGCGTAATTTATGAATGTTTTTTTTTATTGAATGATTTTTTTTTTTTTTTTTTTTTTTTGTGTCTTTATTAAAGAGACTTTCAGCCCGAGGCTGGCTCGTCTCCGTGAATGAAATTATCATTTAGATGAAATTGTGTTTTCGTACTATGTTTAGGTGTACAACAAGTTCTAATACAATTTCATTATTTCGCTTCAGTGCTTTGTTCGCTAAGTCCTTTCTAACACCGAAATACTTCAACTTATCCTAAAAACTTGTGAAAATTTCGAATTCTGTCCCTTTTTTCTTAGTTGTGGATCTTTACGCTTTGGAAGAAGTCTTAATTCGGCCGGAGATACGGGTTTGACATCAAGATTCATATGCGTACTCTTGCCCCACCGATTCCTGCGTACTTTTACCCCACAGTCCCAAAAATTATTCAAGTAATGGTTTTGACTTCTTGGAAAACCAACCGGATCGGTGTTCTGTACCATAAAGTACTCTATACAATAGGTTATCGAAATGGTATAATGTTCACCTGATTGAACGTATATATGGTAATGAAATACTAGTTGCGGAAATCCAATTATTTTTAACAAAATGACCAAAAAGTGATCTAACTCCATATCTCCTTTGTTGTTTATTCAAATCGTTTACAATTACACATGATAATAGTTGGCCAGAGTACCTGTTGAACTGATGCAGTGCTGCTAGTTTATCTTTTTTTATTACTTCAAAAAATCGAAAACGTACTCTTACCCCACGCGCACTCTTGCCCCACTCTACTCTAGGGCCTCCTTAGTCGTGCGGTAAGACGCGCGGCTACAAAGCAAGACCATGCTGAGGGTGGCTGGGTTCGATTCCCGGTGCCGGTCTAGGTAAGCTTCGGATGGGAAATTGTCTCGACTTCCCGGGGCATAAAGTATCATCGTGTTAGCCTCATGATATACGAATGCAAAAATGTTAACTTGACTTAGAAACCTCTCAGTTAATAACTATGGAAGTGCTTAATGAACACTAAGCTGCCAGGCGGCTCTGTCCCAGTGTTGGGATGTAATGCCAACAAGAAGAAGAAGAAGATTATTCTTTAGTATTACAATAACTTTATGGACAATTCCTTGAGATTTTCAAGTATTTCAAGGGTTTTGTGAGTAATTGTTATCTAAATCGAGCGATCTTAACCTTCCTAACTAATACCAATCCTAAAAGCTGCAGCGCATTTTAATTAACCTTGTAGGCTGCTTGAGAAAGGTTCCGTAAAACTCTTAGATTTCAAGTAGAGGTTACTAAAAGTTGAATAAGAAAGAACTTTGTATTCTTCTGGGTGGATTTAATGTTGTTTAACTCTCTAAACTCTTATTGTCGCTGCAGCAATGAAACCAGTGAAAATGTCTCAGTAAGCGTGAAACAGACCTACTGAGAGGAAAGATGTGTTAAATGTTCCTATGTGTTAACAAATGCTCCTATAAGTTAATATTTTGCAATTTTTTAAATTAAATTGAAAATTAACGACCAGAAGTCGAGTCAAATACGAGACACTGAAGACGTCCTTACTGTTGAGGTCAAACGTATCTGTCAAGGCACAATCAAGTGGTGGAATTAAATGTACCTTCCCGTACCGTACTCGTCTTATGACAAGTGAACGACCAATAAGTTGTATTGGGATGTAAAACAGATTTTTTTAAATCATCCTAGAAGTTATTCTAACAGAAAAGAAAAATTTGGTTTGTTGTGGTCAGATCGCCGTTTGAAAGTTCATAGGAATTGTCAGGCCACTGAATTGAAAGCTGGCGAAAATGGCTAATTTAGCTGGCTAATTTATCCAATATTTAATTTATAATGTATTCTTGGTTCGAAGCAAATCAAAAAATCTTTTAAAAATCAAGATCGTGCTTCACATTCTATTTACAGCGAGCGCAACACCTATGGTCTTCTGAACCTATCAAGGATTTTGAGAATTCTACAAGATTTCCAAATTTTTGTAACAGGGCTGAGCGTCGATGAACATCATTTGAAATATTTATGTTGTCCAATAATATCTGATAGACCAACTTGCGAACAACAATAAAATCAGTTGAATCGAGCGAAAATGATAAACTTTCTATGTGGAGTGTTAAAATAGAAATTTAAAATAAAAGTTAGCCCCCCTAGAATTTTTCACTAGTTACGCCAATTAGCGATCCATATACATTTCTGAGGATTTCTGAAAGTTAATGATCATTTCTTGAAATTAGTGGCTTTGAATTCCTCTGGTTCATAGCTTGCAGAATGTATCTCATGCTTCTTAAGAATCCCGCTACGTCATTTCTGCTACTCGTCATTTTGTCCCAAGGCTCACCCATGTTTTAGCATGTGGACAAGCATGACTATTATTGGTTTTTGCACTCATTGGGAACCCTGCTGAAAATACAAATAGTAGCAATTTTATTGTTAATGATTCTATTAGCTGATAAGTCTATTGATAAAATCATTCTCAGATTTCAAAAATTCGCTCACCGAGCAACCTCGCTTGTGTTTTTGAAGGATAGCATCGTGACTCATATGAATAACATTCGGAAATAGGTTGATTACGCCTTATTTTCATCATATGATGTTATTGATTAAATGGTAAAAACAAGGCGTAAATGTATCAAAGCTCTGAAGTAAATCAGTTTAAAATCCAACTCATTCTCTGAGTGAGAAATTAGAATGATTTCTCAATAGTAAGTTCGTTGTTTATTAAGTAAAATGGGAAGTAAATATCACCTTAAAAAGTCTTCATTGTCATAAACTAAAACATATTCCAAAGAACTTTTGCTACACTGACCCAACCTATATGGGTCACTTTGTAACAATATTTAGTCACTCAAATTAGCATGTTGCTTAAATGGAAATGACTTATATTAGTGTGTGACCCATGATTGTGGGGTCAGTGTATATGTAGCATGCAAGTTTCAACACGTTATATTGGAATTTACTGATGCAACGTATATTCCTCTATGCATCAATCTTAAATTCAACCTAACTTCCAACCACAACTTAAACTAAAATTACAAATGTTTACACAATTTTCTTCCGTATTTTTCTTTCGAAATGATTTGTTTTTGTCTTTGAGAGGTGTTCTGAGCACATGTATTGAACAAATATGATCAATTTGTATGCCATTCTACGAAGTGACTCGATGTGACTGACTTGCGATTACTTTTCCATATGGGACAATTTGACTTGGTATTTTTTCCACTTTTCTAGAACAAACTTCTCGAATAGAACAGCCTAACGCATAGTACATGTGAAAATAAAGTGAAATATGATAAATACTCAAAATTGACAAAAGTTCAGATGTGCTCGACTTGCGGTTAGTGGCAGTGTTCCCTAGGTGCAAATTTACTTGAAAAATCTTGAAAATAAGCGCTACAGTGTATTTTTTTTTTTTTTCAAAAAACTTACGTTGTCTGTGCTCTGGGGTCATATTGATCCCAAATTGAAATAGCTATAACTTTTTTTATTGTTTGACCGATTCGGGATGTTTTGGGCTGTTTCGAAAGATAATTCAATCATCTTTAACCGATTCAATACGGATGGGTCATATATGACCCAAGACGAAAATCAGCTGTCAAAAATCAGTTTTAAGAGATAGAGCCTTGCTTTCTTCAGCAAAAATGTTCAAAATTAACTGGTCCATCCAGGAAAAATATTGCACAGGTCAGGTTACGGGCCATACGATGATCTAGAGCATCCAAACTATCCTTGAGTTGTAATTTTGATGTTCTTAGGAATCAACACCATACTTTACCATATTCTTGTTGAATAATTATAATTGAAACGCTTAACGATGAAATCCTGCGCCTGCCCAGTGGTATAATAAATTTTTAACAATATACAATACTCCAAACCATCATTGAATTCAGATCTTAATATTCAAATCGACCAACTTGAAGATCTTCGATGTCTCAACTATTTTTATGAGTTAGAATAGCTCCACAGGACTTCGTTACACCATTACAGATAAACTACCAAATTCGTTTGATATTCAAATCGATCAACATGCACACTTAGTTTTTATTTCTGCAGCTCGGCAAAAATCCGCACAGCCGTGCGCCAGCAAAATAAAAAACTGATATTTCAGCAAAAATGGCGTTTGTTAGCTGATTTTCGGCAAAATATTTGCTGATTTTCAGCAATTTCGACAGAAATCTCGGCAAAAAACATGTTTGCTGGGGCACGGCTGTGCGAATCTCGGTAAAAGTTCAACATTTCGCTGATATCCCGGTTAAAAAAATTAAGTGTGTGAAGATCTTCGATGTCCTCATTAGTTTTATGAGTTGGAATAGCTCCAAGATACCTCGTAACACCATTATAGACACACCACAGAATTCGATCAATATCTACGACACTCCAAACTATCCTTGAGTACAGATCTTAATGTTCAAATCGATCAACATGGAGATCTCCGGTGTTTCAACTATTTTTATGAGTTGGAATAGCACCACGGGACATCATTACACCATTACAGACCAGTTGGCAACTACTTGTCGTGCGCGATAGTCGTGTTTTCGGATAGCTCGCTATGTTCTTACGGAAAATTGCATTTTTTGTGGATCCTTTCGCGAAACAAGTTTGCATTCATCGCAAAATGTCTTCATGCAGGCAAAACACGCTAGTCGTCGATTTCAGTGTTCTTCCGAAACGACCAACACTAGAACTAGTGAAGGAAGTTATCGAGATTGATCTGAAGCTCAACATGGCAGATGTTAGAAACATTCAACTGCACAACTTGAGAAACAGTGTGCTCATCGAGTTGATCGATGCAGGCTTGGTCCCACTATTTTCATGAGTTGGAATAGCTCCACGGTACCTTGTAACACAATTACAGACATACTACATATTTCGCTCGCCATCTACGACTCTCCAAACTATCATTGAGTACAGATCTTGATATTCAAATCGATTAACATGAAGATCTTCGATGTCCCTACCAGTTTTATGAGTTGGAATAGCTCCATGGGACTTCAATACATCATTACAGACACACTACAGAATTCATTCAATATATACGAAATTCCAAACTGTCCTTGAGTACAGATCCTAATATTCAAAACGATCAACATGAATATCTTCGATGTCTCAACTATTTTTATGAGTTGGAATAGCTCATGTATGGTATCGTAGATATTCTGGAAATCTTATGATTTGTATATACCGGTGTAATGATGTCCCATAGGGCTCAAACTAACATACAAGCTCAAGAACCTATGGATTACTCTGTTGATCTTGTAGACCTCCAATACTTGAACTTAATAATGCTTTGGAGTACCGTAGATATTCTGGGAATATCATAATTTTCATATGCTGGTGTAATGATGTCTCATGGGGTTTCTGCAACTTATACATAAGCTAAGTAGCCGTTGAATCAATATGTTGGTCTTATAGACCCCCAAGATCTGAATTCAAGACTGGTTTGGAGTACCGTAAATATTCTGGGAAAATTGTGTTTTGTATATACTGGTGTAATGATGTTGTGTAATGGGGTTGCTCCAAATATCACACAAGCTCAGAACCCTATGAATCACTCTGTTGGTGTTGTAGACCTCCAATATCTGAACTCAAGAGTGGTTTGTAGTACCGTAGCTATTCTGGGAATGTTGAATTTCTTATATACTGATGTAATGATGTCCCATGGGGCTTCTCCAACTAACACACAAGCTCGGGAACCTTTTGAATTACTCTGTTGATCTTGTACACCTTCAAGATCTGAACTCAAGAATGGTTTGGAGTACCTTAGATATTCTGAGAATGTTGATTTTTTATATACTGATGTAATAATGTCCCATGGGGCTTCACCAACTAACACACAAGCTCGGAAACCTATGAATCACTCTGTTGGTCTTGAAGATCTCCAATATCTGAACTCAAGAATTATTTGGAGTACCGCAGGAACTCTGGGAATGTTGTGATTTGTGTATACTGATGTAATGATGTCCCATGGGGTTGCTCCAACTAACACACAAGCTCAGGACCGTATGAATCCCTCTATTGGTGTTGTAGACCTTCAATATCTGAACTCAAGAATGGTTTGGAGTACCATAGCTATTCTGGGAATGTTGATTTTGTTTTGAAATTCTGATGTAATGATGTCCCATGAGGTTTCTCCAACTAACACACAAGCTCGGGAACCTATGAATTACTCTGTAGATCTTGTAGGCCTTCAAGATCTGAACTCAAGAATAGTTTGGAGTACCGTTGATGTTCTGGTAACACTGCGGTTTGATGAAAATAGTTCACTTATGTTTCATGTACCATTTCCAACTTCATATTAGGATTGAGGCCCCGTAGAACGCTTTGTTGTTTATGTAGATCATCAAGGTCTGAACTCAAGGAAGGTTTGGAAAAAAATATTTCCCCCCATATTTCAACTTTTTTATGGTTTGCATTCGTTTTTGAAGCAGTATGTCCAAAATTTATGTTGAAATACGACGAAAAAAATCCGTATTGAATCGGTTAAGGACGTTACATAAGGTGGTCGGGTAACTCGGAATTTCTCACATTGTAAATATTCTTATCGCACAGATTTGTAAAGATGACGTCTTTAACACAACTCGTCTAGTGGGAATGGTCTGTCCTGCGACGGAAAAAAATATTTAAGAAATTTACAAATAGGCGGCGCTAGTGTACTTATTCTTACATCTTTGAAAGATTGCTTTAGCTTGAGATCCCTCGTACCTACACCCAAGTTTTATTCGGCAACATTGTTCAGGATAACCAGGACTACAAAGCGGTGCTCAATATAATGAGCACTTCTTCCAAGATGCGGCTCTAGTAAGCTGTTATATTTGAGATCTGATGTATTCTGGTTCGTAGTATTTTTGGCAAATATGAATGTTGTGGTAGAGTCCACCAAAAGTTTTCCTAGCGGCAAAGTTCTAAACTAATCAATACCTCATGTCAAAGCACACGCCTTCCTGCATAACCATAACCTTAAGGTGCAGATCAAAATAGGTAGGATTTTCAGATATAAGTAAATTAAGCATAAAAAAATACTGTTTTTGTATCCTTTTTCACGAAAACCCCTCCCCGTGAGGTGCCCGCCCAACCAATAGTCAGTATTTGATTGCAACCTGAAAGGTGATTAAATTGTCTTTTGAAACATCCCAAAAAATCCAAAATTGGTCAAACAATAAAAAAAGTTATATTAATTTCAATTTGGGGTCAATTTGACCCCAGAGCACAGACAACGTATGTTTTTTGAAGCACAGAAAGAAGATTAAGTAATTACAACTCCGGATGGCTTCTATACAAAATATAGGCAATTAATTTTAAATGTATTGGTATTTTTTGTTTGCATAAGGAAGAGCTTTGCTTCAAACTGTTACGGGCTTGGTGGTCATATGGCTACCACTTCTTCGTCATACGAAGGAGGTCGTGAGTTCAATCCCAAGCCTGTTCCATTTCTCCTACTTTGTATCTTTCCATATATTTCTCGTGTTTTTTATATGAAGGGTAAGAAAATGACAGACCCCCCTCTCCCCATGTGTTTACGTAATTATTGAACGACCCCTTAGAATATACTTATCACCCTTTCATTACTATCACATTTACAAACCCTTAACCAAGACGTAACTCAGCCATAGAACCTATCCCCCAGTTCAAATAAAATTCCGCAAGAACTTGTGGCGAGTGCAGAGGTGTTCTTGGCTCGCAGTGGGCGACGAAAACATGAAATGCGTTAAAAAAGTGTACTCAAACATGTTCCCTAGATCCAAACCGAGTTCATCATAAACCGAACCAAAATGACACCTATTTCGAACACGAATGTGCGCCCATGTTCAAACACACGAGTTTGAACATGGAAGTTTAAACATCAGTTTGCAGCATGCCGTAATTTGTTCACGTTGGTCAAGTTTCTCTTCTTGGGTATTTAGTAGTGATGGTCTTGTGTTAACTCGTTGGTCTCTCACTAGTGTTTGATTTTTTTTTGTAAAAGTGGCACATGGTTTCAGTTTTATAAGTGGCACTTTTCTGCCTTCCGATATTTAAATGTCACAACACATTTTTTATTGTATACAACCTTTATATATTATTCCTAATGTTCATAACAACTGAATATTGTGTGCATTTGATCGATAATACAACGCTAATGAAACTAGGGTAACTGTACCAGTTTTGGCCATGTTCCTAATTTGGCCAATTTCTCGCATAACTCCGAAAATAAAGCAATTTTCGTGGGTTTTATTAGCTACTACAGGAGATATATCCATTATGCTTCTTCGCTGTGGAAACTGATCGATAGTTTTTGGAAAATATGCATTTTTCAGGGTTGGCCAAATTAGGCACTAAGGTGGCTTAAACTATGCGATATCCTTGCGTTTTGAGCTGTTAAAATAATTCTCTGTTGTTATTTTTTTTTTCAAAACCATGAGTTTCAAATTTAGCCCTTAATTATTTTATACACGTTGCACATGCAAGCAAGCATTTTATTTTATTAGAGACGATGGGATTTGCACATCGTGCGGAAAATACAAATGTTGAATATAAAAACTCAAAGATACACTTTCAATGCGGGAGGGTGAACTAAAATTAAAATTGATAAAGACTAAAAATGGTAGTAGGAGTTATATACTTAATGTATCCTATATTTTTTTACACCACATGCTTGAATAATTAAATAATAACTCAATGACGTTCTTCTTCTTCTTCTTCTTCTTATTGGCATTACATCCCCACACTGGGACAGAGCCGCCTCGCAGCTTAGTAATCATTAAGCACTTCCACAGTTATTAACTGCGAGGTTTCTAAGCCAAGGCACCATTTCTGCATTCGTATATCATGAGGCTAACACGATGATACTTTTATGCCCAGGGAAGTCGAGACAATTTCCAATCCGAAAATTGCCTAGACCGGCACCGGGAATCGAACCCAGCCACCCTCAGCATGGTCTTGCTTTGTAGCCGCGCGTCTTACCGCACGGCTAAGGGAAAAGAGAACAGAATTTTTGAGGGAACATCCAAAAAGGGGGTAAGGTTTCGTAGGGCATGGAAGGCCAATATTTGGGATAAATTGATGAATTGGATAAATTCGGGTAATCTATGACAAGAAATTAAATTACAATCATAAAGATTGGGATAAAAAAAAGTTATTGCGGCATTTACGGATTTTGCCAATAGCTGATCACGCATTTTGCGCAAGAGAACTTTCAGGGAGCATCCATAAAATAATTCAAAGTTTCGTGAAGAATGGAAGCTCGTGTTTTAGGATATTGACAAATTTGATATTAGAAAATATATTAGGAATTCGAAATGTGGGAAATTATTACGTTATTTAGGGTTCTTTGGACCTTTCGTGGGGTCCGAAGTTCGGCGTTTTCTGAGTCTTCTCAGGGAGCCTACCGAAATCAGTTTTAAACAATACCTTTCTTCGAATTCGGCACTTACTGGGTTATCTCAGCTTAGCAAACCGAACACTCCAATTGAAACAGAGTTGTCCGTTAGGATCTCAACACTCGTGACTTGTGCACGAATCGAGATCTAAGTATAAATTAACTTACATGGAAAATTTTGAAAATCGGTTTTGAGTCTTCGAATGTTGTATCGCTCGGTTCAGTGTTGGAGTTTGCTTGCCACTGAATAGTAGCAGATAATATTCAAGTGTGACCTAGTGTAGCAACTAGTTGAAAAGAAAAGTATAATTGTAAAAAAACAAATGTTACATAGCAGAAGAAAATATTTTGGTTAACAATCCTAAAGAGAATATCATAGCGCGTTTGCTTATTCAGTTCACATTTGCGGTTGCGATCCATTTTTTCGTTCATATTCCGAGGCAGAATAGAGAATCACTTATCATCCCTGTATATATTTACGATATGTAGCATACCGTGAGACTTTTATAGCAAGCTGTCATGATAAACAACTGATTGGGGAATGGGAGGGGGGGTGGTGTCCATACCCCATGATAAATTTGTTTTAAAGAGCTCCAACAGTGATCAGAAATTTCAAAAAAATATTTAAGGGATTGCTTTTACTAATTTGCTGAGAAGGATCCTAGAAATTTGTGAAACAGATCATTGTTTTAAATTTAAAGTGTGAAGACCCCCGCACATAGGATACGTTTGCGTTGCGTTTGACACATTTCCCATGGGAAAACTGTCAAACGCAACGCAAACGTATGCTATGTGTGTGGGGCTTGAGGCATGAAATCGAAATTTAAAAAATGTCGCGGAGATTCATGACAATTATGTCATTTGACACTAATTCGGCCGTCACGCCGCCAATGTCAGATTTGGAGCAATGACCTATTGGAAAAAGTTTACTATATTATTTAATCTCCTAACCTCGACCAAACCGGCTTTTATCTTTTGTATTTAAACTGTGTTTAAAAACATGATTTCGGATCCATAACGCTTTACGGCAAATGATTATTATTATTTCTTAGATTAAGGCCGGTGTAGCCTGTGCAGTAAATAAAAGTCTTCCTCATTCGGCTCAGTCTATTGCTGCACGTCGCCAGCCATACAGTATGCGGAGAGTCCCCAAATCGTCTTCCACCTGATCGATCTACTTTGCTCGCTGTGCACCTCACTTTCTTGTCCCCATTGGATCGTTGTCGAGAACCATTTTCAGCGGGTTATTATCCGACATTCTGGCTGCGTGTCCGACCCACCCACCCACTTCCGATTTTCGCGGTGTGAACGATGGATAGTTCTCTCAACAACTGATGCAACTCGTGGTTCATTCGCCTCCTCCACGTAGCGTCCGCCATCTGCACCCACCATAGATGGTACGGAGTACTTTCCTTTCGAAAACTCCGATTGCGCTCTGGTCCTCATCGAGCTGTGCCCAGGCCTCGACTGCTTCACGACTTTTTCAACCACCTTGATTTCTTCACCACCAATACAAACTCGTCCTGGGTGGTTTGCGTTGTCTTCTTCCTATCATGTACTTCGTCTTTGACGTGTTGATGACTATTCCAATCCGTTTAGCTTCGCTTTTCAGTCTGTATAGGTTTCCTCCATCTTCTCAATGTCGTCGGCGAAACCAAATAGCTGAACGGACTTCGTAAAAATCAGACTACTCGTGTCAATCCCTTTATTTATTACCAGACTAAGGCCGGAGTGGCCTGTGCAATACATACAAGTTTTCTCCATTCAGCACGGTCCATGGCTGCACTTTGTCAACCACGCAGTCTGCGGAGGGTCCGCAAATCGTCCTCTACCTGATCGATCCGCCTTGCCCGCTGTGCACCTCGCCTGTTTGTTCCCGTCGGATCGTTGTCGAGAACCATTTTCACCGGACTACTGTCCGACACTCTGACTACGTGCCCGCCCCCCCCGCAGTCTTCCGATTTTCGCGGTGTGAACGATGGATGGTTCTCCCAACAGCTGATGCAACTCGTGGTTCATTCGCCTCCTCCACGTACCGTCCGCCATCTGCACCCCACCATAGATGGTACGCAGCACTTTCCTTTCGACTCCCAGTGCGCGTTGGTCCTCCACGAGCAGCGATCAGGTCTCGTGTCCGTAGAGAACTACCGGTCTAATAAGCGTTTTGTAGATAGCCAGTATGGTACCGCCGAACTCTATTCGATCGGAGCGTTTTGCGGAGACCAAACTACGTACGATTTCCAGCCACTATGCGTCTCCGAATTTCTCTGCTGGTATCATTTTGGGCTGCAAAATGGTGGGTTGACATCAAGGAAGGAGCGCCCAACAGAGCTCTGGTCCCCACAAGTCCCTATCTCACGCTTCCACGGGTCGTCCGATGACAAAAGACCGCCAGCTAAGGGTTGTGTACTTAGCTGGTAGAGCAGCCTGGGCACTGTTGTCCTTCTGACATCAGCTAGAGTGAGAAGGTACGCCTCGAGCGTCTGTTCACCAGGAGGTGCGGCTCAAACAGCGTCTGCCTGGTACCCAGCGGCTGATTAACGAAATGCTGTATCGCGTCAGCTATACCTAAGGTGGCAGCCCCATCATCGCGATGTAGGTAACGCGACCCCGGTAAGGTAGCTTATTGAAGCTTCTCAAATACCACGAGAGAACGTTATTTTGGCAACCGACCCGGCAACGAAATAAGGACTATAATTGGAAACTCGGTACCTGGAATGTCAGGACCCTAAATGAACCTGGACGAGTGAGCCTTCTGGCTCGTGAACTGCAGAAGGTTGGAGTGAACGTGGCTGCTATTCAAGAAGTCCGATGGCCTAGATCCGGAGAACGTGAATTCCGAGCCGTGGATCCCACGACCAATACTGCATTCAAGTATAACATCTATCACAGCGGCGGTGAAAAAGCAGAGCATGGAGTTGGTTTCGTAGTGATGGGCAAGCAGATGAAGCGAGTAATGCGGTGGAAACCCATTAGCGAACGAATCTGTGTGTTGAGGATACGGGCAAATTCTTCAATTACAGCCTAATCAACGTTTACGCACCGACAAACGATAAATCCGACGACGTGAAGGACACGTTTTATGAATGTCTTGATAAAGCCTATGGAGAGTGCCCAAAGCATGACGTGAAAATTGTTATCGGAGACGCTAACAGGTCGGTAGAGAGGACTTTTCCGTCCCATAATCGGTAGGAGAGCCTTCACTCCACTACCACGACAACGGCCTACGGCTAGTAAATTTTGCTGCTGCCAGAGGGATGGCCATCAGTAGCACCTACTTTGCACGAAAGAACATCCAAAAAGCACACCTGGAGACACCCAAATGGTGAAACTTGCAACCAGATAGACCATGTTCTGGTGGATGGGCGCCATTTCTCGGATGTTATCGATGTGCGGACATTCAGAGGTCCGAACATTGACTCTGATCACTACCTCGTTGTCAGTAAAATTCGATCACGGTTGTCAACTGTATCGAACGAAAGATCACAGCGAACGATGCGTTACAATATCCAGCGATTGTCGGCGGAAGGAGTATCGGCTGAGTACCGCCAGAAGCTCGACGAACGGATAAGTGCAATCAACGTTAGCGACAACATCAACGATCTATGGGAGTCGATCCATGGAGCGGTGAGCACAACAGCACGAGAAGTGGTAGGCACTGCACAGAGGCGACCCAGGACGGGTTGGTTCGATGTGGAGTGTCAGAGAGTGACAGACGAGAAGAACGTTGCCAGAAGCCGGATGTTGGTGTCAGGTACCCGATCGAATAGAGATCGGTACAAGGAAGCAAGAGCAGCCGAAAAACGAACCCACCGCAGGAAGAAAAAAGAGTACGAAGAACAAGTTATTAGTGAGGCGCAGTAAAAAATGGAGCAGAACGATATGCGGAGGTTTTACGAGTCTGTCAATGGCGTGCGGAGAAAGACAGCGCCATCTCCCGTCATGTGCAACGACCAACAAGGGAATTTGCTGACAGATAAAACTGAAGTGGCTGCCAGGTGGAAGCAACACTTCGAGACTTTGTTGAATGGAGGAAGTGACGGTGCATCGGTGAACAGAATAAGTATTATTGACGAGGGACAAGCTGTGGGGTCAGCTACTCTAGTAGAGGTTAAAAAGCTGTTGAAGAGCTAAAAAACAATAAGGCTGCGGGAAAGGACCAGCCTCCGGCTGAACTTCTCAAACATGGCAGTGAGCAGCTTTATGAAATTCTGCACCATATTATGTCGAAAATATGGGAAGACGAGGAAATGCCTGCTAGCTGGTTGGACGGCCTCATTTGCCCTCTCTTTAAGAAAGGGCACAGACTGGAGTGCGCCAATTACCGAGGAATAACCCTCCTTAATTCGGCGTACAAAATTATGTCCCGTATTCTGTTCAACAGATTGAGACCGCTTGAAGAGTCCTTCGTCGGCGAATACCAAGCAGGTTTTCGTGAGGGCCGATCAACGACGGATCAAATGTTTACTCTGAGACAAATCCTTGATAAATTCCGGGAGTACAACTTGCAGACACATCATCTGTTTATTGATTTTAAGGCGGCGTACGATTCAGTGAAACGGAATAAATTATGGCAAATTATGCTTGAACATGGTTTTCCGGCGAAACTTATACGGCTGATTCGTATAACGTTGGACGGATCGAAATCAAGTGTAAGGGTTGCGAATATCGACGTCATTTGTTACCTTAGATGGATTAAAGCAGGGTGATGCACTCTCGGACCTACTGTTCAATATAGCGCTCGAGGGAGCGATTAGGAGAGCTGGTGTGCAAAGAAGCGGTACCATTATCACAAAATCGCATATGCTCCTGGGATTTGCGGACGATATCGATATTATCGGAATTGATCGCCGTGCCGTGGAAGAGGCTTTTGCGCCTTTTAAGAGAGAGACAGCGAGGATTAGACTCACGATCAATACCAGCAAAACGAAGTACATGGTCGCTGGCAATCAACGTGGGTTCATTAGTGGTGGTGGTAGCGAAATAGTGCTGGATGGTGAAAAATTTGAAGTGGTAGAAGAATTTGTGTATCTTGGAATATTAGTGACGTGCGATAATGATGTTACCCGCGAGGTGAAAAGGCGTATTGCAGCTGCAAATAGGGCTTATAACGGACTTCGTAACCAGCTTAAGTCCCGTAGTCTGCAAACGAAAACAAAACTCGCGCTGTATAGTACTTTGATTCTTCCGGTGGCTTTATACGGCCATGAGACATGGACGTTAAAGGAGGCTGATCGGAGAGCTCTCGGAGTGTTTGAGCGTAAGGTGCTGCGGACAATACTCGGCGGTAAACAGGAGAACGGTATCTGGCGGCGTCGCATGAATCACGAATTGTACCAGGTGTATAAAGGGCTGGATATTATTAAGCTTATACAACACGGCAGACTACGGTGGGCTGGTCACGTTGTTCGTATGCCGGAAGAACGCCAAGCGAAGATAATATTTAGTAGAGAACCCGGAAGAGGCCGCAGGCTTCGTGGAAGGCCGCGTACACGATGGCTTTTTGCAGTTGAAGAAGACCTGAGGGCGCTCAATGTTCAGGGCGACTGGAAGCGATTGGCCCAGGATCGAGTCCAGTGGAGAAGGATACTCCATTCGGCGTAGGTTCATCGAAGAGCTGTAGCCCATCAAGTAAGTAGTATCATTTTCGGCAGTCACCAGTGAGCCCAAGTACACAAATTCTTCTACCACCTCGATTTCGTCACCACCGATACAAACTCGCGGTGGGTGGCTCACATTGTATTCTCTTGAACCTCTTCCTATCATGTACTTCGTCTTCGACGTGTTGATGACTAGTCCGATCCGCTTAGCTTCCCTCTTCAGTCTGTTGTAGGCTTCCTCCATCTTCTCAAAGTTACGTGCCATGATATCAATGTCGTCGGCGAAACCAAATAACTGGACGGACTTCGAAAAAATCGTACCACTCGTGCCAATACCTGCCCTTCGTATTACTCCCTCCAAAGCGATGTTGAATAGTAGACATGAAAGACCATCCCCTTGCCGTAACCCTCTGCGCGTTTCGAAGGGACTCGCGAATGCCACTGAAACTCGAACTACGCACATCACCGGATCCATCGTCGCCTTGATCAACCGTATTAGTTTATCCGAAAATTCGTTTTCGTGCATAAGCTGCCATAGCTGATCCCGATCGATTATATCATATGCAGCTTTGAAGTCGATAAATAGATGATGTGTGAGTACGTTGTTTTCGCGGCATTTCTGCAATATCTGGCGAACACCTGGTCCGTGGTAGAGCGTTCGCCTATGATACCCGCCAGGTACTGTCCCACGAATTCTCTTGCAATTGGTGTAAGTCGACGGCATAAAATTTAGGAGTGTACCTTGTAGGCGGCGTTCAGCAAAGTGATTGCACGGTAGTTGCTGCAATCCAGATTACCGCCCTTTCTGTAGATGGGACACACGACACTTTCCATCCACTCCTGCGGCAAAACATCCTGCTCCTAAATCTTGGTGATCCCCCAGTGCAGTACTCTAGCTAGTACATCAGCATCGTATTTAAATACCTCTTCTGGTAGTTGATCAACCCCAGGGGCTTTGTTGTTTTTCAGCCGGCCGATATCCTCCTGGATTTCCTGGAGATCCTGAGCTGAAAAAGGTATATCTTGCACGCGTGCTCCTAGGTTTGTCACTTCACCATGCTGCCCTCGTTTCCTGCCACATAACTATTCAGGTGCTCTTCGTAGTGCTGCCAGCAACTTTGGATCATCTCACGCTCGTCCGTAAGAAGATTTCCGTTTATGTCCTTACGGGTATACCCCGTTAGGCACAAGGACGTTAGGCATAACGGACGATAGGTATAATGTACGTTAGGCATAATGGACGTTAGGCATAAATTGACCCAAAGAACAGCCTATGACATAAAGAAGGCAGAATTATGCCAAACGTCCATTATGCCTAACGTATATTATGCCTATCGTCCATTATGCCTAACGTACTTATGCCTAACGTCCTTATGCCTAACGTACTTATGCCTAATGTCGCGGACCCGTCCTTACACATGTCATGTTCAACTTCTTATAGAACTTTACAGCAAATGTGCCCCCCAAACAAATAAAAGTTTGAAAACATGAATTAAACGCATTAATTAAAAAAAAATACCATGTAAATCTCCCGTAAAAGATTACGTAAATACCGAATCTAGTATATTGCATGGTGTAAACATTAGAATAGTTGGGACAAGATACCTCTTACGATAAATATGTATGAGTGAAGAGACAAAATAAATGCATCTGATGATGCTCATAGCTAGATTTGGAAAATAAAAGATATGATATATGAAAGATGTAGGATGTAAAGCATTCTAAGTAATGTACATACCCGCACAAAAATAAGCACTTTGGTATCACCGATGCGATATTTTCCCTCTGATACTCGCACCATGGGGAACTGCGACGGGCAGGTGCATTTTTCTACCAGATCGCGAACCTGAAACGAAGCAATGCAGACGTAATGAAATCATTAGAATATGTTTATTATTCAGACAAGGGAACGGGAGCGATATACATTGCCACCAACCGAGCGGTATAGTAGAAGCAGATACAGTAACCTACGAACTCGTTCGGCCATATACGAATTAACTGGATCCATCAGAACCAGAACCTGTTCGCGAATTAGTGTCTTTTTGTACGCCTTATAATAAATATCGTCACAGAAATATTTGCCATAGCAGTAAAATGCCGCCTACTTACTCCAGCGGCGGTGAAGTAGATCACAACGTAGAGTAGAGACTGAATTGCAGATAAGATTGGTTTTCTTGTTTTGCTGTCATCCATCATCGATTTTATGAAAGAATCAAGCGTGTCATGTTACATGTCCTACAGAAGACTTTGTCTACTGTATACCAAGATAATGTATATTTTCAAGCGCTTTTAAAAGAATGCTTATAGCCAAAATATGCTTTGTGAGAGAGCTTTTAGCGACCAGGTTCAGCAGGTTCAACAAAGCATTAATAGAAATTACTGTTATCCAGTAGATACAGGACAGGTCAAGGCAATCAATTAGTTCACAGATTATTCGGTGTCCCAGTAGAAATGACAGGATTGATATTACTTTAACATAGTTGATAATTTATGCCTCACTAAAAAGATACGACTTATCTAGAATTGTATTTTTGAAAAAATCATGTGTTTTTGTACAAGATGCCTAAACGTTTTAATTCTTGCACCGTATTTTACTCTTATGATTCTAATATATTTAACCATTCAGCGGAATTAGATTTTCTTACATTTATGTATAAGAACCTACAAAAAACTGTATAACAACTGTTGCGAAATTGTTAGATGCTAATACTAAAATGTAAGCCCTTTTACCGTAAAGTGTTAGGTGTTATACAATATTTGTATAAAAATCTAGCCATTTCGTATATGCCTAGTTCTCATACAGAAATGTTAGAAAAAAAACTGAAAAACGCTGGTTAGGTGTAAGAATTTGCAATCAAGAAAAGCGGCTATCCTCAAACGCATTGACATTTGAATGTACGATGATTGTGAAGAAATGCTAATAATCTGTCACGATATCGTTCCCTAGTGTAAAAGAGCAATTTTGTTCCGAGCTCATTGCATGCCAATCAACCACCCGCACCGGTGCGCGGTGTTTGTCTATCGCTGGTTTACCATCAAGTAGGATCCAATGAATAGAGAGACAGATTACAAAACACAACCGTTAAAAATTAATTCATCACGGGCGCAAAACCTTTGTTAACAGAATCCAGGCAAAAACTGTGCCAACTTTTTTTTCGAAAGGCAAAATCAATATTTTCACCTATTATTGATTGACCACTACTGATGAATGAGGAGGAGATTTGCCTTTTGAATCATGCAACTTGAGCTGTGATTTGATGAACGCCAACAACTTCAGGTACTCAATTTGCGTTGTTGAACAAGCGACAGCCACAGGCAGTTGAAAGTGGGCTCAAACGTATAGCGGCAATCTACAATTTCACCCACTAAATTTTTGTGTTGATTACAGTTGCGATTCGTTGGTTGGATCACAATGTTATATTTAGAAACTAACGGGCAAACATCTGCAATAGATCACCCCAACTGACCTCAGCAACTAAAACTTATATTAGTGAAATTTCAACGTTAGAATTTCTGTTTTTATTCGCACATTAGACCATCCTCCCCTACGTGACGACCGCGACCGCTAGCAACGGCCAGGGCCAGATAAATGACATCAGGTTACTACGTTGAGCACTGGACAAAGGAGATATTGTGTTGGCCAGACGACTTGTCACAATATGCACCTCCAATCCAATATGCTGTTGTGTACAAAAATGTCACTTTTACTTTCAATAGCAATCAAAGCACAGCGAATCGGAGAGAATCTCGCACTAAACCAATCCGCAGAACACGGATTTCCATAGCTAGAAACATCTTGCAGTTTAGCACGGTGTCTTTACACGCTTAGGGTAAGACGGTATAATTTGCCCCCCTTAAGGCAATACCTATGAAAACTTGTTACTTTTGAACGCAATTTATGCAAACGTTGTGTTAAATAGGGGAAGATGGTCGGTAGTTGGCACCCTTTTCTTTTTGGTCCTAACTTTGCACAATGTGGTGATATTTGGATACCAATGGAAGCATATAGGCATGAGCTAATAACCAGTGGAGAGATTTGTTTTATTTCATCTATTGGCAAAATGTTATTACCAATTTTAGCGTTGGTTTTATGCCTAAATAAATGAAATTTATTACATTTAAGTACATTATACAAATTTTATAAACATTTCAAAAATTGTTAGTTTTGCTAACAACTTGGCTTATAGCCTGAAATTAGGCAATAAACTGATGATTTCCCTTGATAATCACCTGGGTGCCGACAACCGAAATAAGTAACCCTTTTGAAAAATGAAAATAATAGTTAAATTATGACCCCTACGGTGGTATTCAATATTGAATTACAAAATAGAGTAAATTTGCTTTGTAAATACGTAATGCGCTCACCATTTCGATCGTTTTACTACGGTTTATAGCACATGACAAAAAAACTCAGAAGCCTCCTTTCAAGAGGCTCAGAAACCTCCTTTCAAAAGGCTCAGAAGCCTCCTTTCAAGAGGCTCAGAAACCTCCTTTCAAAAGACTCAGAAGCCTCCTTTTAAGAGGCTCAGAAGCCTCCTTTCAAGAGGCTCAGAAGCCTCCTTTCAAGAGGCTCAGAAGCCTCCTTTCAAGAGGCTCAGAAGCCTCCTTTCATGAGGCTTAGAAGCCACCTTTCAAGAGGCTTGGAGCCACCTTTCAAGAGGCTCAGAAGCCTCTTTTCAAAAGGCTCTGAAGCCTTTTTCCAAGAGGCTCCTTTCGAGAGGCTCGGAAGCCTTCTTTCAAGTGGTTAGGTTGCCTCGTTTCAAGAAGCTCGTATGCCTCCTTTTAAGAGGGTAGGAAGTCTACTATCAAGTGGCTTGGAAGCCTCTTTTCAAGATGCTAGGAAACCTCACTTCAAGAAGCTCGGAATTCTTCTTTCAAGAGGCTTGGAAGCGTACTATCAAGAGGCTAAGAAGCGTCCTTTCAAGATGCAAAGGAAGCCTCCTTTTAAGGTCACTCCTGACGGAATCCAAGATTAAAAGTGCTCGCGTTTTCGAGGGCACACCACTCGATACGGCAGCAACGCTCAACTGTCATTTTTATTATTTCACGCATGCTGCGACGCAGCAAAGCTAATTTAACAAAAATGACAGTTGTGCGCCGCCTCGAGTGGTCGAGTGGTGTGCCCCCGAAAACGCGAGCACTTTTAATCTTGGATTCCGTCAGGAGTGACCTTAAGGTGATTATACAATAAAGCCAGAAATCGGCCATTTTGTAAACCACGTGCTTTTCCAATTTTTTTTTCAAGAGCACGAGATAAAAGAACCATAACGCATATGGGCCTGAAATAATGGTAGATCGTTTGCTTAGTTATGCTGAACAATCATAATTTGAGTTTCGCCACTCTACGAAAACTATTACGCCAGATTTGGGCTTTTGTAAATGTATGTAGATAAACGTGTGGTGAATTTGAAATTCACCACGGGCTTCATTCTATAATTACCTTAAGTGACTCGAAAACCGCCTTCAAGAGGCTTGGAAGCCTATCTACAAGAGGTTCCCTTTAAGCCTTTAATCAAGAGGCGTGGAAACGTACTTTAAAGGGATTCAAAAGCTGAAAGGAGCTTCCCTTCGTGAGGTGAACCGGTCAAGGGCCGAAAACCTCATTAATAAAGACAATAAAAAAAAAGCTTCCCTTCAAAGGCCTCGGAATTATTTTCTCAAGAGGATTGGAAGCCTCCCTTCGAGAGGGGTTACCTCAATTGATGCAAAAGTTCGAAGGGGTACCTCTCAAGAAAAAGGTTGAGAACCGCTGATGTATGGCATGAAGGTTTAATTGTAAAATTTATTGATGAATTTTAATTTTCCTCTGTACATTATTAAACTGATCCAAAATTATTTATCAGAACGTTCACTGCAGGTAAACTATCAGAATTCGAAATCTGATTGATTACCTGTAAGAGCTGGTGTTCCCCGAGGCCGCATACTGGGGCGCATATTGTATAACATTTTTCTTCTGACTTACCTGATTTACCACCAGAGTGTCAACAATCTTTGTTTGCAGATGACACGGGCCTCTTAGCCAAAGGGCGAAGCCTTCATGTCATTTGTAATAGATTGTAAAATAGTTGGGTAACGGGATGTAATATTAGGCCTGGATGCAACGTTGGCTCATCATGCAAATAATCAATAATTCAACAATAATACATTGTTTTGTAGATAGATATTTATCAAGGCTTCTTTGAAAAGTGTATCAAGCCGACTTTATTTATATTACTCAAGATTCATGCACTTCTTCAACTGATAATCGCAATTAACCTTCGTGAAAAATTGCTTTGACTTGGTTTGTTTGCAACAACTTAAGTACAATGTAGGCAGTGCAAAAGATTTTGACGTAAACTACGTCTAAGGGGAAGACTCGGATATAGGGTGACAAATGAAAATTTCCAAATTGGGGACCGTCACGAAATCATGTAAGATTTGTAACATTAATAGGTCCTTTATCTTTCAATGGATTTTAATGATTTATATATCAATCGATTCGCAAACTCTCCACCAATTTGCCAGTAGTATTTTAATTTTTGATTTTCAACGCTAAACTTTTAAAAATTTTAGTTCTTTCATCCATCATGCATTCCCTATACAGCGTGTTCCAATCCATGGTAATTGCCTACTTTTAGGGTATTATCAATTATGGTATGAGGTGTACACTGAGAAAAATTTTATAGTAGAAATTGAAAATAATATCAATCAGATTTACTACATTTATGGTAAAATTAAGCGATTTGTCTCTTCAGTTGAAAAACGTCGGTACTGTTCTTAATTTTACCATAAAATTGTAATTTTTACTACAACGTTTTTATCAGTGTATGAATGGGGTGGTCCACCTGTCCACCTTACATAGTGGGAGGGGCTGCTAAAACTGGGTAGTAGTGTCGGTGAGATGGTTCCTCCTCTTCTACCCGGTAAAAATCGTTTACTCATTAATGGGTACTTTTTGTCTGCTATCTCTTTCTCCCTGCTGAAAAATTTACCCATTTTGGGAGAATAAGTGGATTTACTCATTTAAATGAGTAGATCCACTTATTCTCTCAAAATGGGTAAATTTTTCAGCAGAGGGAAAGAGATAGCAAAGAAAAAGTACCCATTAATGAGTAAACGTGTTTCTCCGTGTATATAGAGTGGAATGATTTGTTCAGTTTACTGCAAGGATGTTATCGATCATTTAGTAATCTGCCTTCGATCATTTAGTAGTTTGTCAATAACTCATTCCAGAGGCTTAATTTCAAAATGTGTTGTATGGTGGACTTCTAGTCCAAAGGTTTATCTACAACTCTGCTCAACAGTTCGTTGTTTGAATTACACTAATAACGGAGATAGTGCTAGTAGCAACAACTTAGACTAAATGATTGCATATTTTGTAATCATTTAGTATAAGTATAGCAACTAGCACCGTAACTCCTTTAATAGTGGTATTCAAATATCGACCTGTTAAGAAGAGTTGTAGAAAAACCTTCGCACTAAAAGTCCCCCATGCAATACATTTTGAAATAAGGCCTCTGAAATGAGTTATTGACAAACTACTAAATGATCGAAGGCAGATTACTAAATGATCGATAACATCCTTGGTTTACTGTATTTGGTTTTACGTAGTTTACGTCGAGCGGTCGTGTCTTGTATACAACCTCAAGATTTTTTCTTTTGCCCAATAAAGTAGTTTTTGGAATGGATATCAATCCCACTATTTTAACCATCATGTTAAAGTCACTTTTTTCATTAGTATAGTGAAACAATTAACCAAAACTTTTTTGAACAATATTAGAACACTTGTTGCCAAAATTCGGCTGATGATTTTCACTTGAAGCAGCACATTATAATTGCCTACCTTACGGCTTATGCAAACGATTTGTACAGTGAATAATGCACCAACATTTCATGGGCCGAAAAAGCATCCAACACCAGAGCCGAGATTAGGAAAATTGGCCGAACATAAAGTCCATTTCGCACGAAACTTTTGATGGATTAAATAATATATTTTTAACCATTATTGTTGGTTTTGAATACTTAGCGTAATAACCAAAAGTAAGTAATGCCATATTTTCTCCACTGACTTGCAAAAAAGGAAAATTTCACCGCATGCTTCCAAAACTCAGCTTATAATTTTCCCACATAAGCCGAGAGCTTCTTATTTGAAACCTGCAAGCAGACATATTGTCACTATGAATGGGGTCCCAATCAATTGGTCTAGCGAAGCTAAATATTTGGGTCTTCTGCTAGATTAAAAATTAACTTTATGAAATCACATTGAAGGCACTCAAGCCAAATGTAACAAATATATTTTAAGTGATTCTCTTATAAACAGAAAATCAAAACTTTGTCTTAAGAACATATTTTTGATTTACAAACAAATTTTTAGAACGCTGTTAGAATTTTCTATTGCAAGGATTAGATCCTTGTACCCTTAATATAAATTAGGTCAAGTTTAGTTTAAGTTAAAGACATTGTAATTTCTATACATGGTTCAATTCATTTTTATTTATTTATTTATTTTGACATCGTCTTCAACTTATAAATTGCACTGATTGTTTGACTTAATCCTATTTTTAAAATCTAATTTGCTACCATTGAAGTCGAAAAAAACAATACACTTCGTTGAATAGTCTGCAGCATAAGTCTTATGGATTATTTTGACCGTAATGTGTGCGGTGGCCACTGGCCTGAGTTGACGAGACGGTGCATGAAATCGAACATTCTCCAGGATGTAACGGCAGTCGTTGTTGCACGTTATGACGTCGAAAATAAACATCCTCTGAAGCATCACTCGACGGTCTGCCAATGGATGCAAGTCAATCGAAGCACAACGATTTCAGTATGGATCGTTTCATGGTAAGCGGCGCAGGGCGTAGTTGATGAAGCGTTTCTGTATTCTCTCGATAGGTTCAATGTGAACGGAATGATACTGAGCCCTGATTTGCACGCCATGCTCCGAATTAATGCACTATATAATGATTTAAGAGCATGGACATCATCGAACTGTGGTGTATTACGCCGTAAGAATCCGAGCACAGCGTTGCCTTAGCGATGGTAGCTGATAAATGCACCGTAAAACGAAGCTCACTGTCGAGAACGATTCCAAGGTCTTTGATCGATGTAACACTCTGAAGCGCTGTGTGACTCAGACAATAGTCGTAGGTTACAGAAGAAGATCGGCAACGTGTGACTGTTATGGCTTTGGATTTAGACGGTTTGCACCAGTTTGCAACTTTAATTTATTTATTTATTTATCCATCAACAGGCTTAAAATAGCCCCAATGATGTTGGTAATAATATAAAACAAAAACAGAGATACAAATCAGGTCAGCAAATAGAAGTAAAACAAAATAAAAATAGAACAAAAAATAACAATCAATAATCTACATTCATCATCTAATACTGTTACGGACACCTGTTAGAAAAGAATGACGAAAACTTATGACGAAGCATATCACGTGTACTGTTGAAGTCGAACAACGGTGCCACTCTATTAAAGATCCGTTGTAAGCCACTAACTCCTCCTTGCAGGCCATAATTGGTACGTCGTAGAGGCAACCGAAGCATTACACTGTTGCGAAGCGTGCGTTGTTGAACGTTAATATCGATTCTCTCCAAGATGGCTTCACAATCGATTCGACCTTGAAGCGTATCAGCAATCGTCATAGCTCTTGCTGTATCTCTTCTGGTGCGGAGCAGCTCAAGATCTATTAAACGACATCTGCTCTCGTAGCTCGGCAACTGGAACGGATTCCTCCAAGGAAGCTTTCGAAGCGCAAAACGAAGGAAGCGGCGCTGGACGGATTCTACTCTATCAGAGCCATTGTTGTAGGCCGGGCTCCAGACTGCTGCACAATATTCCAGTGTGGAGCGAATGAGGGCACAATACAGAGACTTCAGACAATATATATCGGTAAAATTTTTCGCTGTTCTGAAAATAAATCCCAGCGTCTTTGAAGCTTTCTCGACGATATACGAGACATGCTGCTTGAATGTTAATTGCGAGTCTAAAATAACTCCCAGATCCTTCACTTGATTTACGCGCCCGATTGTGGTACCGTGTAGGTTGTAGGCGAATGTGATCGGTTGCCTCTTTCGCGAAAAGGTGATGACGGAACACTTGGTAGGATTCAGTGTCAAGCGGTTTAGCAGGCACCAACTGGCAAAGAGATCTAGTTGCTCTTGCAGATAGTAGCAGTCGGCGATTGATTGGATCAAAAGGAAGATTTTTAGGTCGTCAGCGTACGATAACCGGGGGCTCTTTATGATCAAATGCGCATCGTTGAAGTAGAGTAGAAAAATCAGTGGACCTAGATGACTTCCTTGAGGTATACCGGATGTTGCAAAGAAGCAATCAGATCTGAAGTCTCCAATCGCTATCATCAGTTGTCGGTCCGACAAATACGATCTAAACCAGCGAAGAAGGTTGCCGCAAATACCGAATCTATCAAGTTTTGCTATCACGATGACATGGTCTATCTTATCAAATGCGGCGGATAGGTCGGTGTAAATGACATCTGTCTGAGCTTGTTCAATCATGCTATCGGTGATAAACGATGTCAGGCACAAAAGGTTGGTGGTCGTTGAACGTCCAGCAGTAAAACCGTGCTGATCTGAGCAGAGGTGTTGTTTGCAATGCGAGAGCAACGGTTCCATGATAATCAGCTCGAAGAGTTTCGACAACGCACTCAGCGAAGATATGCCTCGGTAATTGTTAACGTCACGCTTACTGCCTTTTTTGTGTACAGGAAACATGTGGGCGTGTTTCCAGCAGGATGGAAATTCGCCGCTGGATAAAGACGAACGAAATAAGCGCTGAAGCGGTACTAATAAGCAGGAGATATGTTTCTTCAAGAACGATGCTGGAATCCCATCTGGACCGGGACTGTTCGATGATTTCAGTTGAGACGCAGCCCTGGAAATTGCATCCGCGTCCACATCGAATGTACCAAGCGTTTGTCCAACCAATGGCACATTACTAGCAGCGAGGGTGGCTTGATTATCACTTACAGCTTCATTGCTAAATACGCTAGAGAATTTCTCTGCGAAAAGACGACACGTTTCTTGGGTGGAAGTGGCTATTTCGTCATCCAGGTGCATCGAGGATGGAAACCCAGACTCCTTTCGCTGTTCATTGACATATTTCCAAAAACGTTTTGGATGAGAGCGTAGAGCGCTGAATATCTTGCTCGTATTGGAAAAAACATCTTTGATTGGCTCGCTTGTACTCGTAATTGAGCCTGACGTAATGATTTCTAAGCGGTACTGTACGGTGCCTTGTAAACTTACGCAGGGCAGCTCGTTTAGTTGATTTCAGTTTGCGTAATGAAGTCGTTTGCCAGGGACAGTCGGTTTTCCTGTCTCGCACAGTCTTTGGAACATGTCGATCAATAACGTAAGTTAAAATATTTGAGAAAATTCGCGCCGCAGTTTCGACGTCCTCTTGTTCCAGAATACTTTCCCAATCTAATGAAGACAATAACTCGTCGATACTTCGATTATCGGCTCTTGAGAAATTGTATGAAACAGTTACATCTGAAGCATTGAAATCATGCGCCGCATTATGAGCGATCGTCACAAGCAATGGCGGGTGATGCAACATTTACAATATCAGTATGCCAAGCACAACAGTCTACGAGCGATTTTATGGCAAGGTATATTTTCAAATCGTGCGCATTAAGCTGCTTTCCGGAGCTCAGGTTGCTACACAGATCATTACCGAAAAGAATAAAGATGAGCGGACCTAGGATATTGCCCTGCGGTACTCCAGAGGGAATGTCATAGGCATAAGACTTGGTACCATGTGCTTTGACGAAAGCCTGCGACAGGCTAAGTACGATTTTAACCACCGAATGATCCAAGTAGGTAAGCCAAGTCGGTCAAGTTTTGCTATCGCTAGTGCATGGGGCACCTTGTCAAACGCCTTTGAAAAGTCAAAATAAATAGCGTCGACCTGGCTACGGGTCTCCAATTCGTCTAGCACTGTATGGGTGAATGCCATTAGGTTGGATGTCGTCGAGCGCTTTTTCGTGAACCCATGTTGATACTCGGAGATGATAGACTGTAACTGCTGTGCTGGGTATAACACTTCGTGCAGAAGACTCTCAAAAACTTTGTTCAAGATTGATATCGGACGATAGTTCTCTACTATGTATGCTACCGGCTTTGTACACGGGAACGATCGAAGCAAGCTTCCAATCTTCCGGGAAAACACTATCGCTTATACTTACTTGATACTTGATGGGCTACAGCTCTTCGATGAACCTACGCCGAATGGAGTATCCTTCTCCACTGGACTCGATCCTGGGCCAATCGCTTCCAGTCGCCCTGAACATTGAGCAAAAAGCAAAAAGCCATCGTGTACGTGGCCTTCCACGAAGCCTGCGGCCTCTTCCGGGTTCTCTACTAAATATTATCTTCGCTTGTCGTTCTTCCGGCATACGAACAACGTGACCAGCCCACCGTAGTTTGCCGTGTTGTATAAGCTTAATAATATCCAGCCCTTTATACACCTGGTACAATTCGTGATTCATGCGACGCCGCCAGATACCGTTCTCTTGTTTACCGCCGAGTATTGTCCGCAGCACCTTACGCTCAAACACCTCCGAGCTCTCCGATCAGCCTCCTTTTTCGTCCATGTGTCATGGCCGTATAAAGCCACCGGAAGAATCAGAGTAGTATACAGCGCGAGTTTTGTTTTCGTTTGCAAACTACGGGACTTAAGCTGGTTACGAAGTCCGTAATAAGCCCTATTTGCAGCTGCAATACGCCTTTTCACCTCGCGGGTAACATCATTATCGCACGTCACTAATGTTCCAAGATACACAAATTCTTCCACCCCTTCAAATTTTTCACCATCCAGCACTATTTCGCTACCACCACCACTAATGAACCCACGTTGATTGCCAGCGACCATGTACTTCGTTTTGCTGGTATTGATTGTGAGTCCAATCCTCGCTGTCTCCCTCTTAAAAGGCGCAAAAGCCTCTTCCACGGCACGACGATCAATTTCGATAATATCGATATCGTCCGCAAATCCCAGGAGCATATGCGATTTTGTGATAATGGTACCGCTTCTTTGCACACCAGCTCTCCTAATCGCTCCCTCGAGCGCTATATTGAACAGTAGGTTCGAGAGTGCATCACCCTGCTTTAATCCATCTAAGGTAACAAATGACGTCGAAATTTCATCCGCAACCCTTACACTTGATTTCGATCCGTCCAACGTTATACGAATCAGCCGTATCAGTTTCGCCGGAAAACCATGTTCAAGCATAATTTGCCATAATTCATTCCGTTTCACTGAATCGTACGCCGCCTTGAAATCAATAAACAGATGATGTGTCTGCAAGTTGTACTCCCGGAATTTATCAAGGATTTGTCTCAGGGTAAACATTTGATCCGTCGTTGATCGGCCCTCACGAAAACCTGCTTGGCATTCGCCGACGAAGGACTCTTCAAGCGGTCTCAATCTGTTGAACAGAATACGGGACATAATTTTGTACGCCGAATTAAGGAGGGTTATTCCTCGGTAATTGGCGCACTCCAGTCTGTGCCCTTTCTTAAAGAGAGGGCAAATGAGGCCGTCCAACCAGCTAGCAGGCATTTCCTCGTCTTCCCATATTTTCGACTATCGCTTATAGATCGATTGAAAATTGAAGCAAGGGCATTGCCAGGGATGAAGCTTGTTTGATGAAGGTGGGCGGTAAGCGATCGGGTCCCGGTTCTTTTGATGTGTCAAGCGAGCTGAGAGCTTCAAAAATATCCGCATTACAAAAGTGACTTGAGGATGCCGGACGGAATACGACGGAAGACTTTCGATGTAGCTTTGATCCAATGGAGGAGGATTGTCGTCATGTACTGAGCGGAAGAAGCTGGCAAACAAATTTGCTGTTGCGACAGGTGATCGGGAGGAAAGCGTACGATAAGTAACGTCAGCAGGGATATTGTTCAACCCCTTCCGTTTTTAACGTAGGCCCAGAACGATGAAGGATCATTTTTCAAATTAGCTTGAATATTTACTATGTACTCACGGAACTGACAATGCTGCATAGGAGTATATTCTTCTTCATCTAAACCGCAGATTAGTCGCGTTCACTTTAATCATGTTTCGGAAGAACTTCTTCCTGCATTTCCGCAGACGATTGCGAAGATTCCGGAGTTGTGTCGTCCACCATTCCCGAGCAGCACAAGTCGGACAAAACTAGTTGCAGTAACTTTATTGCGACTTAATCTGATCACATATGAGTTGCAGTAACCTATGTGGATCATGTGTGCTGCTTGGGTTGCATTGCAGTGTTGTACTTTTGTACTTTTTAGAAGGTCGGCAAATTTTGACCGGTACGTTTTCTCGGATGATCTGTTCGATGCTGCGATAGAACGCGGTAACAGAATCGTCGATTGAGGCATACCTCATAACATGATTCCAGTCCAGGGCAGCAATCCGTGCACTGACGATTTGATAATCACACCTGTTAACGCCGTAGTCAACGGTAGATATTGGCACTGATCTTTCATCGAGAGAACGGACGTCAACGGTTAAAACTAGTGGCTTGTGATGAGGTTAAATTTTTAAAAGAGCAGATGGCGAATCGAAGAGATCTATGATGCATGAATAGCTTACGAACACCAAGTCAAGAAGTTTTCCGTTCGCGTTCACAAGATCATTGATCTGATGCAGACCGGAGGATAACAAGGACTCTGATAGGGCAAGCTCCTGCTCAGTTGACGCGTTGATAGGCAAGTATCCGTTAACTTCATCATCGAAATGCCAGACTAGATTCGGCAGATTGTAATCTCCGAGACAAACAATAAAATCACAGGAATCGGAATGATTCAGTATCTGGCTAATAGAATCCGCGTGTTTCGTGTAGATATCAGGGCAGCTGTTTGGGCGAATGTAGATGCAGCTAACGTAAAGCCATTTTCAAAGCCAAATTCAACCAGAGAAAAAATCTTAAAACTTTCCTTTCTGGCCGGTTCTCAAAATTGATTGGCTTTTAATTTAGGGTTCCATGAAGTGAAGTTGATTCATTTAAAATAGTTAATGGGCAACCTCATAAGTCGGTTTTTCACTAAAGTAATTTCCGTAGTAATTGTTGTTCAAACGTAAAATAACATGTGTACAGTCCAATCAAAACCAAATTAGCTCAGAATTATGGAGGTCTTCTAAAATGGCAAACGTAATCGCGAAAATGTCAGAATTTGAATCACTCTCATGTCGATATAGATAGATAAAATAAAAGTAAATGAACATGTCTAATGCTACCACCAATGCCTATCGTTTTTGCACACAATTCAATAAATCGCATCCCAAGCCTGTATCGATCAGTGCTAACGATTTAATAAATGATTAAAAAGCGAAGGCACTTTCGGCATCCGTGTGCTATTAGCATATTAATTATTTTTTTTGCTTTTCATACGAGGCGCTTTGATATGCGTCAATGTCGGTGGCAGAGCGGAAAGCATTCAATACGCATTTCCTCTGTCACTTCCAATCAGAAGCGAAGGTGTTCGAATATGGCAATGATGGCTAATCGCCGGAGACGTTTCAGTCTCTTGCTGTCGTCGTCGTCGTTTCCACACAATCGGAATGTAAATGCACAACTCGAACGAGTAGGTAAAGCCCAGCTATTTGTTCAAACCCCTATCTTCTTCTGTCGAATTATCATCGAACGAGTTTTTGTTCTTCAAGTGATTTGGGTGATTAACGAATGGTTATTTTCATTGTTATGCTGGTACAAGGGTAAGGCAAATAAACCGTTGCCGAACCTTACGTAACGTTCAGCATCTTAGGGGAACAGGCGAACCACGTGTCAATCATATTTGTCAAGTAGCTGGAAAGTCAGAGCACTGCGTACGCTTTGATTACTATTTGCTTGGACCGTGGGGTCTGTTTACACATACTGAAAGCGAAAGTACTCACAATGCTGATTGCTCTTCGGAAGATAATTGATGCAACAGACGAAGTATGAGGTTGGTTGTCCCTTTGAATGGATGCTCTTTGTCGTTAGGCATCGAACTACACGTGTTTATATGTTCGTGTCTCTGCTTAAATATATTTCAATGACTTGGATGTTCGATGAAATGCCAAATCTTTCATTGATTACGTCCGAGTTCCGGCTTCACGTAGTTCCTCTGTGAGGCGATTATATGTAGGTTCTGTAATCTGAGCAATGCTAGCACAAATTTTATCCGAATTTTGGGGTGGCTTGTAGAGACGCCCAATAACGTTTATTCTGATCTGTAGATTACGTTTGGGCAAAAATGTGGTTGTCGATGTTAAATCACAAAATAGCGACGTGCACCATCACAGGTCCTTCTCATGTATAGACAAATTAAAAGTTTTAGAGCATCTATTAGGGTCGGAGAATTAACCTTTTGTCTGTGCTCTGGGGTCAATATGACCCCAGGCCACTTTGAGTGGCTGCCATTTTTTTAATTTTCAACCGATTCTCCTAATTTTTGGCAGTTTGGTAAAACTCGCCGAGATCTGTCTCCTAGGTGCAAATTCACTTCAAAAATCTTGAAAATATGCGCTACAGTGTACTTTTTTCAAAAAACTTACGTTGTCTGTGCTCTGGGGTCAAATTGACCCCAAATTGAAATTGCTATAACTTTTTTAATGCTTGGCCAATTTTGGATTTTTGGGGCTGTTTCGAAAGATAATTTAATCATCTTTCAGGTCGTTACC
Source organism: Armigeres subalbatus (assembly GCF_024139115.2). Lineage (NCBI taxonomy): Eukaryota > Metazoa > Arthropoda > Insecta > Diptera > Culicidae > Armigeres > Armigeres subalbatus. Next base: position 194,623,083 of record NC_085141.1, read on the forward strand.
AAAGATTGACTATAGGTGGGCGGGTACATCGCGGGGAGAGGTTTTCGTAAAAAGGGTACAAAAATAGTGATTTTTCATGCTTATTTTACTTATATCTGAAAATCCTACCCATTTTGAACTGCACCTTTTCAAAAAGGTTATGCAGGAAGGCGTGTGCTTTGATATGAGGCATTGATTAGTTTAGAGCTTGGTCGCTAGGTGGCGGTTTATATGAATTCATTACTTTAGACTACTCAAGTAATTCCGATATATGGAATTTTCCTCATTGTAAATATTCTTATCGCACAAATTTGAAATTTGTAAAGATGACGTCTTTATAAAGTTCGTCTGGTGGGAATGGACTGTCATGTGACGAAATGAATAATTAGGAAATTTACAAATAGGCGGCGCTAGCGGACTTGCAATATTCTTGCATATATGAAATATTGCTTTGGCTTGAGATCCCTCATATCTACACTCAAGTTGTATTCGGTAACATTGTTCAGGATGTCTAGCACTACAAAGCGGTGCTCAATATAATGAGTACGTCTTCCAATTTTTGAATTTGTGCGATAAGAATATTTACACTGAGGAGAATTCTATATATCGGAATATCTTAAGTAGTCCAAAATAATGAATTCAAATATACCTCCACCTGGCGGCCGAGTTCTAAACTTATCAACGCATCATACCAGAGCACATGCCTTCCTGCATAACCTTTTTAAAAAAGGTGCAGTTCAAAATGGGTAGGATTTTCGGATATAAGTAAAATAATCATAAAAAACCACTGGTTTAATACCCTTGTTCACTAAAACCCCTCCCCGCAATGTACCCGCCCACCAATAGTTAATCTTTTGTAACGACCTGAAAGATGATTAAATTATCTTTCGAAACAGCCCAAAAAATCAAAAATTGGCCAAGCATTAAAAAAGTTATAGCAATTTCAATTTGGGGTCAATTTGACCCCAGAGCACAGACAACGTAAGTTTTTTTGAGCACAGACAGAAGGTTAATAACGATTGGTTATCGAAAATAGGGCCAAATGTGTTAGTAGTACATTCATCTATAGTCAAGACACGTGACGGATTTTGTTCAATCAGTTTTTCAAGTGTTTTTATAACTAATGAATTGAAAATCCTAAATTGTATTGTTAGATTTAAGTTAGTTAAAAAATACCAAGATTGTATTATTTGGTTTGTAAACTGTTAATATGAAAAGTAGAGGTTTTATGTCTACCGGAGAAGGAGTGAAATTCATTCTTAACTCCACTCCCCTGCCGTAATCTGACGTATACGCCATTTTTCAAAAATGGTGTTAACGAGTAGTACTCATCGATCTTTTTAACAGAAAAATAGAAAACTTGTATGCTGTAATTTGGCGCATACGTCACTTTTTCAGATTACGGCAGTCCCGCCGGCTAAAAGATAAAAGATAAATATCGAATGAGGAAGCGAATATTTAATTTCATGAAAAAAAAATCTGCTGACAATTGAACTACCTATGAGGGGTTCTAATATTTTTCGTATGAGTTGATTTCAAGGTGCGTTCAAAAGAGAACAAATTTTAAAGATCATCGCATGATAATTCAAAAATATGAATTACGTAATCATTATCTTCCACTAAGAACGCTTACTGGATGCAGAAACATTGTAAGGGATGATCCATGAGTTAGATCACATAACAATGTACCATTTTCGATCACACTTTTTGCGTGATCGACAATTGTCGATAAAAATCCTCAGTTAAAATCTGAGATTAGTTCTTTATGTTTGAATTAACCAAAAATGTATTAAATTTTCCAAGAAATTGTTAAATGTTAACCAATTTGATTTTATTGATTTCGTCCACCGTCGTACATTAAATATACACCGTCGTACATTAAATATACATAATTTTCCATCTATTATGAATTATAACATATATTTATAATAAAAATTAAATTGAGATTAAATAGTGCAGATTAAGAATGTTATAATTTTTTAACTTATGTGTTGCGATTTCGAATTGTTTTAAAATATGTGGTAAGATTCTGCTGAGACATTGTAAAGTCAATAGTTCCGCGGTGTTGATTATAAATGTTCATTATTGGATTTAAAGGTCTAAATTTGGCTTAATTTGTTCGATAATAGTTTGTTATGAATAAGGTACGATTTCGTAGTTGCCTCGAAGGTATATAACATTTTAATTTTGATGAGATTTTAGGTGAATCAATACGTTGCGAAACGATATCGTTTAAGGATGAAACCATTGCTATTTCACGATTTCACTTTCAAAGTGTGTATATCAATAAGCATGCAGCGTACTTTGTATGATGGGAGTGGAAATGATGTCCAGCCTGCTTTTGCACAGATTCTAATCTCTCTTCGTGCGTGATTGAGAAAGGAGAGCAAACAATACTGCAATATTCCATTATTGATCTAACATAAGGGTGTCAGGTCATTTGGCCGAACGGGTCGCTTGGTAGCATGTCGTTTGGCCGAATAGTTAGAAGATTTGACCTCAGATTACTACTAGTGAAGAGTGAGAAATGAGAAGTAAGTAATGAGAAGTAGGAAAGTGAAGTGAGAATTAATTGTTCGGAAGTTTATTGCTATAAAGTCTTATTTCCATCTGAAAGCGTTTTTTTTAAAAAGGTTTTTAGAACTGGGATCCAGCTTTGAGACATTACTCCCCAATTTGGTATTTTTCAGAATAGCTAAACGGCTATATTCGCTCATTTTCATCATGGATCAATTCGAACTGATTGCTCAGTTCTTTATGAGAAGAATTGTTTGCAATATTAGAGTTAGAAGGAATATCTGAAGTTTCCAGCTTCCTTCTTCCGCGCTTAGGCAGGACGGTCTTGAAACCTTGTTTTTTTTAAGGAAATGGAGAATGCAGAGATTCCCCATTCCTCTTGTTTTTTGTTAATGCTCATAGTAAAGCGTGAAGACTTGATCTTCTAAGAGGTTCTTTTTCCAGAACGGTATCATTGTGCCGCTTGTCGGAATTTTACTTCCCCAAACGGGTCCAACGCAAAACGAAGGAAGGGTTCAAGCAAATATCGTAACGGCAGCAGTGTGTACAAATAGCACCGAAAAGTACTGTTGAAATCAAAATATTTTGTATAGTATTAAAAACTTCCTTCTTGAAGATGATCATCTCCCGAGCAAAGCTTGAGAGCAAAACGATAACTTGTTTTGATGTTGTGAAATCGAATATGATTACTTAATTTGATATCTTTTTGGTCGTTTTGACGGTTAAAATAACAAAATGTATAGCAGAAAAATCTTACTGTGACATCAAATCGACAACTATTCCTGCTATCGATGAGAGCAAATCGAAAACTAAATTTGATATTGGTTTCGATAACAATATAAGTACACAGTTTGATGTCAGATCATACAATTTAGAAATCTAAGGCAAAATGAGATCAAAATATGTAATCAGTCACGATGATTCATATTTGAAAACAAATTATGATTTCAATTTGATATCAAAATCAAAATATGTTTTCTATATGCTTTAATTATGTTTTCAGACTTTGCTGGGTCTACTTCCCCCATGAAGACAGCTATTTGTGCATGTTTTTACATCAGTATTTCATCGATTGCGAAAGAGTAGAATCCGAAGCAGACGGCTTTTTCACGTAACGTTGTTTTCAAATCTTCTATGAGAACTTTAATCATCATTGTGTTCAACGACAAACTAATTCAACTGAAGAAGGCCTTTTGATTTGGGGCCCATGATGTCAACAACTGCCGATGCATTACTTCATAAGTTCTCCGCCCTGGAAAGGTTTCCTCCCTAGGGAAACGTAATTGTTTTTAAATATTTGTATCGGCACAACTTAATAAAAAAGGAGCTTCACTAGCCAGATAGAAAAGTTTGAGGACCGGTTATGAAGTGTTGCTTACCAAGCTTTATATGTTTATGGATTTCATCATACGCCAGGACTAGAAATGCGAATATTTAATTGTCGCTAAAACGTGAACTTATGTAGCTTCTCAAATAAATTATTCAGTTGCTCATTTGCGTGCACTAACTTATGCACAAAAGCCTATTTTAACAACCAGTTCAACGAGCACGTTTGCGAATTATGGCAGGTCCGCGTTACCTAGCGTTGCTGACCCATATAAGGACAATGTGTTTGGAATAGTAAACTCATAACCGCAACTGATGGTGTACTTCCATCGATGCTGATGATGATATGGCGTCAAAGCTTAAAGACTATCTGATTGTAGAAAAAAACTGTTAATAAGCTGTAGATGATGTACCCAGACAGTCGTATAAAGTCGCCGGCTGCGTCGCGGCGTCACGTTTGCCGCTATCTCAGCAGGTGGGTGACGCACGGTGAGCGCGCTTTTGAGCTGCTGCCATCGTTATGCGAGTTTGCAACTGGACCTTATAAATAATTTATAACTCTGAAATTATCATAAATCTTATATAGAATGATGTGACATTTTCACTCAAGTGGGAGATGAAGCAAAATAGAACTGTTGTGTAAGAGTAAGTAAAACATAGAATGGATGAATGACATGATGTAAGACCGTACAAGCAACGGTTGTTTTGTAACTATAATTGCTAATTTTCAGGTGGGCGGATCTTATACACTGCATGTGCTCTAAATGTAGCTAGATCGTGTCGTCGAGGGTTTCCATTCCAACAACAGAAGTCAAATTTGAAAATACATTACACTATTTTTTTTCATAAAGTGTATTAGGATATTCAGACTACAAGCTAGATTATATGATACAGCTTCATGTCAAATTTTAACTTGAAATAATGTATAATATGACATATCAAGAAAAACTATATAAAGTAATAAGGTTCAAAGGTAATTTGAATAGACTTTAAGGCAACTTTATTGTCTACGAGATTTTATTCCCATTTTTTTTCCTTTCAAAAGGAGAATCAAAATAGAAAAGCAGCACAATTGAAAATACTTGAAGACCAAAATCAAGCGGAAAATCAACGGAATAGATAAAATCAATATAGTAATATGCTAATAATGTAACATATAATGAATCCTACCTTCTTATTAAAAATACTCTTGAGCGGTAGTCGGGGAAATATAACTTCTGCTTAAACAAAATATTTGGGGTTGTATACAAGACACGACCGCTCGACGTAAACTACGTAAAACCAAATATAGTACACTGGTCCTATCATTCCGCTCTATATAGAAGAGAAGGAACCATCCCACTGACACTACCCAGCTTAAGGAGCACCTTCCACTCTGTTAGGGACTAGGGACCCCACTGTCTAGCAGCTGGAGCACCCTATTCATACACTCCAGTTTAATAATTTATAATTGACTTCTCCAAAGCCAGAATCACCATCACTAATGTCACTGTGTAGGATGTGTAAAATAAAAGTGGGTGGTAATCCAGTTGCAGAAAAACTATCACAAACACTCTGAGAGGAATACTGCGGAATCACGCACAGTTCTATTCATTTGGAGAAGTCAATACACTAAAGGTAGGCAATTACCAAGGATTGTAACACGCCGTATAGGAGATGCATGATACATGAAAGAACATTTTCAATAGTTTAGCCTTTAATACTACTGGCAAATTGGTGGAGAGTTTGCGAATCGATTGATATATAAATCTTTAAAATCCATTGAAAGACAAAGGATTTATTAATGTTACAAATCTTACATGATTTCGTGACGGTTCCCAATTTTGAAATTTTCATTCTACCCCCTGTATTTGAGTTTTCCCCCTAGACGTAGTTTACGTAAAAAAACAATGACTTACCATTTCATCCAAACTTTTCAGATCGTTGGTAACAATTTGAGGCTGGGGCCCATACATCAGCATGGGACCGTTGGGGTCATCTTCGTCTTCACTGTCGGAATCGAACAGATCTTCCTCTGTTCCCGTTGATATGGAATGCGAATTTCCATCGGTTTGCGTACCGCAAACAATGCCATTCGCTTTATTGTCGGCGGCGATTTCCCGATCGATTTGCCTCTCCATTTGAACTAACATTGGAGCCAGCATTCCTGATGAACACAATTGGAATAAAATAATAAATATTTTTTGTGATATCATATAATGAAAATAGATATTCAAACATGTTCTATATTGAAACACAGTTTTAAACCCAGAAGTTTTTGGACTTCGGACTAGTCTATAAGGTTCGAACAATTATGTTTAAACTGTCCGACGTTTCCCCAAATGAAGACTTGCAAACGTCGGGCAGTTAAAACATTATTGTTTGAGCCTTATAGATTGGAAAGCCGAATTCCAAAAAAAAAAACTACATTTCACAGTCAAGGAGTCCTTAGAAGCACAAGAAACTTACCAAATTTAGCACCTCTTCGAGCAACCTCTAGTAAACATAAGATCACATGTTTTTCGTTTTTGCGCATAATCAAGTCGTCGGTTTCGAATAATAAGCATTCGAATATTTGGAGACTTTTTCTGAAAGTGTAGTAGAAAACAAAGGAAAAAATTGTTAAGTTTGTTGAAGATCAATATTTGCTAGAACAGAACATTTAGTACTATATGGAAAGATACAAAGTAGAAACATGGAACGGGTCTGGAGTTGAGCTCGGGACCTCCTGCGTTTGGATCAGAAGTGGTAGCCTGGGTCGTGACTTGCAAAGAGGCAAAAATATACAATCATTTGCCTGCAGACAAATTCGCAATATGAAAACACTTTTATAGTGCTAAGGATAGTCTACACTGGACTTTGGTGAAACAGTTGATGGTCAACTGTGAAGAGAAGAACAAAAGTCAAAACAAGGAAAAAGAAGCAGCATCTTTGCCTGTCTCGTGTCAGGTGGTAGAACAAGATGTGGCGTACAATATAGAATAGACCTTATCGATAGTCCTCATCCTACTGCCCTGCAACCTTTATTTCTACTTCAGACGGCATTTCTCAGACGTAATAAATGTGAAGACCGTTAGATGCCAGAAAATTCACGAAACTATAAAACGATGTGATTATCCAATGCTTGGCTGTTGAAGAGGGTTAGGGACAGAAGGTCGAAAGACAAAAGGTCGAAGGGACAAAGGGTCGAAAAGGATAAAAGGTCGAACGGGACAAATGGTAGAAAGGACAAAACGTCGAATGAGACAAAAGGTCGAAAGAAACAAAAAATCAATAAGAATAAAAAGGTGAAAGGGACAAAAGGTCGAAATAGACAAAAAACTGGAACGAAGCAAATCAATCTCGCGCCAGAGTTACCCTACGCAGATGGCAGATGGCGTTATCTGAGGATGACCCCCTTAGAAATAGTTTTTTCAATATGA